>NC_063348.1:22223054-22287397 GCF_021869965.1 Rhincodon typus | reverse complement strand
TGTGAGAGAGAGAAAGAGTGAGTGTGTGTGCGTGTGTGAGAGAGAGAGAGTGTGTGTTTGTGTGTGTGTGAGAGTGAGTGTGTGTGTGCGTGAGAGAGAGAGTGTGTGTGTGTGCGTATGTGAGAGAGAAAGTGTGTGTGAGAGAGAGAGAGTGTGTGTGTGAGAGAGAGAGAGAGAGTGTGTGTGTGTGTGTGCGCGCGTGTGTGAGAGAGAGAGTGTGTGTGTGAGAGGGAGAGAGGGTGCGTGAGAGAGTGAGAGAGAGTGTTTGTGTGTGTTTGTGTGTGTGTGTGTGTGTGTGTGTGTGACAGAGAGAGAGAGTGTGTGTGCAGTGGTGATGCCAGCAGCACACCTTTCCCTGGATTTAAGATCCTAGAGGTGGTCTCACCTACTGAGAACTGTGAATCAATCAGAAGTCAACAGCTCTTGTCCTCTGCACCATCAGTGGGGAGGCCCAGCACGACAGGCATTGGAGTGGCAGGATTGTGGAGCAACTCAGGCCACGGGTAAATAATGTGGGGCTGGTGGGAGTTCCATGGAATTGGAGTCATGGTGAGATGGGTGCAGGGGTGTCAGCAGCAAGAGCGCAAGTGAGGTTTGCTTTCAGCAGACCTCCCCCTTCTCAATGTCCAAACCCTTGGTCAGGCACTGAGTATCTATGATTGCCGGTCCTCCTCTGTCTCAAGAGCTGACAAGCTGGCCGCACAATTTTAACAAATATGCGCACCATATGATGACAAACCACCCTGAAGCCGGGTTCCTCCCATTGGCAGCAGCATAAGGACTTTAAGAGATCATTAATTCGCCAGAGTCTCTTACATGTGGACAAAAGAGTGGCAGGGCTTCGGTACACCACCATCCTACCTAATAAAATCTCTTCCATACTTTGAAGTTTGCGATCAGGAAGCCAAAAGTTCCACTCATAGCAAGTATAAATATTGTTGCTCTGTGCACCATATCAGTCTGGGATAAACAGTCTTCACCTAATCCAAAGTAATGGAAAAACCTGGGCTAGAAATACAAGACAAGTTGTCATACACCATTCATCAGTGACAAACAAAATCCCAGAAGTTAAACGTTCTATATCCTCATTTTCATTTATAGGAATTATTTGTTTTAAGGGACTTTGTATTAATTCGTTGAGGGAACAGCTGAAAGAAGAAGAATGAAATATTCAATCACCTAACACAAAGGAGGATGTTTGTGGTTATTGAAGGTCAGGTCATCTTCACCCCAAGACATCACTTCAGGAGTTTCTCAGGGTAGTATCCTGGGCCCAGCCATCTTCAGCAGCTTCATCAATAAACTTCCCTGCAACATGATGTTTGTGCTGAAACTGCCAAGTAAAATTTGCACTACACAGCTGACAGGTAATGACCATCTCCATAAAGATAGAATCTAACTATTGCTCCTTTACATTGAATGGCATTATCACACTGAATTCCCCACTTCTAACATGTGCAGTGTTGTCATTGACCAGAAGCTGGACTATAACAATCATGTCAATACTGAGGCTGTAAGAACAGGTTGGGAGTACTGCAATAAGTAACTCAATCCCAATTACTGTCCACCAACCACAAGGTACAAATCAGAAATGCAATGGAATACTCTCTACCTGCCTGGATGAGTGTAATTCCCACAACACTGAAGATGTTTGACATCATCCATGACAAAGCAGCCCACTTGATTAGCACCCAATCCAACACCTTTGACTTTCATTATCTACACCACTGATGCACAGTGTCTATGATATGTACCATCTACAAGATGCTCTGCAGTAACTCAACAAGGCTCATCCAACACCCCTGTCCTTTTAATTGGTAAAGGTCCTGTTTTTGGAAGGCAACTTGTGGCAGGTGCATGGGATCATCATGATCTGCATGTTCCCCTGCAAGCCAGAGATAATCCTGACTTGGAAAAATATCACTATGCCTTCACTTTTGCTGGATCAAAATCTCAGAACTCCCTACAGCACTGTGAATGTCTCTACACCCCAGAAGTTCTGCAGCAGTTCAAGAAGGTGGCTCAGTACCATGTTCTCCAGGGCAATTAAGAATGGGCAATAAATGCCAGCCTAACCAATGATGTCAACATCCAATTAACAAATTTTAAAAAATACAAGTACTTATAAGATGATGATAGCAATACAAGAAGCAGTATAAGCAGCGGTAATACTGACCACATCTGAGCAGCATGTTTAGGGAAAGTCTTTGGTCAACTTTTTTTTTATTCTTGTACTATAACCACCAAAAGAAATACACGTCAAATATTAGTAAGTTTTATTGCTTCCATCTTAATTCTATCTCAAACAATAGAATCAAAATTGCTGTCAAAAGAACGGTGAGATTAATGGCACTTATTGTTATGTAATGGTGTTCCAAAGCATTGCTGTTGTCGTCCTTGTCCATTTGGGTGGTAGAGATCATGGGTAGGCAAGGTGCTGTTGGATGAGCTCTGGTGAGCTATTGAGGTGCAGCTTGTAGATGGAATACACTGTCACTAACATTAATTGGTGGTGAGGGGATTGAATGTGAAAGGTGGTGTGGATGGTATGCAAATTAATCAGGCTGATTTGTCCTGGATGATGTCAAGCTTCTTTAGTGTTGTTGAAACTGCTTTCATCCAGGCAAGTGGGGAATATTCTATCGTACTGCTGATGTATGCCTTGTAGATAGTGGACATTAACTGGATAGACAGAAGCTGAGTTACTCATTGCAGACTTCCCAATCCTCTGACTTCCTCTTGTAGCCAAAGCATTTACATGGCAGGAACAGCTCCATTTCTAGTCAATGGTAATCCGTAGGATGTTGATGGTGGAGGTAAACATGCTGCATGAGTATTCGACAATGGCCATCTTCAACAAAAGAGAATCTAGCCATTTCCTTTTGATGTAAAAAAATGGTTGAAAAGTGGCATCTGTGATATTGAGGACATCAAGCGAATGCTGAGGTAAATGATCTACTCATCAACTTCTGGTTGAATGTGGACGAAAATGCACCAACCGATCTTACACACTGATCTCCTCCATTGTAGAGCAAGGGGTACTTTTGGAGCCTCCTCTTCCTATTAGTTGTTTATCTGCCTTCCACAATTTACAACTGGCTGTGACAAAACCACAAACTTTAGACCTTGGTTGGTGCATCTATCACAGGCAGATTGATGAGGATGAAGTAAGAAAAAACCTCCCTCTTGTTAGATGCCCCACCATTTGCTGCATGTATGATCTAGAAGCTATGTCCTCAGCACTCAGCCAATCAGTCAGTGTTCATGCTACCAAACCACATTGGAGCTCCCCACACAGAGTACACTCCATGCCATTTCCACCCTCAGTACTAGCTCCAAGTATTGTCCAACAAGGAGGAGCACTGACTCATCAGCCAAATAAAGGAGGTAAGAGTGGTGAGTGGTAATCAGCAGCAGGTTCCCTTGTCCTTGTTTAACCAAATGCTTTGAGGGCATTAATGTTGAGAACTCCCAAGGCAACACCTTCCCAACTGGAGATAGCAATGTGTCCGTCACTTTGTCTGGTGCCTGCTAACAACTATGACAAACTGCCTGGCTTTGTGTCCGCATTGAAAGACAAGTCAAGATCAAAGAAATGTGAGCCTGTTAACTCTGTCTGAGGTGGGGGGAAAGCACAAAACGTCAGGGCAAACATGGCAAGGCAAGACAAGGCATGGATGCTGTGAGCACCACAGTAGACACAAAGTGAGTGAGCATTCAGAGTTTGAGAGAGAAGGTCTGAAATGCAGTCTTTTCAATCCATGAAATGTGTACCCGTCCCTGTATCAAACCTTAGCCAGACCATGCCCCAAGTATTATGTGCAGTTCTAAAAAGATACAGGGGCAACTGGAGAATGTACAAAATGACTTACAGGTTCAGATACCAGAAATGTGTGGGTGTTTAAATCAGGAAAAGATTGATTGGCTGAATCCATTTTTACTTGATAAAAGAAGGTTGAAGACTGAGTTAATTTAAGTTTTTAGCATTGTGAAAGATTTTGTGGAGAAAATACAGAGAAAATGGTTCTACTGTGGAGAATAGCATTAGCGGAGACCATTAATAGAAAAACTGTCAAGCACTCCAGTAGGATGTTCAGAAGAATCATCTTCACCCAAAGAATTCTGAGAGTCATGAGAAAGTATAATTGAATGCATTTAAGGGACAGCTATCCAACAAATGAGGGTGAAGGGAATAATTGATCATGAGGATCATTTTAAATGAAGAAAGATGAAACTAGGCTTGAGTGGAGCATAAATCCTGCAAGGACTGCTGGGGCCCAATGGACCATTTCTATGCCTTTTACCCAATGTAATACTATATGCGATGATGAGAACGGAACATAATACTCTATTGTGACCTAACCAGAACTTTATATCGGTCCAACTAAACTTCCTTGCTTTTGTATTCAATATCCCCACTTATGAAGCACAAGATCCTATATGCTGTATTATAACTGTTCTCTCAATATGTCCAGCCACCTTCAAAGATTTATGCACTTGAACCTCTCCTGGTCCTTTGTCCCTGTATCCTCTTTAGAACCATGTCACATCCCTATTTCTTTTCTTAAATAGCAGCATTATGTTTGTTACTTTTCAATCCTTGCAATTTTTTTCTAGAATCGTAATGAATTCTGGAAGATTAATATCGATGTATTTACTATCTCTGCAGCCAACTCATTAAAATTCTCAGATACAAGTTGCCTGGTACAAGGAATTTGTTGCCACTCGGTCCACTAATTTCATCTGTTCTATTTCTTTACTTATACTACTTTCTTTAGGTTTCTTATTCTCACTAGATCTTTGGATCTTCATATCTCCAAAATGACTTTATCATCTTTACCATAACGCACGTACAAATAGTTTGTTTCTTTATGCATGGAATGTCACATTGCCAGCCAATATGCCTGTTCCCCAGCTCAAATCCAGGGCCAGTTTTCCTGAGGCAGAATGAGGCAGCAGGGTGTGATGGTGTAAATATTTTCTAATCAACCTGTTAAGAAGTGCTATGATACACCTCTGGAACAAGTGGGGCATGACCTGAGCGTCCTGACTCAGAGGTGTGGACATACCATTGTGCCCCCAGCAGCCCGAAAGGGTGTGGCAGTGTAACCTACCCTCAAGAGGTGAAAAATCAAATTGATCTTGTTAATGAGCTATTAAGGCCTATTGTCAAAGGCCAAATGGAACTTTCCAGTCAGTTTGCAGGTCCCCAAAGGTGTCAGGGAGCAGAGTGCAAGCCTAGAGGTGGCCTCCCAGCAAAAGGCAAAGGTGTTAATACTCCAGCCAGGTTTACAAACTTCCCATGTTCTTGACTACTGCTGTGGCTACAGGACAGTTACAACGGTGGTCCAGTTGCTCTAACTAGATGTCTCCTCAACCTTCTTTAAAAGACAGTTGACTGCTTCTTCCGCGCTGGGGAGTGTCCTGTTGATAGGTGGAGCTCGTCCTAATGGAGCAGATCCCTCTTTCCCCCAAAGTACCAGTGCCTCATGTATGGAAAATCTTCCCTCCCGGCGCATTTACAATTCTATTCACCTTGTTCCTATGAAAATTTACTTTTGGCTCAATCCAGAGATACTTACCTATGACACATACATTTTAATTCCAACCCACGACACTCAAATTCTCTCAGCAGGGCCTTATTTCTAGTTCTACCTATATTATTGGTTCCTCTGTGGATTACAACATCTGAATCATCCATGTTACCATTGTAAATTATTCTTAAACTATGTGGAGATATCCTTAATCCTGGCAGCAAACAGGCAACCAATACATCAGAATTCCTGGTGTAGCTGCAGAAAACTTCCCTGATTACATTGCTCCCTACCCCATTACATTCCTTTTTACCCTCCATCTCCAACATAAGTAGCCTCCTGTTATGGTCAGTTTGTTCATCCATCTGCAGAATTTGCACAGGCAGCACAAATATCATACTTAATAAAATCCAAAAGAAGTGCAGATGCTGGAAATCAGAAACAAAACCAGAAATTCCTGGAAAAGCTCAGCTGGTCTGGCAGCATCTGTGGAGAGAAATCAGAGCTAATGTTTCAGGTCCAGTGACCCTTCCTCAGAACTGTTCTGATTTTACTCTACAGATGCTGCCAATCCTGCTGAGCTTTTCCAGTAATTTCCACTTTTGTTTTAAATATCATACTTATTGGACATAGTTAAGGCTTAGGCTCCTCCAGCACTGCGCTACGTATACCTTTACCTGCCTGACATATATTCACACTGTCACTGACCAAACCTGTACCACTTCCTAACCTAAGGCAAACTAGCTCAATGTGACAATGTAACTGTGCCTGTCACTGATATCTAGCAGTGTCTGCACTTCAGACTCCAAGTTAACAACTCTGAATTGAAGTTCACAGAATGCAGGCTCATGACTCTTCTCTGGAATTGCACTGCTCTCAATAAAACTCACATTGCGACATCCCATATTAACTGGCATCCCTAACTAACCTTGTTTTATTTAACTCAGTAATTATGCACTTATTCAATTCAGCTTCTTTTTAAATTTTTGTTACTGATTACTTTAACTAGTTTAAATTGTAGGCAGGTTACATAAACACTTACCTTTATCTTAACCCCAGGGTTCCTAATTGCATTGTCATAGAATTCAGTGATTTTATTTTTCTCCCATGCCATTCATAGGTTCACAGATCATGTTTGTCCAAAGCCTGCTGACAGATTCACCCTTTTTTAACCTTTCACTGGTAGGAGAGCAGGATTAGGGTATTGAGCTGAATGATCAGCCATTATCATGTTAAAAGACAGAGCAAGCCTGAGGGGTTGAATGGCCTACTCCTGCTCCTATGTTCTAAGTTTCTGTGTTTCATCTTTATTTAGCCACCCGCCCTCAACTCACCCTTATCTCAGTTAGAAGAGGTCACTTTCATATCAAAAAAAATTCTTTGCCCAGATGGATTAAATCTTTGCCCACTAATACCCCAATTGTGAGGTAAATATTAATGTTAGCAACTAACAATTGTTCTGTCAGCTTTATGTTGCTATCACCTGACTAGAAACAAGCCTAGCACGAAGAAAGATGGTTTTTGTTGTTGGTGGTCTTTGCTCCTCTGCAGGAGCTCTTCAGGCAATGTCTTCTCATCTTCAGATACTTCATCAAAGACCTTCCCTCCATCACTTTTGAGTTGGAATGAGAGGAATAAGATATTTATAGGGGAGAACCAGCCACCATCAATGTGCAAGCTTGATAGATCAGTTGATTCTTTCCTGATATTTGTCTATATGTCTGTAGGTTTTAGCTGCAAAAAAGAAACCAATTTGTTAAATTAAACTTTTGATATTAAGCAACATCGATACACATAACCACTTTCTTGTGATCACCTCAAGTAAAGCACAGGAAAAGGAGATGGTCACCAGTCTTTTGGCCACAGGGTTAGAGCATGGTGTATGAAATGATGAGCAAGAGGGGAAAAAAAATAAAACTTTTAGCAACTTGCCCTTGGAAAAGGATGGAGGGCAAGGACGAAATGAGATATAACATATCCAGGAAGTTTCACTTGATAAGGAATGTCACCCAGCAGTAACAATATAGGCAACAACACAAAGTAATGCCTGGATCTTAAGCTAGTTGAATCAGGGAATCGTTTTGAAATACTATAGCTAATATCACTTAAGTTCCCAAGTTTGAAATATGAAGAAAATTGTAAATTATACAATTAAGGAATGTGTAATGACAGCTATGTTGCAGCCTGCTGAGTGTGTTCAGAGGCTGCATTTAAAATATTGGCTGTTTGGTATATAATTTTATATAACATGAGTTTTCATCCAACAGAGGATGCATGCTGACTGCTCTCACATTCCTGCTTTGTCAATGGTCTTGCACAGGATGTATGATTGAAACCCAAGTAACTAGCACGGCTTTGATAAATGGTCAGTTTGCTGTGAACTAACTGGCTGGAAAAAGTCAAACAGCCTGCATGCTGCAATATGTGGATAAGTTAGGTGCCATGATGCAAGACTTCCAGCAGGACCGTAAAGAGAGGAGGGGAAGAAAACAGAACAATGAAGAGACAGGAACGAAAATAGATTATACACAACATAGACTTTCTAAAGTTTCTCAAATTCCACCCACTCTGCAAGAATTATTATAATCACCCCTTCCCCCAAATATGCCAGAAAAATCTCTTAGTTTTAGATAAGTTTTGGTTTTGTAGCTATTTGTTAGGGACCTAATCATTTACCTGAGTATTTCTCTTGAAAAAAAACAAAGAACTATAGCTGTCAAAACATCATAGAGAGCTCTTCACTAGTCAATGTAAAATGCAGAGTTAATTGCATTTTTAAGGCTATTGAATCTCCTGGTATTTATTCCTTCAAACAAAAATAACTATCCCTTCCAATTGAAAAAATACATATTATCTTTCTCTCACGCGTGACACAATTAAACAACAGTAAGAAGGATGATTGCAGTAACAAATAATTAGTTCAAACATGAAAATTCAACAAAAACAAGAGCGAAAATATTGAATGTACATTTATGTTCTAAATGATACTACAAATACTTTCCCTGGCAGGGACTCAATGAGCAGAAGTCGTAAAACAGTAAGCTCATGAACTAACTGCTTCCACATGTGCTTTGCACATCACACAATCTCCTGCACCCAGGTTTCCCACTGCTGTTCTTGGATTGGACTGACAGAATTTCAACTGCTCAAAACAGGTGGATAGGGGTCATGTCAGAGGTTAAAATGCAACAAATCTGCAACAGAACAAGGCATTACTCAAACTCACACACTACCAAAAGGACTAGGAACAAACAACCAATCAGCTTGTGGACAGTGGTTTGGTTATTTACATATTGTAATGTGGCTGGCCACCTGCATTTTAGTAGCCATTCTATTTGTAACTACAGGTGATCAGTTTCAGGGAAAGTAGGTTGTTCAGGGTTATGTACTTGGCTCAACCACCTTCAGCTGCTTTATCATTAGACTTCCCTCCATCGTAATGTCAGAAATGTGAATGTTCACAGATGATTGCACAATGTTCAGAACCACTCACACCCTCTCAGCTACTGAAGTATTTGAAATCTAAGTGCAGCAAGAACTGTACAATATTCGGGTTTGGGCTGACACCTGGCAAGGAACATTTACCAGGCAATGACCATCTTCAACAGGAGAAAATCTATCTATCTCCCTTTGACATTCGTCACTCAGACCTTTGAGTGTAGGAGTTGAAACATTATGTTGAGGTTGTACAGGACGTTGTTGAGGCCTGTTCTGGAGTACTGTGTCCAGTTCTGGTTGCCCTGTTATAGGAAGGGTATTATCAAGCTGGAGAGGGTTCAGAAGAGATTTACGAGGATGTTGCCAGGTATGGAAGGTTTGAGTCATAAAGAAAGGCTGGATAGGCTGGGACTTTTTGCCCTGGAGCATAGGAGGTTGAGAGGCAACCTTTTAGAAGTTTATAAAATAATGAGGGGTATAGATAGAGTTAATGGTAGTTGTTTTTTTTCCCTAGGGTGGGAGATTTCAAGACTAGGGGGCATCTTTTTAAGGTGAGAGGAGAAAGTTTTAAAAAAGACATGAGGGGCAACTTTTCCACACAGAGAGTAGTTCATGTGTGGAATGAACTTCCAGAGGAAGTAGTGGATGCAGGTACAGTTACAACATTTAAAAGACATTTAGAAAAGTACATCAATAAGAAATATTTGGAGGGATATGGGTCAAGTGCAGGCAGGTGGGACTCGTTTAGTTTGGGATTACAGTTGGCAAGGACTGGTTGCACCGAACGGTCTTTTTCCACGCTGTATGACTCTATGACTCTACGATTCTTTGATTCTATGACTCTATGACATTATCATGCCTAAATCCATCACTATCAAAATGCTGAATGATGCCATTGAACAGAAACTGAAGTTAATCAACTGTGTAAACGCTGTTTCTATTAAACCATGTCAGAGGTTAGGAATCCCACATCAACCTCCTGAATTCCTAAAACTTGTCCATTATCTACACGGCACAAGTCAAGAATGTGATGGAATACTCCCCACTTGCCGCGATGAATGCAGCTCCAAAAACACTCAAGAAGCTTGACAACTTCCAGGACAAAGCAGCCCACCGGACTGGCCTGGTTTTTACTTTTTCCCTTTTTGTCAAATATGAACTGAGTCTGGAGGGAGAAACTCTATGTGGAAGTTCATTCTTCTCCCTCTAAGCATTCATCGTATCATTTTATATTGTGCTCAGTGGACCTGTAACCCTCTTCCCATTCCTTAACATGCCCAGGGAAGTTATCATGATTTATTTGGTGCTGATGGCTCCATTGCCAAAAATGTGCTTTAAATGATCCACGGAATAGCGTTGCCAACTTTGGTCAGACATATTCCAGGAGATGTCATCACATGACTGCCCACATTCAACTATCCCTCCCTCAGACTCCTGCCATTGGTCATCCAATATTTCAGTCACCATGGAGCCATTCTTTTCTATGACTTTTCAATGTGTCCTGGATTTTGCTCTGAAAATTTGTTCACCCTACCATGTATCTCATTCTGCCAGTACACCTAACTGTTCTTGTAGGCTTCAATCCTTTGAAACAAGCTCTCCTGAGACTTCAAGCTTGTCAATCAGACGTTGCTTAAAGTAGCCATGATGTGGAGGTACTGGCGTTGGACTGGGGTGGGCAAAGTCAGAAGTCATATGACACCAGGTTACACTCCAGCAGGTTTATTTGAAATGGCAAGCTTTCGGAGCACTGCTCCTCTGTCAGGTGAAAAAGAGCAGCACTTTTCACCTGATGAAACAGTAGCACTCTGAAAGCTCGTGACTTCAAATAAACCTGTTAGACTATAACCTCGTGTCATGTGACTTCTGACTTTGCTTAAAAGGGTTCTTGAAAGGGTTACACATCAACTGACAAGCTCCTCCCATCAGGATTTAAAGTTTCTTTCCTGGGCAGAACTATTCAGAATTGTATTTGTTCTGTTCTAAATTGTCTACCAGACCATTTCAGAAGCAGTAATGTGTGCTTACCCTTAAGTCGAGTCTGATGTCTCACAAGAGATCATCATGTTCCTGATATGTAATGTAACCAGCTGTTAAGTAATATGTAATGAACCTTTACTGGCTATCAACATTGATTCCATCTTCTGATGAAGACTTCATATGAGAATCCTTTTTGATTTTGTTTCAGTAACTTAGAAGAACACCAAGAAGAAGGCTTTGTCGCCATGAATCAAGACATCCGAAATGGTTCTACAGAACATACCTACAATATTACAACATACAGCTAGCAGTGGTCATCTGAAGATATAGTTTAGCTACAGGCTATAATGTCGGTGCCTGTGGACAGGAATTGCACAATTAAACACTTAAAACAGAAGTACAGTTCAATTCTGCAGAATATTTCAGAAACCTATTTTCTCAGGTTTTCTGGCCTCACAATAGTATTGTCACAGCCACGGAGTCCAGCCCCAGGCTAAGCTCCAGACCAGTCCAACAGAATGTGCATGGGCACCGAGGCCAGTGAAAATATTGTACTACTGCCCTGATTTTCCAGGTTTTATGTTTCTGGCTTCCTGTCGCTGGGAGGGCCTAGTTTTGATTCTGTGTGATAGTGTAACATGGTTGTAGTCCGTTTTGCTTCTCTTGTAGCAACTTTAGATCTGTGAATCTTTCTTTGCTATTTCTATTAAGGAAGTTGTCCTTCTAACAAGATGCGATTGAGTGATGGAACTAATTGTAAACGCTACTATGACCTACTATGACCTGCTAGGTGATATTTTTGCAAAAAAAATAGCATAGGTCATTTGGCCTATTTATTTTTGGAGCAATCAGTTCCTCAAACCATGTCACATTCTTTCTGTTGTATTTCTAAGGTCAGGCATGTTCTGCAGCTGCAGCCAGTAGCTTTGGAAGCCTCAAGAGTAGAAAGAGCTACCACAGAATCCCACCTGACATTGGGCATCTAACTATCTCACCTACTCCCGCCTCTAGAGAGAGCACCTGGAAAGAGCAATAGGCAAATTACACAGATCACTGCTTGGTTGGAAATGAACCTCTGACCTAACATCCTTCCTAGCTTGCCATAGGCATGTGACCTATGCCCTGAGGCACATTCTCTGCACAGTTTGTCTTATAACCCGTACAAGAATGAAGCGTGAAAGTTGTTCTGTGGGCATGTAACATGGTATCAGTATGAAGCTAATATTGAATGTTGAAGAGCTGCACAGAAGCATAGCTACTAAAAGCAGACTAAAACTACTGAACTGCTGAAAACTTCTAAGAGTCATAGGATGCCATAGAATAGGAACAAAGAAAGAGGCCACAGTTCAAAGCACTGAGTAAGAAATGCTGTGCTTGCAATGGCAAAACCACAAGATTATAACAGACTTTACTAACAAGCCAGAGTAGTTACAAATAGCTACACTTTTATCACTGTTGGGGAGAAGTTGTTATGATGTGTACTCCACATAAATTTCTCTGAAGAACAGCAAAAAGGACTGTATCAATGTGGTATAGAGATTGCATCCCTACTCCTGACCAGGAGACCTGTGTTCAAGTCCCACTGACTCCAAAGGTGTGTAATAACATGGCCAAACAGGTTTTTAAGAAAAAAATGTGAAAGCTTTGAAACTAAAATTGAACATAGCATATGAAAAATATGTGTCCAACATTAAGAATTCAACGTGAAAAAGATCCTACTGTTAGATCTGATGCCAAAGTCCTGTGAATTTGGGCACTTGAAGGTTGATCTTGTCCAAGGTAGAATTATCTTGGGCATATGAGATCCTACTATAGGGCTTCCCAAATGGGGAGCCTGGATCCTAGGTGGGGTAGTGAACTGAAATATTGGGATCACCAGCTCTGTAGCAGTAATTGCCACCGTGGAGCTCTGAGTGAGTTATTACAACTGCACTCACATTCTAATTGATAAGGTCCCACTTTCACAGCTGCCCCTCTCCTCAGTTCTCACTGAGTAGTCATGACAATTTTAAAGCCTCGAATTGAGTTTACAGTGGGAAAAAGTTTGGGAAGCACAATCATACTGTGACAGTGTGACTGCTAAGAGAAGAAAATTTGACTCTCGAAGGAGTTAGAAAGATATGCATAAGCTCTGACCTTTAAATCAACAGCTACATAGGACAACAGATGAGTTTGCCTACAATGTGCAGCCCAGACCTGTGCACTACTTTGATAAGAAGCTCAGAGCAGTCCAATCTGTTGAAAACCAGTCTGGGCATTTCAAGTGCATCAGTATGGAGAAAAGCAACAGAAAAGCCAATAAAAACATCAAGGCTGAAGGATAAGTTGCAAATATTGTGGAGGTCATCATGTTAAACAAAAGAAAGCACATTCTAGCATGGGACAAACAGTGTTTCCACTGTAAGAAGCTAAATCATTTCGCATGCTTGTTTGGCTAGGAAGCAAATAGGTCTCTAAAGATTAAAGAGAGATGATTGCTACAGAAATTTCAGTTCACGATTCTGACAAATTAAGCATGAGTGCTGGCAAGAGATCAGATGTAGCTGCAGCTACAATTTACACCTTAGAGCAGATCGGCAAAGGAGAAAAATGGTTTGGAATTATTGCAATGAAGACAGCGGAACAAAAACAGCAAACATATGTGAAGTGCCAGGTAGACACTGGTGCTTCCTGCAAGAACATGAGCCTTGCAGAACTGTGTAAAGATACTTACAAGTGAAGTTGAGGTTCAGAGATGGAATGCTACTCACCCTGAAAGAACAAATTAGCCAAAGAGCCCAAATGCTGTGGCAAGACTGATGTTAAACACAAAGTTAGAGCCACTCATCTGATTTGAATGGAATGATTTATTGTCACGTGTATTCAATTTAAAATACAGTGTACCATCGTCGTACATAGACGTCATTCACATTAACTTAGAATAAAATTTTTAAAAAGATAACTTAAAAAGAGTCCAAATTTTCCTTCTCCACTGCTGCAGTCCCAGTCCAGACTATACCAGCCCACACCATGCTGGCACTAGGGGCCCACTCCACATGGAAGTGAAAGTCCGACTCCAGGCATCCCTGGCCAGCCGACCCTGTAGCTGTGCTACCTCAGAAGACGCCGCCACTGCTCCAGAGCCCGCTGAAGCCACCTTCCTGCCAAAGAGCTCTCTTCATCAGGTAAGTTTGAGAAAAAAAAGGGAAGAAAGACAAAGGAAAAGGAAAAAACAGTGGACGAAGAGGACAAGCCCAGGCACAACAGCCCTGTTACTGCCTACTTCACCACATTGAAAAATCCAATCATCACAACAGAAGCAAGTTGAAAGTTAGGGCTAGTTAAGCCCAAGCATGCCAGAAGAGATTACAATGTTTCACCAACTGACAAACAGTTAGAGACAATAACTCAAGGGATGAAGGGACTAAGGCAACAGTGTAAATCAACAGAATCAGCTGAGAAGTTTTTGAAAAAAAATCACACAGCGTAGTATTCCAACCAGCAGGTATTGGAGGAAAAATCAATAATCTTCTTACTTGCCAACCATGTGAAGAGATTGAGAAAAGAGACACCAACTCAAATAATGAGCCATTTTGCATTGGGCAGTTGTGTACATAGTGGGTAATTTGGGTAACCCATAATGTATGTAATGCAAGCAAATTATTTTGCTTGTTTTCTACGTAAAGGGGAGTGGTGTTTGGTAGGAGATGCAAAAAATTTTTTAATGTCCTTCCTGCATTGTCATCATAAGTGTGTGACTTATGCCATTGGACATACTCACTGCAGGCATCCATCTTATGGCCAGTTCAATAAAGAAAGAGTACAGGTAACACTGTCACTGAACACTGTGAGCAAATAACAATGATAGAGTGTGGCCTAAAGGAGGCATTGGCACAAACATTGGGCACACTTCCCTACCAATCTCTTTGAGGATGTTACATTTAGCTGAAGTTAAGTTATATTTCATCCAAAGAATGTTCTTAGTATGGGGTTGCATAAGAGCTCACAACCGAGAAGGAATTAATCCGTTAAGAGTTTAAATTCAGCAACTAGCATTGCAAGTAAGAAGTATGTTTGTATAGGCTGGTGAAAGTGTGATGTTTTCGGTAGATAGTGGATATTTTGGAGAAGTATGAAAGCTTGATGTGTCGCTCTAGCTTTCTGGAAAACCATTTTGGCATGTTCAGGTTCTGACTCTTGCTGTTATTGTTACTGAACTCATGGCCTACTGTTAGTGGTCATGCTCTCGCAGCTGTTCCATGCTTTTGCTTTATTGAATGGCAATTTTATGCAGCATGTAGTGAATGACAAAGGGCTGTTGTAGTACAGTGGTAGTGTCCTTACCTCTGGACCCGGAGGTAGCACGTTTGAACAGGTTGATTAGAAAATGGTTTTTGTAACGAATGGCAAAGCTTGCGGGAGACTGTGCTGGGCTGTTTAGAAGTATATATTTTGACATATTAAGGCACCTGAGATGCTGCTGCACAAAATTCCATTTTTAATCTTTAGGTTTGTACAATTTCTATCTGTGCAGTGCTGCCTTTTCTAGCTCTTGAAGCAAAGATGTAAGTTTTTTCTTGCAGAGGATAATCTACAACATCTAGAAAGGAATCTTGGAGTTTACATGAAACTCAATTAAAGGGAGGTAATGTAGATTGTCTCACATCAAAAGCCTTGTTACTGTTGTTGAAGACTTGTTCCTTAGCTTTCATTATCCTAAATAATGTTTGTAAACAATGGTCCATCAGCTACCAACAATCCTCATAACTAACGTATAAAGTGGAAATGTGGATTGTCCATGGGGAGGCATTGTCTCTGCAGTGATCAATTAAGTAGCTGCCACCAGTGCTACCATCCTGTTCATGGATGGATGCTCATCCCCAAGAACTGCCAACTGAATTAGAGGCTAGCAATAGCCATTGCTGAGGCTACAGCTGCAGGATGTGGGCACTTTGACGACTGGGACCCCCCTAAAAAGTGAAAGGAGTGTAAGGACATTGGGCCAGAGTAATCAGGAGAGTTCCTTGATAGACAGCCAGCTCGGTCACCATGACAGGGTTGGTGACCAATGCCCATGTAGGCTCCCTTTCCATAGGCCATGGAGGGCCCAGATTAGAGGGTGATTAACTGGACACTGCTGTCCTTCTCTCCAGCAAGGGAGGATCAATTCCCATGGAAGTGGGAAGTAGTCTATAATTAGTCATTTAAATGGCTCAATTCAGCTCCAATTCAGACTTTCATCTTCCACGTTTTACAAAGCACGCAAAATGGCAGAGTAGCGGGAAGGTGTTGCATGTGTCCATCAATACCTTCTGGGCAGCCGTGCCAGGTTTCCTTATTCCCGACCCATTTCAAAAAGCCTAGAAATTCAGCCCACTGTAAGCATCACATACTCTAAACACCCATGTATTGTGGCCTGGCATATGGAATTTTGGTGTATCTTCATTTAAATTTAATAGAAAATAAAATAAAAATATGCATTATGGAAAGCACATTTTATATTACAGATGTAGCAACAAGGGATCTGCAACCAGCTGACACTATGATCTGTGATCTGTTAAAGCTATACTGTAGACAGTCAGAAGGCTGGAAGAACACAGCAAGCCAGGCAGCATCTGGAGAAAAGGAGAAGTCAACGTTTCAGATATTACGCTTCTTCAGGACTGGATGTGGGGGTAGGGGGAGCTGCAGATAAAGGGTGGGGAGGGGTTAGCAGAATGGTGGTGATAAGTGGACATCGGAAAAGCTATACTGTGAACTATTGAAGCTATATTATTGGAAAATAAAGAATAAATTATGTGAGTTCTCAGTAAAGGAATCTTGAAAAGAAAATAAACGTCATATCAGAATGCAGTTATATTCAAAGATACTGCAGAAGTACCTCAGAATATTATCAGACAACAATATAAGAACTGAGAACCAGGGGCAACAGCTGGTGACATGGTGAACGTCTACTGTACAGTGATTTCTTATTTTTCACAGATAGCAAATATGTGGCATATATTTACCAATCTGATAATAGCCAATTCATTTCAAATGTTAGCATTGGTCTTATAATCAGACAAGCTAGGCCATTAGATCTTTCCTGGAATATGCAACATCTTTTTATTTCATTTATTTTGTTTTATATACAAGTTTGATCCATTAAAGCTTTTCATTTATGTTCGCTTACATTAACAATGTCCATTCTGTGCATGAAATGGTGTCTTGACTCTGGTGCTGGAACACCCGAGTCACCATTGATTTATATTTCAGCAAAAGGCAGCACCCTCAAGAATTGCAGGAGAGAAAATAGTTAACAAAATGACTGACCACTCTTCTTGTTTTTGTTCAAGAACATTCTGAAGTAAAAAGGATAGTCGCCACGTAACACAAATTTGTAACTTGTAAATCTTTCATTGTACAATCCTTTTAGTTATTGGGCACTGAACATTCCTACTAAAATTTCAAAAGAAAAGGTTGACATCTTTTGCACGTGACTAGAATCTTACAACGAGTAGGTTCTTACTTGAATTGCTCACTTTGTTACTATCAATTTTTCACAATTTACAAAATAAATAGACTCAGAATGGAGAACATGCTAATCCACAGTCAAAGCACTATTAGTCAAGTGGTTTACAGCACCGCAAATCTGCTAATATCTCACAAAGTAGCAATCAAAACAGCTGCATATTTTGGTAATGGAACAGCCCATATTGATCCCTATACCAGATGTGCATGCTGAGGAGAACGCACTTCCCAACATTGTAATTAAAAAGGAGTTCTTGATGAATGAAAAGATAGTTAATTTGGCCTAGGCCCAATAAACCTTTTTTCTCCTTTTAAATAAAAAACATTAAAGCAAGTTTGAAAAAAACACATGGGTCCAGTTTCATTGTTTTAAAATTATGACATCAAATGCTTTTAATGCTTCTTTAAGACTCAATTAACATCCTCACTCACTGAAATTGGGAAGGGGTCTCACATACTTCGACAATGGAAACAAGCTTCCAATTTCCTGACACAAATTGGACTGCCTGGGCTTGTTTAGATTTTCCCACTGTTGGAAAGGTTTCCATTTGGTTGAGTCGTGCCAGCTAAATGCAAACTTACTTCAAAGAAGAACTGGACATGAAGCTGAAAGTGCTTTGAACAGTCATTGCCAGAAAAGAAAGCCAACTTGTATTTGATATGGTGTATGGGGCTTTTCTGTATATAAAGGATTCATTGCAGACCATGACCAACCAGTGCAATTTCTCGACATTACTTATTGTAAAAGAATGCAGTGAATATTAACACCTAAAAAGGTCAAAGATATGTTTTTAAAACAGTGATTAAATAATTCAGTGAAATAATTAATAATTTATTGGGTGATAAACTCATTTTTTAATGTTATAAAACAGATAATATTAGTTTGTCCATACATTATACATCTCTTATTTTTCTTTTCATTGTCGTCAAAGTATATGACAGGAAGCTGTTCCAATATTATCCATATCACACCATTACTAATGGTTAAAAGCAGCCGCACACAGTCTTAGATTTGAACCTCTTCGAGAGTTTTCAGGTATTGAATTATGTTTAGAGTATGGTTATGCAAATAATTGTTCTGCACCTGCAACGACTCACCAAAAGAAATGAAAAAAATGGCTCGATGAATCACTATTGTTTTAGTATTGCATTTTAAGGAAGGACTATTGGTTATGACACTGGAAAAAATCCACGCTTTGCTTTTTTTAAAATGTGCCATAGGATCTTAACGTCCAAACGAGCCAGTGAATTTTAGCTTAGCATCTCAATACTCAATAGAGCATCACATCACTATAATATCAATGTGGATTTTTTGCTCAAGTCAAAGGAATGGGGTTTCAAAACATCACCTTCTAATCTTGAAGTAGAATCTGAATGAAGTTAAGCTGAGACATATTCATACATGTATCAATGTAATGATATCACAGCAGGAAATACAGTACCTTTCATTGGGAGTTTGTAATGAAGCCTGGTCATAGACAGACGCTCAGTAAGGTTTTTAGATTTAGATTTAGATTTAGACTTTATTGTCATGTGTACTCAAGTGCAAAAGTACAGGAATATAGTGAAAAGTGTACAATGTCGCCACATATGGTGCGGTCTTATGTACAAAAACCTTGGCACAAAATCTTAAGAACAAGGTAAAAAGAAAGAACAAAGTTAAAAGTTAAACATTGAAGTCATTCTTAGTATAGCATTAAAAGTAAAGAAATAAAGTTAAAAGTTAAACATTGCAGACCTTTTTAGTATTAAGTAAAAAAAAATGAAATAAAATTCATATGTTAGTCTTTCTTAAGTGCTTAGCCATGCTGGGACTGCACTTTCTACAAGAACACAATCTCCTCCACTATTGGCATGCTTTCCCCGCACAGTACACTCCAGGAGACCCCACATTGGGTCTACCACACCACTGCCAAAGCAACCACCACTCCCGTCGATCTAACAGGCACATCGATTTTGGCCTACCAAATTGCTGCAGCTGACCAATGCTGACCGCAGATACCCACCTTCCCCACTGACCACAGAGACCGCCCTGACGTTACCACCATCTTAAAAGCCAATGCCGCCACCACCGCTTCATGTCCTGCGCTGGGCCCACCACCGTGGAAGTCACCATGCTCTAGCACTGTCTCTCGCCGCTGGACTCACAATCGCTGCTGTTGCAAGCTCTCTGAGGGCTCACTCTCCTCCAATCTGGGCTCCTTCTCCCCAACGAGCCAGCTCCTGCTGCCACTACTGCACATGCTCAGGAGGCTGGTCCTGCCCTTGCCCTGCTGAAGATGCTGAAACGGCCTCCAAAGAGAAAAAGAAGAAAGAAAGAGAGTCATAGAAAAGAGTAAAAGCAAAAAAAAAAGAAATAAAGCAAGCAGACGAAAGTGGACGAGCTTTGGGTCAGGATCTCAGATGCCGCCGCCATCTTGGGTTGATTTAGGCTTTTGGTCATGAGGATCTCAGTCACAATATTCTGAGAAAAGTCCCCTGCATTTTTCCTGTTGGTCTAGTTGTTCATTCATTCTAGTGCCCCGAGCTATACCTACAAAGTGGAAACCCTGGGAGAACAAGGCAAATGTTGGAATCTTTTTCTGGGAAGTTTGTTCCAGTTTCAAGATAATGTAACAGATAACTCACTTACTGATTTCATCACTCAATGAGTGAGACAAGGTGTCTACTGTCACCCAACCTATTTAAAATTTACATTCATGATGTTTGATGTCAATGTAAGAGTGATCCTTCAAGTGTTTGCTCTAGACATTTTTAGAAAATAGCTATTTTCACAAATGACATTCTCCTTTACTGAGCTCCCTGTTGAATCTAATACACATAGCAGTCAACCTTTTCTTCAAAAACAGACGAACTGTAATTTTCAACTACAAGAAGGTGCACCAATAAAAGTGCCATTATCAAAATGTCTTGGGTGAACTGGGGCTCTATTTCTGTCAATATAAGTCATTAATCTCAAAACTTTTTGAGGTGGGTGTTGGGACTCCAAGCAGGATTGCAAACTGAACTTTACAGTCACAATCTCTGAGGCTGCAATGACTGCCAAGGTGATCTGACTGTACTTATTCCTCAAACAGGGCCTCGCATTCTTAGCTGCCCAAACCCTATCATCTCTACCTCCACCTCTCACCTCTCAGGGGTCTCACTGAGGGTTATGACAATTTTGAAATTTTAAAATGTGGTCACAGTGAAAAAAAGTTTGGGAACCACAGATCTATCCAAAGGAACACACAATCTTTTCCATTATAAGATGCATCTTAAATGTTACAAGTTTCTGGTATACAATATCTTCCTTGGAAATCCAATCTTACTACTAATTATTGCCTGACAAAGTTAATGCAGCACTTGAGGCAGCAGAGCAGCAAGCAAGTGAAAATATGAGTCGTCAGTGGTCCTACTTTTGTCATAATGCAGTAAGAGAGTGGAGTGTCAGTGGCTCCAGGACAACACAAGGCAGAATTTCAGATCCATTGTATCATCTGCAGATCTATGACATATGGATCAGGAAACTTCCACATATCATCCCTCATCAATGCTAAGTTTCATTATATGGCCGGTTTTGATGGCAAGTGAGGATTTATAGTCTGTCAATTAGGATTAGGGGCAATAATATATACACTGGACATTGCATGTACACATGAGGAGTAACTGGGATCAGCTTATTGATGTGACTGTTGGATGTAACAGCCTGTCTATATCCACATTCTGAGTATGATGAAGGATAGACACTGCAGGATTCAGGAGGGACTTTATTGCTGTGGAATTTTATTGGATCAAGAATCAGAAGTTTCTAAAGATGATGACAGAAAAACTCAAAGTTGTAAAACTCCTGTTGTTAAACATCCTTGCATGCAATTTAACCCAACAACAGTGTAAAATGTATGACTGGGGCTATACTTAAAACTGAATGAAATTGTTCCAAGTATTCAATGGGTAGAGTGACTACAGAAGGTGCAGACAGGAAGTGCTTTGGAGATTTCAATATCTATTCAGTTAACAGGTATTCACTGAAATGGAGTCAGCTGTAATCCCTGTAAAAAAATAAATACGAAAAATACTGAACATGTGGTATAAATTGAATCAAGTCATGGTCCACCACGTAATTTACATCTCTACTCAAGAGGCTAATCATAACTCATAGACTACTGTCACCAGCGACTATTCCAGTCTGCCCGACTTGTACAGTTATTAATGGGATTTCATCACTAGCCATCACAGAGGAGATTATGATGGAAATGTGTTACAGATAATAACTCTATCTTCAGTAAAGTAAGGAAACGGGGATGAGGGCTCAAGTAAGAGCTTAGAATTTCTAACTGTATTGTGAAATGTGAAACAGATTTCCACTTAAAAGAACATTCAGTTTGTTTTTATCAAGGTCAGCAGACTTGGTCATGAGGAAGTTTTTAGTTTTACGTGCTCAGTTCCAGGTACCAGCAGGTTCCCTCTTAGTGTGAACAACATATGAGACCCTTACCTCCCACATCCTCTTGCAGGATGTGGGAGGTAAGGGTCACTGCTGGTATCCCCAATGACTTCATCTGCGAGAAGTGCACCCAACTCCAGCTCCTCAAAAACCGTGTTAGGGAACTGGAGCTGGAACTGGATGAACTCCGGATCATTCGGGAGGCTGAGGGGGTGATAGAGAGGAGTTACACGGAGGTGGTCACACCCAAGGTACAGGAAAAATGTAGCTGGGTGACTGTCAGGAAGGAGAAAGGGAATAGGCAGACAGTGCAGGGATCCCCTGTGGCCGTTCCCCTCAATAATAAGTATACCGTTTTGGATACTGTTGGGGGGACAACCTACCAGGGGAAGGCCATAGTGGACAGGTCTCTGGCACTGAGCCTGACCCTGTGGCAAAGAAGGGAAGTGGGGAGAATAGGAGAGCAATTGTAGTGGGGGTTTCAATAGTAAGAGGCACAGACAGGCGGTTCTGTGGACGTGAACGAGATGAACGGATGGTATGTTGCCTCACGGGTGCCAGGGTCCGTGATGTCTCAGATCATGTCTTCAAGATCCTTAAGGGGGAGGGTGAGCAACCAGGAGTCATGGTACACATCGGTACCAATGACATAGGTAGAAAAAGGACTGAGAATGTGAAAAATGAGTACAGGGAGTTAGGTTGGAAGCTGAAGTCCAGGACAAACAGGGTAGTTATCTCTGGATTACTACCAGTGCCACATGATAACGAGGTAAGAAATAGGGAGAGAGTGCAGCTAAACACATGGCTACAGGGCTGATGTAGGAGGGAGGGCTTCTACTATGTGGATAATTGGAGCACATTCTGGGGAATGTGGGACCTTTACAGTAAGGTTGGGTTGCACCTGAACCAGAAGGGCACAAATATCCTGGGAGGGAGGTTTGCTAGAGCTGTACGGGATGGTTTAAATTAGTTTGGCAGGGGAGGGGGAACCAGATTTATAATTCAGAGGATGAGGTATTCGGCCTTCCAACAGACACAACAGGGAGTGAGGTGGGTTATAAAGAAATGCGGTCGATGGAGCGTAATTGCAGACACCGAGATGGTTTGAGGTGTGTATACTTCAATGCGAGAAGTATCAGAAATAAAGTGGATGAACTTAGAGCATGGGTCGGTACTTGGAACTATGATGTTGTGGCCATCACAGAAACTTGGGTAACTCAGGGAGAGGAATGGTTGTTGGAAGTTCCGGGATTTAGATGCTTTAAAAGAAATAGGGAGGGTGGTAAAAGAGGCGGGGGAGTGGCATTGCTAGTCAGGGCGAGTATAGCAGCTACTGAAAGGCAGTTCGAGAATGATATGTCTACAGAGTCAGTTTGGTTTGAGGTCAGGAACAAGAAAGGAGCAGTCACTATTTTGGGTTTTTTTTACAGACCCCCTAATAGTTGCAGAGAAGTAGAGGAGCAGATTGGGAGGCAGATACTGGAAAGGTGCAGAAGTCACAGGGTTGTAGTCATGAGTGACTTCAACTTTCCAAATATTGATTGGAAACATTTTAGTTGTAACAGTTTAGATGGAGCAGATTTTGTCCAGTGCATTCAGGAAGGATTCCTGACACAGTATGTAGATAGACCAACACGAGGAGAGGCCACTTTGGATTTGGTGCTTGGCAATGAACTAGGCCAAGTGATAGACCTGTTGGTAGGAGAGCATTTTGGCGGTAGTGAACATACTCTGTTTCTTTCACGATAGTCATGGATAAGGATAGGTACATACGGCAGGGTAAAGTTTACAATTAGGGGAAGGGTAATTACAATTCAGTTAGGCAAGAACTGGGTAACATAAATTAGGAAGAGAAGAGTACCACAGAAATGTGGAGATTGTTTAAGGAATGCATAATATATGTGCTCGATACGTTTGTCCCTAGCAGGCAGAGAAATGCGATCGAGTGAGGGAGCCATGGTTCTCGAGAGAGGTCGAACGACTGGTTAAGAGGAAGAAGGAGGCTTATGTAAGGTTTAGGAAAAGAGGAATGGAAAAGGCTCTAGAGGGATACAAGTTATCCAGGAAGAAGCCGAAGAAAGGGCTTAGGAGAGCTATAAGGGGGCATGAGAAAACCTTGGTGGATAGGATCATGGAAAACTCCAAGGCTTTTTACATGTATGTGCAGAATAAGAGAATGACCAGAGAAAGGGTAGAGCCGATCAAGGATTGTAAAGGGAATTTGTGCACAGAGCCTAAAGAGATAGGAGAGGTCCTTAATGAATACTTTTCTTCAGTATTCACAACTGAGAGGGACCTAGTTGTAGAGGAGGACGTTGTGAAACAGGCAGGTAGGCTAGAGGAGGATGATGTTAGTAAAGAAGATGTGCTAGGAATTCTGAGGAAGTTGAAGATAGATAAGTCCCCTGGGCCTGATGGAATTTATCCAAGGATTCTATGAGAAGCGAGGGACGAGATCGCAGGGCCTTTGGCAATGATCTTTTTGTCCTCACTGTCCACAGGTATAGTGCCGGAAGATTGGAAAGAGGCAAACGTCATTCCCTTGTTCAAAAAAGGCCACAGGGATAACCCCAGAAATTACAGGCCAGTTAGTCTTACATCAGTGGTGGGTAAATTATTGGAAAGGGCTCTGAGAGACAGGATTTATGATCACTTGGAAAGGCACAGTTTGATTCGTGATAGTCAGCATGGATTTGTGAGGGGTAGATCATGCCTCACAAACCTTATTGAATTCTTTGAAGAGGTGACCAAACACATGGATGAAGGTAGAGCATTGGATGTGGTATGCATGGATTTAAGTAAGGCGTTTGATAAGGTTCCCCATGGTAGGCTCATGCAGAAGGTAAGGAGGCATGGGATAGGGGGAAATGTGACAGATTGGATTCAGAATTGGCTGACCCTTAGAAGACAAAGGGTGGTAGTGGATGGAAAATATTCAACGTGGTGCTCAGTTACAAGTGGTGTACCACAAGGATCTGTTCTGGGTCCTCTTCTATTTGTGATTTTTGTAAATGATTTGGATGAAGGAGTGGAAGGCTGGATTAGTAAGTTCGCGGACGATACAAAGGTGGGTCACGTGGACAGTGCGGAGAGCTGTTCTAGGTTACAAAGGGACATTGGTAGAATGCAGAGCTGGGCTGAGAAGTGGCAGATGGAGTTTAACCCTGAAAAGTGTGAGGTGATTCATTTTGGAAGGACAAACTTGAAAGCAGAATACAGGGTTAACAGAAAGATTCTTGGCACTGTGGAGGAGCAGAGGGATCTTGGGGTTCATGTTCACAGTTCCCTGAGAGCTGCCACCCAGGTGGATAGAGTTGTTAGGAAGGCGTATGGTGTGTTAGCTTTCATTAATAGAGAGATTGAGTTCAAGAGCTGTAAAGTTATGCTCCAGATATACAAAAGCCTGGTTCGGCCACATCTGGAGTATTGTGTCCAGTTCTGGTCACCTCATTACAGGAAAGATGTGGAAGCGTTAGAAAAGATGCAGAGGAGATTTACCAGGATGTTGCCTGGAATGGAGGCAAGATTTTACGAGGAAAGGTTGAGAGAGCTAGGGCTTTTCTCTTTAGAACGACGAAGGATGAGAGGTGACTTGAGAGAGGTGTACAAAATGATCAGAGGTATAGATAAAGTAGACAGCCAGAGACTTTTTTCTAGGGTGGAGGTTGCTTTTACGAGGGGACATAGTTCTAAAGTGAAAGGAGGTAGATATTGGGGAGACGTCAGAGGTAGGTTCTTTACTCAGAGAGTGATAGGGGCGTGGAATGCATTGCCGGAGAGGGTAATGGAGTCGGCCTCATTAGGGGCATTTAAGTCGCTATTAGATAGGCATATGGATGACAGTTTAAGGTTGCGGTGGAGGTTAGATAGACCTTAGGTTTAGGGTAAAAGTTCGGCACAACATCGTGGCCGAAGGGCCTGTACTGTGCTGTACTGTTCTATGTTCTATGTTCTATATCTTAATGTCCAGCTCAGAACCCATACCCCACTGCAGTAATGGCATATATTTTTGTTTCCCACACCAGCTATTGTATATTCTAAGACAACTAAAACGGTGTCAACTGAGAGCATGTTATAGCTTAATGTGGTTGAGATGGCCCTAAACAGGTACCTCACACTTATCAGGGACAAGGGACTTCCATCCCATAGCAATGAATGCAATTATCTTCCCCTCCCTCAATTCCATTGATGGCTGTACCTATTAAAGCACATTGTATTACAAAACCCCATTTTCCTGTGAAATCTCATTTCACGTGTACGACAAAAGGGGCAGTTTAAAGAGAGTATCTCGTCTTCAGTGGGTATTTAGTACTTGGATCAAAAGCCTGACAGTCAAAGTTCAATATATTGATGTCCACCAGGAAGTCATGAGGACTTCTGGATGTTGGCAATATTTTTCCAATTGTCCCCTTAATATTGAAAAGGTGGCTTCAGAATCTCATTATTGAGAGCTGACTCATTTATTTCATGCAGTTGTATCTCATTATTAGCCCAACTCGCCTAATTCAGGTGCCACTTTTAATTCATCTCTCCTTCCTCGAGAAAGTAAAAATCATAATTCACAACATGTAACCCAGAGGAGGTAGCCCCTGGCAGCTGTACCTCACCGATTGCTTGCCCTGGTCATCATCTAACTACATTTTCACTGCAATGTCCCAGCATGCTATATGGCTGCCATCTTCCTCAACCCTACAAAGCATACAGGTCGGCAGCAGCAAACCACCAGCTTCACCACACAATTGTAAATAAAAACCGAAAGATCTGCGGATGCTGTAAATCAGGAACAAAAACAAAGTTGCTAGAAGAGCTCAGCAGGTCTGGCAGCATCTGTGAAGAAAACGTTAGAGTTAATGTTTCAGGTGCTGTGACCCTTCCTCAGAACTGACTGGAAACGTGACAGCTGGTGTATTGTGTACAGTGGTGGTTCCGCATTATCAGAGAGACGTGGATAGATTGGAGAAAATGCAGAATTGATTTACAAGAATGGTTCCAAGAATGAGAAACTTCAGTTTTTCTTCTATTCATTTGTGGGTCACCTGCTGTGGGTTGACCCACAATGTCATTAGGAAGGGGATTCCAAGATTTTGACCCAGTGACAGTGAAGGAAAGGCAATATATTTCCAAGTCAGGATGGTGAGTGGTTTGGAGGGGAACTTGGAGGTGGTGGTGTTCCCATATGCCTGCTGCCCTTGTCCTTCTAGATGGAAATGGTCAAGGGTTTGGAAGGTGCTGTCTGAGGATCTTTGGTGAATTTCTGTAGTGCATCTTGTAGAAAGTGCACACTGCTGCTACTGAGCGTCGGTGGTGGAGGGAGTGAATGCTTGTGGATGTGGTGCCAATCAAGTGGGCTGCTTTGTCCTGGATGGTGTCAAGCTTCTTGAGTGTTGTTGGGGCTGCACTCAAAGGCAAGTAGGGAGTGTTCTATCACACTCCTGACTTGTGCCTTGTAGATGGTGGACAAGCTTTGAGGAGACAAGTGGTGAGTTACTTGCCACAGTTTTCCTATCTTCTGAACTGCTCTTGTAGCCACAATGTTTATGTGGTGATTCCAGTTGAGTTTCTAGTCAATGATAACCCCCAGGAAGTTGATAGTGGGCGATTCAGTGATGGTAACACCATTGAATGTCAAGGGATGGTGGTTAGTTTGTCTCTTATTGGTGATGGTCATAGCCTGGCATTTGTGTGACATGAATGTCACTTGCCACTTGTCAGCCCAAGGCTGGATATTGTCCAGATCTTGTTGTATTTGAACATGGACTGTTTCAGTATCTGAGCAGTCATGAATGGTGCTGAACATTATGCAATCATCAGCAAACATCCCCACTTCTGACCTTACGATGGAGGGAAGGTCATTGATGAAGCAGCTGAAAATGGTTGAGCCAAAGACACTATCCTGAGGGACTCCTGCAGAGGTGTCCTGGAACTGAGGTGACTGACATCCAACAACCAAGACCATCTTCTTATGTGTCAGGTATGACTCCAACCAGCAGAGCGTTTGCCTCCTGATGCCCATTGATTCCAGTTTTGCCTGGACTCCTTGATGCCACACTCGGTTGAATGCAGCCTTGATATCATGGAGCTGTCACTCTCACCTCACCTCCAGAATTCCATTCATTTGTCCATGTTTGAACAAGGCTGAAATGTGTTCAGGAGCTGAGTGGTCCTGGCAGAACCCAAACTGAGTGTCACTGAACAGGTTATTTCTGAGCAGGTGCTGCTTGATAGCACTATTGTGAGGACAGATTGAAGAAGTTGGGATATACAGAACGTTGGGATTCTGCAGACCATACATAACAAGGGGCAGGGAATTCCAGGACGGAGTGTTCTCACAGGTTATGTCAACTCTGTCTTTTATATGTGGGGCATGTAGGGCCAACAGATCATGGCAATTCACAAAGCCATGGACTCTGGAGGTAGTGGGGTCATCAGTAGCATTAATATTAATAAGTAATTGCATTTGGAGAACTGTGTAAAGTACTGGTCACTGTACTTCCATAAGGATGTTAATAATTTGGAAGCACTTCAGGGAAGGTTTACTAGACTATTACTTGGAATGAGTGGATTGCCTTATGAGGAAAGGCTCGATAGGTTAGGCCCGTATCATCTGGAATTTAGAAGAGTCAGAGATGACTTAGTTGGAATATATAAGATCTTGAGGGGACTTGATTGGATGGATGTTGAAATGATGATTCCTCTTGTAATGAAATCTAGAACTAGAGAGCATCATTTAAAAATAAGGAGGGGACCCATTCAAAACAAGTATGAGGAAGGATCTTTTTTCTCTCAGAAGGTTATGAATCTATGGATTTCCCTTTCTCGACAGGCAATGGATGCAGAATCTTTAAATAATTTTAAGGCAGCGGTAGATAGATTCTTAACTATTAAAATGATGGAAGATTTTTGGGGATAGCAGCAACGTGGAGTTGAGGTTAAAATCATGATCTTATTGAATGGCAGAACAGACTTGAAAGACTAAGTGTTCAACTTGTGATCCTTGTTAATATTTTCATATGTTATGTAAAGGGACTCCACAGAAATAGGGTGACGCTGGCCAGTCATAGGGGCTGCAGGGACAGCAACACAAGAGGCAACATGAAGGATGAGAAGAACATCTTGCAGATCCTGCAACACATTCACAAGACCTCAATCCTGAAATCTTGCAGCTCTAAAGTCAACTGCACAAATAACTGCCTGAAATGGCTGACCTGTAAAGTGTAAAGTAAAATTACTGTTCTTTTTCAGGAGCAGAGTAAAACCTTTGGAATTTGATGCTCTGCTTGAGGCAATTGCAATAACGGTAACTGCAATGATTCAGTAATGCCGACCATCCTAGTTCAATTTAAATTTCATTGACAGGTCATTTGTTGTCCAAAATGCACATTAAGAATTATGACCTCAAGAAACTTAGAGCATTGCAATTTGCATAATAAACATCTTCATGAGCAAAGCAAGTATAATCTGACAGATGTACTTAAAAGCCTCACCTAAGGTTTTCATTTCTGAAACACATTCTATAGCTAGAAGTGGACAGGAAGTCAATGCCTTGCAGTTCCATATTTGTACACTGAATTGTCAGTATACAAGGACATGGTCTGTGTTGTAAAAGGTCTTTGTGGAAGGTGTTGTTATGTTGGATTACTGGAAGACTTTACTCCACCAGTGTAGCAAAAAATTTTGATAACTTTGGCTGTTCAACATCCGTTTAGATAAGGTTACATTCATCAGAGTTCCTCACTGAGGCATGACAAATGATCTCCTTGGGCAACTTTAATGCCACCCTATGTCAGGGCAAAACATGGGACTTCATTGTGATGAATTTAGGTGCTCGGGAGTCACTCAGTTTTTCTAGGATACTTCAAAGGTCCTAATAACTGTAGAGCTTACATCCTCCTTAATGAGCACTGCCAGCAGACAGCTAACAGAGCTCTCCCACTTACATCTTTTGATGTAAAACATCAAAAAGTAACATATACTAGTCTGAAATCCTGTAGTTTCTACTGGAAGACAATCCAAACACCACAAACTGGCATCAGCCATATCTCCCAATGGCTCACCTTCTGTGTTACTGCAAATATCATCAACCACAACTTGATTCCTGGCCTGAGTTACCCCTTGGTGAAGACTTGTGATCACCTAGAGTTGCAGAGAAGACAGTTTTTGCTTTGTTATTATTCATCTGGCATACACACGCGCGCACACACACATGCGCGCACACACACACACACACACACTTTGTAATTGCAGATACATGCTATTTTGTTCAAAAAAGCACACAATTTGCAAACAGTTAATGTGGCATTTTATAAATTCCTACTTTGGAAATCAAACCAGTCTGACTCCAAGTTGACACACAACCAGATTCTGAACAAGGCCTCACACCAAAAATGCATTGTCTGACCTGGGATGTCACCTCTGTGTGCTGATGGAACGTATAAAACCTTTAGTTATCTCAGAGCAGCGATGTGAAAGAAATTCTGGAATTTGTATATTAATCCTTCCTAGCTGATTAAAAATTTAATAGCCATCTTAGGTTTGTTCAACACATTCGCATCAGTTCTATGACCATTTGATCTTTGGCTTATAAGTTCTGTGTCTGATGCCGCGTCTCTCACTGACACCTGAAGAAGGAGTGAGACTCCGAAAGCTGGTGTTTTCAAATAAACCAGTTGGACTATAACTTGGTGTCATGTGATTTTTGACCTTGTCCACCCCAGTCCAACACCGGCACCGGCACAATGTCTCCACATTCAGTTTGAAACAGAGTGGAGGCAATTCAGTGACAGACATTGGGGCAGAAAGAAAACAAGAGGCAAGGAATGCTTTAAGGTTGCTGCCTTCAGTCAAATGCAAAATCTATTGAGGTGGCTAGGGACCAAATGGGAGATGATTTTCTCTTCATAAGATGAATTTGAAATGCTGATAATTAAAGATTCCACATTGTAAAATCAATGAACAAATGAAAATGTTTTTCTTTTAAAGTCTTGTTTTTCAAAGTTTTTCAGGAAAGCCTACTTCAAAAATGATCTACAGTCCAAGCTGGATAATTAGAAAATCTGCACTGTTTTAGTTGCACCAAGAAATATCTACACAGTTTGGAGTTGGATGAGGAAAATGGATGAAGAAGATATGTGAAACAAATATAATAGACTGGAACATTTATAAATGTAAAGCACATTCAGCCTTGATCGGTGAAACCATAAATGATTAGAGCCATTTTTGTAAAGTTAATGTAGCCCATTTTCAAATCAAAATATAATCAAACTGGAGGGACTCTAAGTTAAATTTTAAACTTGCAGGAGAACATGGGTTTGTGAACAGATGGGCTATAAACGCGTAGGGTTTGACAGCATGTCATGACGCTAGCTCCAACCCGCTGTCTCCCATATTTAAGTACAGAACCTTGGACTGTATGCAAGCAAACCATCAGGAAAGGCAGGTTGTCAATGTCAAAATGTTCATCGCTCAGTTAGACCAATGTTAACATGGTTTTGAGTGCAAAGGTTTCCTAGGTTTCCTGGAACTTGCCAGTGAAAACAAGGCAAGAACACAGCAGTAACTGAGGGGGGGGGGGGGGGGGGGGGGGGGGGGGGAGAGGGGGGCGGAAAACATGACAGGAAAATATGCCAATAAATACTGAAAGCTCACAGCTGCTTTCTTGCCTGATTGTGTGAAAAGTTCTGTTCACAGTACTTGTGCTGAGAGGTTACTTTCACAACTTTGGTGATTTGTACAACTGATCTCCACTTGCAGCTGTAATCTATCAGATCAGCAAAACTGCTGCTTCTGCTGCTTAAGTTTCAACCTCAGATGAGGACCAAGGTGACCAGAAGCATCAACAGCACCAGGAACAGTACAGGAGGATCACCAGCGTCAGAAACACCCTGTTCCTCCCTTAGAACTGCTGTTCCACTGTGGACAGGGAATGAGTGCAGCCTAGAGAAAGCACAGTGTATTCACAAACTGGGAATCACAACTCCCGTGGGGTCATAGATGTGTAATTTGGGATCACAAGATGTCCCTCCTCCAAACAGCAGCTGTGGACAGAAGGCTGGACTTGCTGGGTCAATGCTGCCAAGCAGCACAGGTCAGACAATGAGTCCAAACTCTCTTGGACATCAGGAAACATTTTTTTACATTGAGCTCAAGTAAGCCTTGAATGTTTGGATGCCAATGGGGCAGCTACAGATAAGAAAGCACAGCCCAGTTACAGACTGAGTGCAGAAAAGCTGAGACGTCATGTGGCTGAATCAGGAAGTTGAGCAAAGGCATACAAACTGTGTTTTTGCTCCTGTCTGCCTGATCTATATGCTCTTAAGCCCTGGATGAGTCTGGATCACAGGTAGCAGTAACCAGACCAAGTTGCACCTTGGACATTGGCACTTCAATGATGTAGAAGTTAGCAGCAATGACTTTAAACAGGCAAAATGCCAGCCAAAAGCATCCAGTCCATTGTGAAACTTCACAAGGGTGCTGTGGGAGGAGGGAGTATTTCCATCTGTCATGTAAATATTATAATAGACTGTAATAAATTCAATGATAGCTAAATGGTTGATGTGAGTCTGGGACGGGAAGGTGCTGGAGCACAGCAGTCACTCCCTTTCTGATGTAATGTGTTTCTCACTCAGCCAATGTGGCACCTCCAGCAGGTTGGTCCGTATGATGTGCCCATGCCCATACGAGGGACATGGTGGAGCAAGCAATAGGGCTGCTGAAGTTGTGACTCTGCTGCTTGAACTGATCTGGAAGGGTCTCCAGAATAACTCAGAGAGTGTGTGCTGCATCATCCCAGTGTACTATCCTCTGCACAATTGGAGCAGCAATGATGCAACCTGCTGAATGCCGAGGAGCTGGGAGAATAGGAGAAGCCTTCCAAGGAGGTTGTAGATATTGGAGAGAAGGAAGCTCTGGACACTCTGTGTTGGGTACTGCATGCTAGACAAGATCTGATTGACACCCAGTTACATAAGATGAGACCTGGATGTGGCCAACCATAATGGAATATAGTCATTAGTCATATTATAGGCATTTGGTTTGCATTGTGGAGGTGAACTGCAGCTATTACTTGTTCTGTTCCTAAGTGCTTTCTATTAGTATAAGTTGCCAATGACATTCCAAAATTGCTAACTAATCAAGGGAAAAATGAGTAGAGGAAGTAAGGACAATAACTATCACTAGAGAAAAAGTGCTAGGGAAACTAACAGGGCTTAAAACCAATTGGTCCAATGAACCTGATAGGTTTCATCCTGGGATATTAAAATAAGTAGTTACAGAGGTGCACTGGTAGTAATCTTCCAAGAATCCTTAGATTCTGGAAAAGTCCTAGAGGATTAGAAAACTGCCAATGTAACACTTCTATTTAAGAAGGAAAGGAGATAAAGAACAGGTAACTATAGTTCAGTTAGTTACAATCTACTTTTGGGAAAATGTTAAAGTTTATTATAAAATATGTAATGGCAGAGCATTTAGAAATGCATTGTATGGTTAAGCATTAAGCATGTCTTCACAAAGGGGAAATCATAAAATGTTTTTTGGCCTTGATTGCTATCTGTGAATGCAAATTCCTCAGGTTCACCACCCTTTGGGTGAAAGAATTTCTCCCCGTCTCAGTCCTAAATGGTTTTTCCTGTATCCTTAGACTTTGAAGTAACAAGCAGGATAGTTAAATGGAAAACAGTGAATTAAATATGTTTGTATTTTCAGAAGGTAATTGATAAGGTAGCACACATTACTGTGCTTATATGGAGAAAAGGCAGGAAAGTGCAGTTGAGGATGATCAGATCAGCCATGATCTCATTGCATTGTGGAGCTGACTCAATGAACTGAATGCTCCTATGCCTTATGGTGTTTTGGGCTTAAGAGCCCATGATGTTGAAGCTAATATAGAAACATAGAAAATAGAAGCAGAAGTAGTCCATTCAGCTCTTTGAGCCTGGTGCATCATTTGGTATGGTCATGGCTGATCATCCAACATTGTTTCCTATTCCTGCTTTCTCCCCATACCGTTCAATCCATTCAGCCCCAAGAGCTATATCTAACTCCATCTTGAAAACATTCATGTTTGGCCTCAACTGATTTCTGTGACACAGAATTCCATTGGGTCACCATATTAGCATGGATAGAGGATTAGCTAACCAACAGAAGGTGGAGAGTTGGGATAAGGGGTCCATTTTCAGGATGGTAACTGGTAACTTATTGGGGTGCCACAGGAGTGCTGGAGCTGCATTATTTGCAATATACATTAATGGCAAGCAAGAGGAAAACAAATGTACTGTTGCCATGTCTGCAAATGGTACAAAAAGGTGCTGGAAAGGCAGGTGGTCAGGGTAACACAAAGAGTCTGCAGAGATAGACAGGTTAAAGTTGTGGGCAAAAAACTTGCAGGTGAAATATAATGTAAGAAGATGTGAGGTTAATAATTTTGGTAGAAAGAGTAGAGGAGCTGGATATTATGTAAGTGAACAAAGATTGCCACAAACTACAGCACAGAGGCATTTGGGAGGTCCTCATGCATGAATCACAAAAAACTAGCATACAAATTCAACAGGTAAAGGGAAGGCAAACAGAATGTTAGCCTTTATTTCAAAGTGGGTAGAGTAAAAACAAAGGGAGCACTTGCTAAAACTATGTAAGGCACTAGTCAAACCATAGCTGGAAAACTGTAGAAAGTTTTGAGCTCATTACTGAAGAAAGGATACACTGATATTAGAGGTAGTCCAGAGAGGTTCACTAGGCTATTCCTGGGTATGGATGGAGAATGTCTTATGAGGGAGAAGTGACATAGATTACTGTACTCATTAAAATTTAAAAGAATGAGATGCCACCTTATTGAAACTTATAAGATCCTTAGGGACAGGATGGATCAAGAAAGATTGCTTCCCCTTGTGCAGCAGTCTTGAGCAGAAGGCATAATCTGAGGGGTTACCTATTTAAAACAGAGAGGAAGAGGCATTTTTTTCTCTCAGTGGATAGTGAATCTGTGAAATTCTTTACCACAGAGGGCTGCAGAGATTGGATCATTAAGTATATTCAGAGCTGAGATCGACAAGATTTTTAATTATAAAGGAATCAAGGATTATGAAGAAAGGCAGGAAAGTGAAGTCGAGGATTATCAGACGTGCCATGATTTCATTGAGTTGCAGAGAAGACTTGATGGGCTGAATTGCTTACTTCTGCTCCTATGTCTTATGGTCTTACTGTCTTCCAAAAAAAGCATAAGGTTCAGTCTAAAATTTCAAACCAACTGCCTTACATTTATCAAATCCAGAAACTTAGCAATTTTATTCAATGCATCTTTCATGTTGTATATACATTAACTGCATCAAATCAATTTGATAGAATGTGATCCTATTTGTGTAAAGAGGCAGAATAAGACTTTTTTTAAAAAATTAGCTAAAGGTACTGGCTCCAGATGAAGAGTGATTTGATTATGCTCTGTTGATAGAGGAGATTTTTCTCACCTCATCTTTGTTCCAGTCTACAGTTACATGTGGTAATATTATTCTCATCAATTGCTCTTTGAGAAGGTGTCATGTTATAAAAGGGAAAGTAAATTAAAGGAGCTTCGCCAACAGGCAAATATGTTTGCAAATTAAATACAGAAAAAGGTTGTCAAACTCAAATTGTTCTCATGACAACACTTAAGAAAGAGTAGTGAGTGGGGATAAGTGCACAGAAAGTCAGTCTGCATTGCCGCACATTGCTGTAGGATGCTGAAATGTCAGGAATGGGTGAGATCATAGTGGGGTTATGAATGTACTGATTTGGAGGGTTCAGAGTTATGTGGGTGGAGCCAAGAGTTCATTGAGGAGGTCGTTACAGAAAGTGACACTCAGAAGTGACAATAAACAAGTGGTTTCACTGATAGTAAACGTGCTGTGGCAGAAAGAGCAGCTTCTCAAGAGGGTAAAATATGTTTTATTGAGGAGTGGAGTTTAAATTTTGAAGTCCAACACAGGAGTAAACTGAACACCAAAATTGTGGAATATGAGCAGCCAGAGGAATTGTTTACAGGCTTTTTTGGGGGAAGCTGAGATGTTGGCAGCCAGACAGGCAAGGTAACCCCATTATATTGATTTGTAGCAAGAGCTGAGTTGTACACAGGGTTTGGTCTGCAGTCAATTAAGTAACGTCAAAAAAAGAGATGTGCCTCATAACAACAGGGTTGGATGCTGGAGAAAAAGCTACACTGATATAATGCCAAGGCTAGAATATAGAGGTATTTCCTGGAGCTGAGCAGAGGAGGGCGGTGAAGTAATCACAAAATGATCTCTACTTGAAACATAAGCATGCAATGCTCTAGATTTTGTTTTATTAATAAAACAGAACATCTAATGGGGTTCAAATGGTGACAATTTAGGGGCGGCATGGTGGCTCAGTGGTTAGCACTGCTGTTTCACAGCACCAGGGGCCCGGGTTTGAACCCAGCCTTGGACGACTGTCTGTGTGGAGTTTGCACATTCTCCCCTTGTCTGTGTGGGTTTCCTCCGGGTGCTCTGGTTTCCTCCCACAGTCCAAAGATGTGCAGGCTAGGTGGATTGGCCATGCTAAATTGTCCATAGTGTTCAGGGATGTTTAGGTTAGGTGGGTTAGACATGGGAAATGTAGGGGAATGGGTCTGGGTGGGATGCTCTTCGGAGGAGCGGTGTGGACTTGTTGGGCCAAATGGCCTGTTTCCACACTGTAGGGATTCTATGGTTCTATTCTATGGATGGTCTTGATATTAAAGATGTAAAAGTTCCATTAGCTTCTCAACTTGATTGGGGAGATGGGTGGAGAACGTTTACTCATGTAATAGGGTGTTTGGCAGCAAAAGGAGGGAGGTGGCGCTCATGTCACATAACCCTTCCCTAATACCTGGCCCCTCAATCAGGCACTGAGTGTTTTTGAGTAACAGACCCCCGCTGGAAGCCCACAATCCAAATAGGGTCTAATTTAAGAGTCACCTGCCCATCTCTGGGTAAATAGCAACAGGATGAAGCACTTAAGTGGACATTATTGGGCCAATTAAAGACCTCAGTTTGTAATGATGACAGGAGGGCATTCCACAAACTTCCCTGCTCTGGACTAAAAGAAAGCAAAGCCCAAACAATGAGCTGAATCTTACGCGATTTTTTTTAGCTAAGTGCAAGTTATATTGAATTTTTGGAGGGCTTTTCGCTGAAAGGCTTGGTGGGATTTCTTGCTTTATCTTTCCAAACTCACATCTTTAACTATCAACGCTGTCCCTATGGCGACCCCCACATTCAATTCCAACCTTATATGACATTCCCAGAAAAACTCACCCCTCAGCAGACCAGCATTCCTTGTGTCTGCGTAACTTTTGAGGGTTGATGTGCAAGTGTTGGCAATCCAGCATTGACACTTACCGGTCACATCAGCCACAAAGTCATTCTGTACAAGGCATGTTGTGGATATGGACAACACACCCTCACACATACAACCTTGTTTTCTCACCCTCGTCACCATTTGAGCCGCATTAGATGTTCTGATTTATTAATAAAACAAAATCTGGAGCATTGCATGCTTACGTTTCAGGTAGAGACCATTTTGTTAAAACCAAAACAAAATAAAATATAACTAATGAAGACAGGTTTCAATCTAGGATACAACTTGTCCTGTAATGACATCAGCTGGGATTGCAACAACATAGAAACAGGTAAACTGTGGGAGTGGTGGTTAAAAAGCGACTAGGATGACAGAATGGGGTTGCATGTGCGAGGGAGAGTCAGCCATGCAAGCTGTGTGCCATGAATATCTTGGCTTTGTGACGATAATGCCATTATATTGCTGGTGAGGGGCACTATTGGACTGATAATGATTGTCTGGTGCAAAGGGGCCTTTCAAAGATGATGTGTGCACAAAGGATGCTGCTTTTTGGGAGGTATCTGCTGAGTAGTGAGTTGTTCCAAGAGCAGTGTGTGCTGAGATGGGGATAAAATCACATGTGAGGGATACCATAGGGTTGGGGAAGTTAGTTATTAAAACAATTTCGGTAAGATATGGAAAGAAACACCACTAGGTGTCATGGCGTGAAGCAATCCAAAATATTCTAAGCAACTTACTCTTAGACAAAATAATGTAAGTTTCAGCTTTGAGGTTCGGTGGTTCAGTTTGAAATACATCAGTTGCTTTTGCTGTGAAAGCTGGTATGTGTTTCATATTCACCTCATCAAAGAAGCAAACTTTAAACTTAACAGCGATATTCACAACTTTGACATGGAACTTAAACACATTTCACACTGCCCTGCCAAAGGGAAACCAGAGCTTTGAACTCTGGGTTGACATCCAGCAAGGATATTCTTGTCTGATAGGTGTAGGTGAACCACTGGCTCCCTACTGAAGTCATCAATTTGTATTTACAATGATGGCAATGTCAGTGCAGCACCAAAAGCCTCATTATAGCAACAGTAATAATATCACTCCAGCCACTCTGCTTTGTTAGTAGCCACTTGACTGGGAACTGAAGATTCTCCAATTCAATCTAATGGCTGCATTATCATTTCCCAAATAAATAATTTATCTCCAAGAAAACTGTATGAACAACAGATTGAAGATGCTCCCATTAATCACCAAATCTTCTCAATCCTTGCAGAAGTCCAACATCATTCAACAGCTATAAAGTAACTGAACTCCTCTCAATCCCTTCAAGATGGATTGAGACTGTACATCTCAAGTCTGCACCAATAAGGATTTTGTGAAGATGGCAACTGTCATGGTGACATTTATAAAACTTGTCCAGCAGTGTTGTATGTTTGCATATTAACTAAACTATGTAATGACTTGGCATGTTGGCAATAAAAGTGCTCTATTATGGCTGACATAACATTTCACAGCTAAGTGCACTCAATAAAGAAACTACTTTGGGAAAAGATGTGAGTGCATTCTCTTTCCTATTGGATTCAGTAGATGAAGGTAGTTTCCATTATCAAACCTTCTACAAATGTATACAATTTACATTAGCCCAACAAATAATGATCAAGTATGCCAAAAAAGTTTAAGCTTCCCAAGGCAAACCACATATAATAAGATGACTCAGAATTAGAGAAATATAAAAGCATGGGGTAGCTAATAAAAGACTAATAATCAGCTTTTAGCCAGCGGATAACAGAGCAGCAAAGACACAGCTGTAAGTTTGCAGAAGGGGCACAATTGTATCTTGTAGTGAGTCACGAGCGATGTATTTCACCACTTTTGATTGTTTTTCTTAGCAGGAAATCAAAACGTTTGACCAAATCAATGTCCAGAACTAATCTGGTGTTGAATGTAAGGTACTGGATGCTATATTAGAAGCTCAGCATTGAAATGTGTAATATTTCAAACTGTCAACTGAATACAGGGCAAAGTGAGAAAAATTTACTGTCAGGTTGCATTCAACAAAATACATATATCCAGCAGCTAATTCTGTTACAAAGCTATAACTGATATCTGTACTAAGGGATTTGGGTAATGGTGTGTTAAAGTTGGGAACTCCAATCTATTCATACCTGAACGACCACCATAGAAGACTTCTCAATAATATATTTGCATATCAAGTCTCCAGAGTCTAATGCCTTTCCCGAGAATTAAATGGTGTGGCTACTAAAGTGGACTCTAAAGAAAACTCAGACAAAATAGATCCTGGTAAATGCTGTGATTTTAAGAAGCCAAAACCCTGAAATTATAACATTAGATACTAAGCTCATTCATATATTTATATGAACATTTCATGGCATTTGTATGTGTTAGAACATAGGGTCAGAATCCTGAAACACTACAGGCGTTTTTAGCCCCTAATTCCAAAATGTGTTTTTTAAAGAGGACTGCTATAGAGACAAAATAACTGCAAGAGTAAATTCAATGTTTAGCCAAAAAAATTCTGTATAGGGCTGATGGAATGTAACACCTAGAGGCATCAAAGAAACTTCAAGCAGCAAGATAGTGACTTGAGATAATGAGAGGACTGACTATCCATCCTCTCTGTCAGAAGAAAGCCACTTCTTGCAGATGTTTATGTGGTTTCCAATTCCAAGAATATACAATAGAGAGGTTAAATGAGAACTTCAACACTAGACTGTATGCTATGATTAGGTTGCCACGCACTAGGGCATATTGTGCCTAATACGTTGCAGAAGCTTGAGAACACCAAGTAATGAGCCCTGCACTGCAGGTAGATAATGGAACAATGTCTCTTACTCCAAGTACTACAAGCCAATTAAAAAAAGGAGTCAGGACAAAGGATCTTCAACCAGCCTGTGAAAGGAATTTTCAATCTCCAATAGCACTGCAATCCAACGACAGTGTCAGTGTCATCATATCTGTCCTTCATGAGCAATTCAGAGACTGATCGTAATACCTTTTTTAAAAACTTTTATCTTTTTGGACTCATATCTTACTTCTAGTCGTTGTTTATGTGTGTCACACTAATATTTCTTCCAACATGTATTAATTAATAAATTTACTCCTTGCTAATTCAGGAAAACCTGACTGAATTATTTTGTTTTTTAGTTCATTTTGTTCTGAGAGAAAGGTATCCACAAGAAACCTTTGTAAATTAACCTTGCTGTAACCAATCAAAGGGGGTGGGTGAATAAAAAAGAGAAGCCAGTTCATCCCTCTTCACCTCTGACATGACAGATTTAGGGTATTCCATCTGGATCATAATGAACTGGGAAACCTAGCTGGAGGTCTGGTCATGACAGTATGATATTCTCATCAATTCTATTTCAATAATGAAACAGTTTAATACACCTGCTAAAATAAAAGCAAGAGAAATTTCATCTGATAGCATTCCATTACAAAATATCAGGGCTTGAGAGAACTTTCAGCAGGAAGCCAAACCCAAAGCATTCTATGGCCTAACTACATGAGCTCTTAAACTTTGAATTGGTGGAAAGTAGCTAATTATGTGTTTAAAGTTTTATATCCAAGGGAGAACAGTCCCAAGGAGCTACTGCCCTTAGAGGGAATTTCACTGGTTTTCCATGTGACATTTTGTATTGATTTAAAATCTTGAGGTACAGCTGTAGTAAATCTTTCATTTCACTTTACCAGCTCTCACAATGTTATTGCACTCTACATTGGATAGTGTAATGTCCAGGCTACCTTACGGCCAGACTTGAAATCTATTCAGGAAAAGAGAAACAAATCAATTGATTTAGATTTTTTTTTCTAATTCTCAATTGTATTTAATGAAAATTAGAAATTCTAAAATCTAAAAAATCAGATCAAATGTTAACATTTCTTTAAAAAATTGTTCTGCATTCCATTACACATAAAAGTTACAGAGCAGAGCTGTCACCAGAATTGACCAATTGTGGGCTTAGTGTCTTATTTAGCGTAAAGAAAATAGTTTTAATTGCAATGCTTTACATAGTTAGTATTTGTTTGTCTTATACTCACTTTACATTTGTGCAGACACACAAGATGCAGCTGTATTAATAGCTCCATGGGTAAATGTGATGCCTGGTATGGCACTCAGCCATACACACGAGGAAGGTTCTAAACTTAATCCCTGGTCTGTGCTGAGTTAGCTAATTCAACTGGATTCAAAATTAGAGTGTCACAATGGTCAGAGACAGGGAGAAGAAAGAGGGAAAGAATCAGCTCCTGCTTGTCTTTGTTATCCTATGACACCTGCTGGAGAATGTAATTGTGCCAACATTGATCCAAGTACATGATCCAGCACAGGTTTAATACTCACACAGCCTGCTGACAGACAGACAAATATCATGTATGAACAATGTCTCATTGCTTCCCTCCAGCATGTTGTTCAAACAACAAAGGCTGTGGATAGTGATCACAAGAGTGGTATGAGGTGGTGTCAAATGGCATTAGCCCTCTTGCCTCTGAGTCAAAAGATTGTGGGCTCAACTACCACTCCAGATTCAGGTGGGGACTTTGGAAGTCTCTTTGGACGGGCTGATAAACTGAGATTTTGTTTCACTTCTCATGTGCACATGAAAGACCCTAAGGGCATCGCCTAAAAGAGCAGTAGAGCTCTCTCTCTCTCTCTCTGGTGCATTGGCCAATAATTATCCCTCAGCCACATTTTTTTCATGTGACTATTGCTGGGGAAGCAGTCGTAGATCAAAGTTGAGGTTATCAATCCAGTCGATAGTTTTAGCTGAAGCGGTTTGAATGGTTGTGATGCCGTCAGGAATGGATTGCATTAGGCATCAGTTTAGCATGCAGGCTATTGTCTCCCTTGGATGTCCACAGTGACAATTTGAGATGTTCCTCATGTTTCGCTTGTAGACAAAGTAGCACATATTCCCTGGCTCATCCTCAAGTGGTTGAGAGTTGGGTAAATTTTCTGTAGAAGCTTGAAAGCTGGGACTTTACCTCTCAACTCAGTTACCAATTGTTGGTAATGTTGTCTACAGTCAACCAGGAGGTAAATCATCTGCAAAGTTAATGTTAAGAAGGTGACTGATTCCGCACCCACTGGTCTCTTGGTCCATGCAACAAGATTTCACTGGAAAATGGATCCCCATTAGGAATCAACTTCACAAAAACAGATTATTAGGTCATTATAACTGCTGTTTGTGAGACACCACTATACACAAATTAGCTTCCAACGTTTTCTAGATTACAGTTAAGACTATAAGAAATAGAAACAGGAATACGATGTTTTGCCCCTCAAGCCATTCAATAGAATCATGGCTGATCTGACACTCCTCACGTCCACTTTCTTGCTTTTCCCTGTAACCCATGATCCCCTACTGATCAAGAATCTATCTCAGCCTCAATATGCATAAGGACTCTGCCCCTACAGGTGTCTGTGGCTAGGTGTTCCAAAGACTTACAACCCTTTTTAAGGTGAGAGGAGAGAGTTTTTAAAAAGGCATGGGAAAATATTTTATACAGAAGATGGTTTGTGTGTGAAATGAGCTTCCTGAGGAAGTGATGGATGTGGGTATAATTACAACATTTAAAATATATTTGGATAAGTACATGAATAGAAAACATTTGGAAGGATATTGGCCAGAAGCAGGCAGGTGGAACTAGTTTCGTTTGTAATTATGCTTGGCATAGGCTGCTTGGACCGAAGGGTCTGTTTCTGTACTGTATGACTTGATGACTCTATGCCTCTAGGAGAAAAACAACCCTCCTCCTCATCAACTCAGTCTTAAATTGGAACTGCTTTATTCTGAGACTATGCTGCCTGGTACTCGACTCCCATGATGGGAACCATCTCTTAATATTTACCGTGTCAAGCCCCTTTAGCATCCAATATGTTCCAATGCTTCTTATTCTTCTAAACTACAGTGAGTAGAGTCATAACCTATAAGACCATAAGACCATAAGATATAGGAACAGTATTAAGCCATTTGGCCCATTGAATCTGCTCCACGATTTGATCATGGCTAATATGTTTCTCAACCCCATCATCCTGCCTTCTCCCCATAACGCTTGATCCTGTTTAACCCTTGCTTATAGCACAATCCCTCCATGCTGGGATCATCCTCACGAATCTTCTCTGAACTGCCTCCATTAAAATAATATTTTTTCTAAAACAAGGAGACCAAAACAGTTTGCAATAATCCAGATGTCATTTCACCAGCACCTTGCACAGTTGCAATAAGACTTTCCTACTCTTAATAGTGCAAACCCTTTGAAATAAGGGCCAACATTCCATTAGCCTTCCTGATTACCTGCTGCACCCTTGTGCTACCTTTCTGTGTTTTGTGTACAAGCCCAGCATGGTGAAGTCTTTTGTATTTTTCTCTCTTTCTCTGCTTTAGAAGGACTGTAATGCTGAACTTCTAACTTTATTTCTTTTTTCTTCTAATTTTTAACCTAAGATTTTGTACCTAGGCACCTTTGTACCTAAGATGGCGCTGGAAATGGTGACTTTGTACACTTTCCACTGTACTCATGTATTCCTGTACTTGAGTAGGTGACAATAAAATCTAATTCTAATTCTAATTCTAATTCTAAGTACCTCCAGAGTGTTGCTGTTTTCTGTAGTTTTTCTCCATTTAAATAGCACTTTACCAATAATATTTCATTGGCTGTAAAACAATGTGTCATGAAAGATATCATAACTGTGCAAATAGTCCTTTCCTTTTGACTAAACCTATGAATAGAGATTAATTGTACTGGCGATACATTGAACTGGTCTGACAAGCCTTTGAGTATAAATTATATATTCTGGTATCTTTCCATCTACTGAAGATGATAGACACATATAAAACAAAATCATTTCACATGGGGGTCTCTTCATACCATGTAACAAAGCTGAAAATGTCGATCCTTAACAGGCAGCCTTTGCCACAGAGAAGCGACAAAGTGTCGTTGTGGGTTGTTGTTTTTGGCATTAGCAGTGGCCAAAGATATTCCAGAAGTCACAACAGATCCTCTACAGATTGCAAGAGCTCGCGGTTTCATCCATACAGGAAGGTCAGTGCATCGTTTCCATGCACACCTTTCAAATTATATCTTTTTCAAAAGTACATTTTATATAGTGTTTCAATAATGTACCTAAATATAGTTGGATAGACTAAACTGAAAGGTCACATTCCCCAGAGTGCAGCCAGAACATAAATATCATTGCACAATATCAGTACAAACACATACCAATGGCAATCTATAGTTACGCATTCTCTATTTTCAATAAGTGCTGTGTATTAAACACATTAATTAGGGAGTTGTTTTACTTTATAAGTTTCATTGCACTTTACTTTCACTTCTCCTTCATCCCCTACTATGAAACGCTTCCTGCTCACATCCTGCAAAACACTCTGCAGTATAGCCCAGCTGGGAGTCTAGGTGCAGCTCTAGGTCTGAAGTGGAAAGTTTGTAGTTTCAAATTTCACTCTTGAGATATGCCCATATAATCCATGGTAACACTTCACTGCAGTACTGAGGGAGGGCTGCGCAGTTGGAGGAGCTATTTTTCAGATTGGACAATAAATCAAGGCCTTGCCTATTGCATTGCTTTGAATAAAAGCAGGGGAGTACTCGTGGTGCTCTGGCCAATACATACCCCTCAACAACAGCAACATAACAGATTACCTGATCATATTGTTTTTTGAGATCTTGCTGTACACAGTTTAGTGACCATGTTTTCTTTCTTCAACGACAAAAACAAAGTTTACTTTCTTATTTTCTCATCTCATATGGTGTATAAGGCTTATATCTGTTTTCATTAATAGTATTTTTCTCTAAAACAGGTCATCAGACACTAGCCAGAGGTTATAGCTTATCTGGTACTACACTGCATCAATCATAGCTGACCAGCAGACTGTCCCACTTTTACCACCTGTCATTGGCATGTTTCCAGAAGTTACAGGTTGATGAACAACCTACTTGGCCAAATATTGCATATACTTTGTGGGGCCGTCAACTCCTACAATGGGACTTGAACCCAGACCCAGCGTTTTAGAATAATGGATCATGGCCTTAGGATATTTGATAAGCCATTTCAGACTGAGCTGAGGAGACAGTTCTTCACTGACAGAGTGGTGAAACTATGGAATTCTTTACCATAATGAGATATGGAGGCTATGCCATTGCATATACTTGAGAAACAAATAAATGGATTGTTTGAGGCCAAAGCTGCCAAAGGGTATGTGGAGAGAGCAAGAGTTTGGAATTGAGATAATCAGTCACAGTCATGTTGAATGACAGGACAGGCCTCATGGTCTGAGAGCCCTGCTTCTCCTCCTATTTTCCAATCTTTTATAAAAAAAAACATTGCTAAAAAAAACAGACAAATTTGAAGTGTTTTTATCTTGCACTCATCAAGACTGGGATACAAGAAAGCAAAATTAGATAGACTGTAATGTGGTAATGAGTAATGTAAGAAGTATTGTCTATTGCTTTGTTATTCTCCCATTCCCCCACAATTGTGAGAGTATTCTTAACATGCCACAACTTGTACCTTATGTTTGCAACATGTTCTCTCCTCTGTCTCCTGCAGCTACAAGCAGCATTACCATGGTCTCAGTGGTGAAGAGGGCAACATTACAAGACATTCTCTCCTCTACACCTGGGAGCAAGGATGCCTCAAAGGATGCACTGGAAAGGCTGCTTCCTCCCTCCTGATACTAACATCTTGGTGGGTGTTTGTTGGGAGCATCTGCTTGTGGGCATATCACTGCCATGTCTCCACATCTGGCTGAGGAACAACCACTCAGAGAACTGCCAGAGACTGCGTGCCTGCCCAGCTGCAGGCAAGAGGGGACTCCATGGTGTTATGCATTCTTGACTTTATTGATGTACACAAGCATATACAGGAGCAGCAGGTGGGATTGTCAGGGGCACTTGGCAACCTGACACACAGACTGCAGGAATGCACCAATGCCATTGGGACACTGCTGCCTCAGGTATGCAGCTATGTGGTTGCCTCCATTTACAGATTGGCAGCTGCCATGGGGAGACAGGTCCAGCTGTAGGGATCAGCTGGATATGCTCACAGGCCTGCATTGATCAGCATCAATGGCTAAGTAACAGGGGGATGAGGGACCTTAACCTCACTCCAGGTGCTCCTTCCTCTTAAATAGACAGGGTGGTTCCCATAGGAACCCAGCCTGAGGAGAAACCAAGTATAAGACCCCCAGAAGTCTCTTCTCAGGACTCTCCCAAGCCTCCAACTTCCAGCCTGCCTACCACTCTTAGCTCTGTGGGAGTCAAGCTGAGGATGGCGAACCTGCCTCTGGGCAAAATATATTCTGCCTGTCTGGGCTGCCTAGACACAAATGCCCAGATGTGGCCTAAACAAAGCTCCAGGACCAACAGGCTTAACTGTAGGGCAGAGCCCCTTCATCCCTGCTGCAGACTCTGGGACTGCACCGTGACACAGTGGAAAGAAAGAAGACCTTCTGAGGATACTTAGGTGGCCTGGGGGACACTTCATGTTAAATACTTCCTCACATTTGCAAATATATGTCCCCCTTATTTCATCAACTGAGTGAACACCTGTCTAACCACAACTACAACATTGAAAGTGCAGAGTGTAACCATCCTTAACCTGACACAGTTTTGATGATCCAAAGAGTGATATGGGCAGCTTCTGCTCCATGTGCAGGCAATGGCAAATCAGAAAATGATTACTATGTATGTCAATCTTTACAGGCCTCCATAGATTGCTTGGGCATCACAGCCATTAGAGGGCTTCATTCATAAAGTTACATGATATAGTGAAGAGTGATCCTCGTAGGGATCAGCAACAAATGCTGGCATTGTCAGTCATGCCCATATGCCTTTCATGAACAAAAATATATTCACTGTTTTCTTTATGTAGGGAACTGGAGCTTGTTTTGTCATTACTGACTAATCTGGAGTTGGTCCTTCAATTACTTACAATACCTCAGAAATCTAGGAGCAGTTTTAACTCCACCAAAGTGGTTGGTTTGGATCAGGTAGAATATTAGATTGCTGAAAAACTCAAATGTAACTTTGAATCACCTCCAAACTTCTGCTTTTCAATCTTTAATAAGTGTGGTTTAGAGTATAGGGGTGGAGGCTGGTAACCTAGCAGCTCAGAGGAGGTAGATTGCTCACCCGAGTGTTTTAATGGGATTGCATGCCTTACGCTTTACCTCCAATTTAAATTGTGCTCTGGCCATTGGGCCTGTAAAAGCCAGCAGTAAGTGGAAGATGAGGCAAAGTGATTTTCCAGCAAAGCCTGCGGGCCATGAGGAGCAGAAGTACTTTCCTTAACACACCAAGACAATCTGCCTCCCCGACCCATCGCCTAACATGCAATCATTCAACTACTGTCCCAGAAGCAATGGTTTCCTCATTCATAATGTCCCCTAGCTTATGATCTCCAATTGACCTGACATTTCCAATTCTCCACACCCTTTTCTTTCTGATCCCTCCTTCCTCTATTGGTGTGTGCTTCAGATGTGTCCTCCCATCTGGCCCTTCCTCTTCCAACCTGTCACCAGATATTTCTGAGATAACAAGGTGTAGAGCTGGATGAACACAGCAGGCCAAGCAGCATCAGAGGAGCAGGAAAGCTGATGTTTCGGGCCTAGACCCTTTACAGAAATGGGGGAGGGGAAGGGGGTTCTGAAATAAATAGGGAGAGAGGGGGCGGTGGATAGAAGATGGATAAAGGAGAAGATAGGTGGAGAGGAGACAGACAGGTCAAAGAGGCAGGGATGGAGCCAGTAAAGGTGAGAGTAGGTGGGGGATAGGTCAGTCCAGGGAGGACGGACAGGTCAAGGGGGCAGGATGAGGCTAGTAGGTAGGAGATGGGAGTGGGCCTTGAGGTGGGAGGAGGGGATAGGTGAGAGGAAGGACAGGTTAGGGAGGCGGGGACAAGCTGGGCTGGTTTTGGGATGCGATTGGGGGAGGGGAGATTTTGAAGCTTGTGAAGTCCACATTGATACCATTGGGCTGCAGGGTTCCCAAGCGAAATATGAGGTGCTGTTCCTGCAACCTTCGGGTGGCATCATTGTGACACTGCAGGAGGCCCAGGATGGACATGTCGTCTGAGGAATGGGAGGGGGAGTTGAAATGGTTCGCAACTGGGAGGTGCAGTTGTTTAGTGCGAACCGAACATAGGTGTTCCGCAAAGCAATTCCCAAGCCTCTGCTTGGTTTATTTCTGATCATCCCAACCTGACCTTCCTCATTTGACCACCACACTCCTCACCAATATTTCTGATATCCTCTCACCCACTGCACCCAAGCTCCAGGTTTCACTTCTTCTGTGGCTTGGTGACAATGGCCTAACCATTCAACAGGCAATAATCCCCTTTCCCTGGCCGACTGCCATAAGGTAACAAAGATGAAAGAATGACAATCACATCCTGCTGGTAAATTCTATAGGTCATGAGGGAAATCTGCTTTACTACAGTAATTTCCTGAACCAAAAAACTGTGGCCACTTTTGTTCTGAACCTGTCTGAACCCCCTGGCTTCCCTATCAAGGCCATGGTGTCTGTTGAACAACTGAGAATGTAAGGAGGGAAATAAAAATGCTATCACAGCTATTTTTCCTCTTCTTGTTGTTGACAGTGAAAGAACATTGCAAAGAATTAATCCATGTGCAATACAATCTGAGCTGAGGTAGTGTCACAGTTTAATACTTGGCTTAGATTATATTTTTGTTAGAGTCAGCATGACACCGCTACACTGCAAAGCAGATGTAAAGAATTTCACTCACTGTTCTCATTTATTACAGTGGTCAACATACTCTTGCATAGGATTTACTTACCATCAGTTGTACAAAATATATTGGAGTAAAATTATTTTTTGAGCCCTGTGTAAAATGGAAAGGTCTGCTCTTCTGTTTTTGTAACATGAGTTTTCTTCTAAAAAAAACTGAGGAATTTTGGTGCTGCAGAATGCAACATTTTTCCAGTCCAGGTTCCTGGAGTCAGCATTGCCTGCTTCCTGGACAAGGAATAGCAAGATTAAATCCAGAGGTGCTTCTTCTTATTAGTCCCAGGTTAAGAACAGTCCCCTCCCCCTCACCTCCAACATGCCATTTTCTCCCTTTGCTGTCAACAAGTGTTAAACAGATCAGGAAAACAGATTATGTGGTGTACTTGTTGCCTGACCATGCAAAGTAATTCCATGAACAGAAAACGAAAACTTTAATTATTTAAGTTTGTTTTTACCCTCAGTTTTGCTTCATTTATGTGATGTGAGATCCATATCTCAGAAATGAATGTCCATCTTTACCAAATCTGGCTTTATTTTTACCAGACTATCAGAATCATGGGCCTCCAGTTATCTTCAAGAGAAAATGGGTCCCAATTCCCAAAATTTAACCAATTGCCAGTAGAAATTGGCCAGTAGCTGGTGGTGTTTCTGTAGTGTAGTGGTTATCACGTTCGCCTTACACGCGAAAGGTCCCCGGTTCGTAGCCAGGCAGGAACAATGGTGCTCCTTTGTTGCTCTGGTTACAATGGTGTAATGGTGAGCGTGCTGGCTTCTGAACTCTGTGATTCGAATTCAAATCTAGGTGTCGCCTCCTTCCTGCTGAAGTGAGTGTCGAGCCTTGGAAAGTCTCATTTTGGGGGCGGCACAGTGGTTAGCACTGCTGCCTCACAGCGCCAGGAACCCGGGTTCGATTCCAGCCTCGTGCGACTGTCTGTGAGGAGTTTGCACATTCTCCCCGTGTCTGCATTGGTTTCCTCCGGATGCTTCGGGTACTCCGGTTTCCTCCCACAGTCCAAAGATGTGCAGCCTAGGTGGATTGGCCATGCTAAATTGCCCGTAGTGTTCAGGGAGGTGTAGATTAGGTGGGTTATAGGGGGATGGGTCTGGGTGGGATGCTCTGAGGTTCGGTGTGGACTTGTTGGGCCAAAGGGCCTGTTTCCACACTGTAGGGATTCTATTCGATGATTATCAAAAGCAAAGGTGGAGGCTGGGAGAAGTCTCACAATGCTATTAAACCAGCAGAATACCGTCAGTAACATTTAAAGAACCTGGAGAACAAAACCAGTCATGCTAGTATCCTACCTCAGGTGATTCCAAACTGAGTTCACTTTGCCACAAACATCATACATAGTGAGAAAAGCAAAACTGATTCGATAATGTAAGAAATTATGAAAAAATAGATTCCAGGGTAGTGGTGCAAAGTGTTGTTGAGTTTGAAAACGCTGGGGTCTTGACAATTTATTCCCATTCCCGAGCAAATCTCATACCTGGGCCTGAGTTGAGGTTTAAAAATAAAACATAGGATGATTCTACACTTCAAAAGACAGAAAAACCTAGAGACATGATTACTGCAAGGACTGACCACACACAGCTTCTGACTCCCAGGTATAGGTCAGGGCTGGACTGCAGGTGTGCCAATGAACCAGAGATGGTATACAGCTCAGGCAACAGGTATGTCACTGAAATAGAAATAGAAAGTGTGAGGAAATGCAACTGATCTGGCAGCATAATGGAGAGAGAAACAGAGTTAATGTTTTGAGTCCAATATAATTCTTCTTCAGAAATGAAGAGAGGTGGAGTAGTGAAGAGTTTTATTCTCTAGAAGAAAGTGGAGAGAAGCAACATGAACAAAAGGGAAGGTGAGGGAAAGGGTGAGGGAAATTAGAGATTCAAGATGTCACAGATCAAAAGGCAAAGGGAGTGGTAATGGTTAGTGAAAAAGACAAAGCATAGATCTAGATTAGGTGTCAATAGCATCATATAGTTCAGCAAAACCATGAAAACAAGACACTTGGGTGTTGGGTGGGGGTTGGCGGTGCATGAAAATGGAATGTAAAACTCATCAGAAGTTGTGGAACTGAATGTTGATTCCAAAAGGTTACAAATTGCCTAATCTGAAGATGAGGCACTGGTCCTCCAGTTTGTGTTGAGATCAGCTGGAACATTGTACCAGCCCTAGGATAGAAATGTGAGTATGAAGCAAGATGAGGTATTGAAAGTGCAAGCGACTGGTAGGGTATGTCATACTTGTGCACTGACTGGAAGTGTTCCGCAAAACTGCCTGTGTTTGTCTTCACATTGTAGAGGTCACGGCGCTGTCAGCAACAAATACAGTACATTAGATTGAAAGAAGTACAAGTAAATTGCTGTTTCACCTGGAAGGAGTGTTTATGTGTTTTGAACAGTGAGGAGAGAGAAGGTAAGAGTGCAAGTGTCATACCTTCTGTGATTGCATGGGAAGGTGCCCTGGCAGGGAAATGAGGGTTTGGGGGTAATACAGGACAGCACCAAAGTGTTGCAGATGGAATACTGAAGGGAGTTGGGAGGGCTATGAACGGATGAAGGAGGGTGAGGGATATGGATCAGACACCACAATAGGGGGATTTCCTTTGTTGAGCAAAAAGGAAGACATATCAGAAACGCCATTGAAGAAGGTAGCACCATTAGAACTGATGTGATGGAGATGGAGAATGGAACAGAGTCCTAACTTAAACAGGGTGTGAGGATAAAATACTGAACTGGAGATATTACACAGCACAGACAACAGTTTTACCACGAACCAAAATTATTTGGAATTACTTTCAGTCATAAATTATCTAAATGAAGTATTCTTTGAAACAACTTGTCTTTTAATGTTGGATCTATCAGTACAGATATAAAACCAGCACAAAGTGGAAAACATGAAGCATGAACTGGAAGATACTTCATACGTGGTTCAGTTTCACAAGTATCTATTTATAAAGTAGTGACTTCACATCACGAGACCGTTTGATGTCCTTAGTTTAATTTCTAATGCTATCTGGGAATACCTTCAGCTTACATAGGCAACAACTGGAACTTGAACAGTAACAGTGAAACAATGGAGCTGTTTAAGAAAGTGTTTGTACGCACTAAATCAACTTAAAGCTAGTCATTCAAGCACCGAATTTGAGGGCCACTTTAGTTATGTTTCTGCAGAACAAAATTCTGGCTCCCAGTCTGAAACCACTGCACATGGTAAACTCATATGAGTATGGAATTACATCATATTATTTCCAGCGTATGTGCTCAGGAAGAAGAAGTCCAACCAGTCCAGGGATTGCAGGTAAGTCATTCAGAAGGGAGCGTGTTCTGTCATGTTGGAAAATGTGGATGGATGTCCCCATAGGCATTTGTGACTAGAGAGGGCAGACATGCTGGGAATGTTCTACCCTGATACAGCTCACCCTGCTTTGCTGCTACTTCTGCAAAGGGAGGGACCTGGCACCTCTGGGTTGACCTGAATGGAAACTTCTAGGATGACGATCCGCAGTTCCTCCTTCACGTGAGTGCCTGTAGACAACATCCTTATTCCTGGAGACGGAAGGGTCCCCCTTCAGGGAGATCAAGGTCCCTTAGCCCTTTGCCTTGCCATTGATACTGTGCACCAATGGCTAAGATGACAGAGCACAGGGCTGCATGCATTGAGCAATCTGCCGAACCTGGGTCTCCCTAGCAACTTCCAACCTGTCCATGGAGTCAGCCAGCCACATGCATGCCAGGGACAGCACAGTACAGACGATAAAAACCAAAAGAACTGCAGATGTTATAAATCAGGAACAAAAGCAGAAGTTGCTGGTAAAGCTCAGGTGGTCTGGCAGCACCTGTGGTGAAAAAAATCAGAGTTAACATTTCGGGTCTGGTGCCCCTTCCTCGGAACAGTTCTGAGGAAGGGTCACTGGACCCGAAATGTTAACTCTGATTTTTATTCACAGATGCAGACAGTACAGATGATGTTTGTGGACTTCAACACATGTGATCCAGTTTACCAAAAGTCTCTAACAAACCTACCTGCCTGCTCCTGTGATTGACTGTGCATTTGCACAACTTAACAATTGCCAATGCCATAGGGTCATATTCTGCCTGGGGCTAAGCAGCTGCCTGGTCTCCAGCAGTACTCTGAATGTCAGAAACCTGGGGTATTACTTCCTCCACCAGCTGCAGAGATGTGTCAGTGATATTCTCACCAGATTGTGCTTCTGAGGCTAATCAAGATAGACTGAGGTGGAAGTCTCTGAGCTGGTGGACGGTGCAGGGGAAAGCCTTATAGATACATCGTTTGAGTAATTTGTCACTTCTTCCTCAAAGGGGTAGGAAAAGCCAATGAGGTGAGCGACTGGTTTCATAGGGACCTGGATGTCCTGGCCATCAGGATAGTGCATAGGAGAGATACCCTTTTCTCCAGTAAGAGAAGGGTAGAGGAGGCCATGCCATCAGGCACTGCCAGCTTGCTCTGAGGTTGACAGCCAGCTCAATACAGTCTAAACTGACTGAAGAAATTATGCTTAGTAGTGCCATAAGGTGCTCAACACCAGGATAAGTGCCACAACCTTCTCTCTACTACCTTACAACTACATTATCCTAGCTACTGTGCCCACTTCCTACCAGGGCTAATGTTTTACCACTCTCATTGCAGCAAGTTCTCTCACATACTCTCCCCAACCCTCAACCAGCCAACCTACAAATCTTGATGCCCTCTGTGCTGTCTACTCACTCACTCGGGACACCCTCATCATCTTCCTCACGGCCGCACCTTCACTAAAAGCTGCACCACCCACTTTCATCTCACTCAATCCTTCCCTTGCTCTTAATATGGGTGTAAGCAGCCCACATTAAGGCAGAAAGGGCCCAATGGGTGATGGGGTGCCCAACATTAGACTCCTCACCCCCATGAAGAGAGAATCCCGGCCCTCATAGAAGACCAGATACAGTCCTGTGTGAAAACCAAGACATCCATGTCTAGCCATCTGAGCAAATCCCACTCTTCACTCATCTGCAATTCTCACACCGACCTCACTGTCAGTGTAATTTATTGCATTCAACAAATAACACTTGACGCAAAGCCTTCTCTCTCTTTTGCATTTTCCAGGAACAAGTGGATGTCCACTATCTCAGCAGGCAAGCTGGCCACCCTAATAGAAAGGCCCTCCAGGACCTCTCAAGTTCAGAGCCTGAAGAGGAAACTTTATGAAAGCATCTCCTTGCACCCCTCAGCTGCTCAGATACAGACAGTTTGGTGGGAGCATCAATTACATTCGAGCCAGGAGCTCGAGTTGGTGAGCACCTTACAACAACAACTCATCAGTCAGCCAAGGAAGAACAGCCCCAGGTTACTGCCATTCAGAGGACAGCCAGGGACCAGATCTCTGCTCAGACCCGGGCAGGACTTCGATCCTGCTGATGTTGGTAATCAGGGACTTTGTGCATGTGCACAGGCGGACACAAGAGCAGCAGGTAGGTGTGTGGGAGGCAGTGGCCCGAACAGACTTGAGGCCGCAGGTGTGCAGCTACTCTATGGAGACCCAACTGACACGATATGCAACTGTCTGGCTGTTTCCATGGACAGGATATTGGCTGCTGTGGAGAGCCAGCTTCAGCAGTCTGAGGGTCTGCTGCGTATTTGCATAGCGTTGCACTCCATCACCCTGGCCGTTGGCCCTCAGCAGCCACAGCAAGTGATGGGCCACTTTCACCTCACACCAGCTGGGCCATCCTCACAAGGAAACATATCAGTGCTAGTAGGTTCCCAGCCAGAGGAAGTACGACACAAAGGTCACTCAGATGTCTCTTCCCAGGAGATTCCGGAGGTGGCAGGGCCTTCCATCTCCAACTTGCCAGTTGTTCTCATACATGTGAGTGTCCAGGCCAAGAATAATACACCTGCCTCTTGCAAAGATGCACTTAGTACGTCTGGACCCTCCAGGATTGCCGGACCAAACCTCCAAGGCCAATAGGCTCCAGCATAAAGCAAGCTCCTTCCACCCCAACTGCAGGATCTGGCACTACGCTTAGGCATAATGGAGAGAGGGAAAGAAAAACAAAAATCCCTTGAGGGCACATTGATGGCACAGGTAATGGTTTACTGCAAATAAAGTCTGACCTTCGATAAAACATGCTCAGAATGCCACTACATCGCTTTGCTTATTCCTCTGTGTGTAATCCCTACTGTAAGTCTTGCTCTGTGAGGTCAGGCATCAGTTTACATGCATGATGTTCCATGGAGCAACGCTTGACTAGAAAAGCTGCCGCATTGTGTATGGGCAATTTGCAAGCATCTCCAGCAACTATTTGCCCAGGTGCACAGGTATTGGCATGGCATCACTGACTTCACTGGCAAGAAGTGTTGCTCTTGTATGAAATGGTGACCAATGTCCGAGCAGTAAGGCAGTGTGATTACCATGTATGCTGTTGCTCGCACATAGCATTTGTGTGCAATTGATGTCAGCTACCCTGACAGAGGACTGCTGACCAGCAAGTCAAGATAGCTGGCTCTGTGATTGCGCTGAAAGGCATGGCAAGGAAGGCAAGGCAAGGCAAGGCACAGCAGGGAAGCTGTAAACATCTAGGTAGATGCTGAGTGAGTAAGTATTAAGAAGGCAAGTGGGCAGCCCTGAGGCGCAACCTGGTGAAATCCATGATCTAGATGCATGCCCCTGCACACAAAGTATCTGCACAGCAGCTAGTTGTTGATACATCCCAGAGTGCAATTTAAAGAGCAGGAGAATGCTGCAGGTGGATTGGTGAGGTGCCACAAGGGTTCTGAGAAGCCTGTGGTTATCATATGTCATTGTCTGTAGCCATGTGGTACGCAGTGTTGCCCTAGAATGCGCCTTGAGACATTACTGCAGGGTGTGCAAAATGGCAGCCCAGAGGAGCAAGCAAGCAATGATCTGAAGTTGACAGGTCCCTACTCTGAACTTAATGTCAGGAATTGTTGACATCTAGTTTACTCGCAGCAGGTAGCAGAGTAGGATTCTGCATATTCATAGGGTGAGATTCACTATTAATGAGGTCAAGAAGAAGTACTAATCCCTGTTGATTAGCATCTCACTGTTTCCTGGTGAGAATCTCATCTCAACACCAGAACTCTCTCTGAAAATGCAACATTAATTCCAATCAATGTTATCTCAGCATTCGGGTCACAAGCATTCTTCTACATTTTCTTGGAGTAAAATTATAAATGAATTTATAAAGAATACATTTATAATTTCTCCACTGTCACAAATAAAAACACAGCATCAAGGTATAGTTAGAAACGATGTCTGATTTGACAAATTGCTTGATTACCTTAGTAGAGGTATTAATAAAGTTACACTTGTGTTAAAACAGCAGACGGTTGGACATCTTAGCAATATTTCTCCTGTTATTGAGAAAGGCCTCACTTGACTTCTCACTTTATCCTCCATTTCTCACCATAGCCCATGGCATTCAGGCTCTATAAGGTTTCAACCCTAATTGCAGAAATAGAAGAACTTTCTGAGAAGATAGCAGGGCAAATTTCAAAAGTCTTGCAGTATTCATTGATTTAATTATTTATGGTGCTATTGATTTAAGCTAACATCATGGATTGACCCCCTACTCTTTGCTAACCATTTGTCTTGAATAGTCCGGGAGGTCTGTGATTTCAGATTCAGTCCTGCATTATTTAGGGGCTGCAGTCATGGGCCTTCCCTGAGTGTGCTGCATCTGTGTCTCAGCCTTACCCAAGAATGACAACTTTCTGATTCTCTGAAATTCCAACAAGCTCTTTTATTTATGCAGTATTATGTTGAATGCTGATTTCCAAAATACAAGTCTCTAATATTATTGTTCCATCCCTTCTTCTCAGAGTCTTGATAGCATTTGACTTCTGATGTCAGTGTTAGATCATTTTATATGTCATTATATTTCGTGTGTACATTCTTATTATTTTGCAACATGTGTCCCTGTCCCAAATACTATCAACTGATGGACGTAGCACGCCTTTCAACATCCACTTTGTTGCCTATGACTCGGAACAACCTTCAAATCAAACACAGAAAGTCACAAGTCAGAACATCTTCTGCTGTTTGTAACAGACCCATCCTTCATCATAGGGTGGGAGTAACCTCTGCTAATATTATCTTATTTCACCATTTGGGTCACAAGCATTCTCCTACATTTTCCTGGAGTAAAATCATGAATGAATTTAGAAAGAACATGTTGACAATGTCTTACTGTCACAAATAAAAACACAGCATCAAGGTGTAGTTAGAAATGATGTTTGGTTTAACAAGTTCCTTGATTATTTTAGCAGAGACATTAATAATGTTACTACTTGTGTTAAAACAGCAGACAGGTAAACATTACATCAATATGTTTAGCATTGCTTTGTTATTGACACAGATATAACATTAGTGTGTAAATTAATCACTCTTTCATGATCAGTTTTCTAGTCAATTCAATATGTTCTCTGACATTGAAATTATTCAAAATGGTTTGAGGCAAGATTAGGCTACAATGATAATATTATGTGAAAAGCAATAAACTTGTATGTTATTTTTTTCTTTTCAAACAGACAAAACAGAACAGTAAATTTATGCACAGCAAGATACCATAAACTGTTGTGATAATAACCAAAAAAACTTCTGGGATGGCATCACCCACAACCTCCAATCAGAAATTTCTCAGTGGTCTGGATCGAGTAGGATTTATATGCATTTGGAGAGGCAAGGAATGATTAGGGATAGTCAGCATGGTTTTGTACAAAGGAAATTGTGTCTCACAAACTTGATTAGGCTTTTTTTGAGGAAGTAGCCAAGGTGATTGTTAAGGGCAGAGTGGTACACATTGCTTACTTGAACTTTAGTAAAGCCTTTGACAAGGTTCCACATGGTAAACAAATTAGTAAAGTTAGATCACATGGGATTCAGGGTGAGCTTGTCAGTCGGATACAAAATTGGCTTAACAGCAGAGAGGGCTGATGGAGGATTGTCCTTCGGACTGTGACTAGCCTGTTCCACAGGGATCGGTGCTGGGTCCACTTTTGTTTGTCATTTATATAAATGATTTAGATGAGAATATAGAAGACATGGTTAGTAAGTTAGCGGGTGACTCCAAAATTGTTGTGATAGTGGACAGTTAAAAAAGGTTACTTAAGATTACAAAGAGGTTTTGATCAATTGTGTCGATGGGCTGAAGAGTGGCAGATGCAGTTTAATTTGGATAAATGCAACCTAATGCATTTTTTGTAAAACATACAAGGCCAGGACTTATACAAAAAAATGAAGGCCTTGGGTAGTGTTCTAGAACAGAAAGACCTAAGGGTTCGGGTACATAATTCTTTGAAATTTGTGTCACAGGTGGACAGGGTGGTTAAGAAGCTGTTTAGCATGCTTGCCTTCAATGCTCAGACCTTTGAGTGTAGGAGCGGGACATTATGTTGAAGTTGTACAAGACGCTGGTGAGGCCTCTTCTGGAGTATTCTGCCGAGTTCTGGTCGCCCTGTTATAAGGAGAAGATTATTAACCTGGACAGGGTTCAGAAGAGATTTACAATATGTTGCTGGGAATGGAAGGTTTGAGTTATAAGGAGAGGTGAATAGGCAGGGACTTTTTTCACTTGAGCATAGAAGGTTGAGCAGTGACCTTATAGAGGTTTATAAAATCGTGAGGGGTAATGGCAGGAGTCTTTTCCCTAGTGTGAGGGACTTCGAGACCAGAGGGCATATTTTTAAGGTGAGAGGCAAAAGATTTAAAAAAGACATGAGGGGAAATTTTTTTTACACAGAGAGTGGTTCATGTGTGGAATGAACTTCCAGAGGAAGTGGTGGATGCAGGTACAGTTACAATGTCTTAAAAAACATTTAGAAAAGTATATGAATAATAAATATTTGGCGGGATATGGGTCAAACTAGGTGAAACTAGTTTATTTTGGGATTATGGTTGGCACGGACTGGCTGGACCAAAAGGTCTATTTCTGCGCTGTATGACTCTGAGTGAATGTTAAAATACTACCCTGTATTGAATCTCTTGGTCTGTGCCCGTCTCTCACCCTTCATAAACTTAAGCTCATCCAAAGCTCTGCTGCACATTTCCTAACCCATACCAAGTCCCTGTTCATCCATCACCTTGGAGCTGTTGATTTTGACTCCCACTCAGCAATATCTGAATTTAAAAGTTTCCATCCTTGTCTTCAAATGCTTCCATGTCCTTATTCCTCTTTCTCTCTGTAAATACCTTCAGTCCTATAGCTGTCTAAGATCTCTGCACTTATCCAATTCTGAAATCTTGTGCATCCTCAATTTTAATCTTTTCACTGGCATTCAGTGGATATTTTATTTATTTGATTTATTTACTGTCACGTGTATCTTGTTATAAAATAGTGAAAAGTGTTGTATAGTGTCGCCACACTCCAGCGCCATCTTTAAACACAGAAAAATAAACCAATACGTGGCATATGAAGTCAGAAAAATGAAGAAATGAAGCGTCCAACTTTACAGTCCTTCTTGTTGAGTGCTTTGTCATGGGCCAAGGGCCATAGTAGCCAAGCACATGTCCCCTTTGTTGTGCCACCTCCATTGGTATAAATGTCACCACTCCTTGGTGCTATCAAGAAGTCTCCCCTTTCAGTTAACAACAACTCTGCCAAGATTCCAAGTTTCAGGAATATCGCAGCCAGGAGTCCATGCTCTGGGCACCACCTCCACTGCAGCCCACAACCTGCCGAGTTCCCGCTCCAGGAACAGTCACTGCCGCAGCCAAAGACCCACCGAGTCTCTGAGTCCATGCTCCAGGCCTACCACAGCAAGGAGTCCTCACTCCAGGCACCATCACTGCTGTAGCCAGTGCCCCAGTAACACCACTCCAGCTTCCCCACAACGTCAGAAGATGAAGTAAAGAAAAAAGAGAAAGAAGAAGATAAAAAGGAGAGAGAGAGAGACAAGGATGCAGCCAGACTGGAGCATGCATTGACCATGTTTCCATTGAAAAGATTTGAAAATAGTGAATTGATTTTCTTTATTAAAAACCAAAACTGTGCTTTCAAACTTAAATAAAAAGGGTCCTAGTTGGAAAGGTGCTTTCCCCAAAGACTGAACAGGAAGAAATCTGTTACATTGCTTGGTGATCAACACAAACCTGTAGGATTTTAGAGCTACCTTTCATGTAGCCATGTAGCTAGAATTTATTGTTATTGTTTTTAAGTGAAATGGCCTGTTGAAGCATGGTGTTAGCTTATTACATACATGGAGGCATATTGCAATGATTGAAATAATTGAATAAAGCAAGCTTCATCTCTCCGAATCGCCACTTGGTCTCCCTTCAAATAGACTGAATGCAAACAACACAGATATCCAATTTAGATTGATTCCTGTTACATCTGTTACACTATTGCTGGAGTTTTGCTTATCTACTGTACTGACAACCCTCCAATAGTGTTTCACAGCAATAATCTGCTGATTGTCATTGATGTGTGACAGAATAGTTTACTTTAAAAAAATATCAAGGGAGGGCATATTTCATTTCTCAATTCCTAAACCGAAGTTGTTAGAAGGGTGTTGTAGATATGCGTTGTTCTGTCAAGTCAGGTTTCATTCGCTTTGAATGGGACTGTCCTGTGCAATCTCTGTGGATGTGTTCAGTGGACCAGCTACTTACGTGTTATGCTGATGACTCAATACAGATTAAGCAACAATTTTGCCAAATGGTGGGAAATGTTTGAACAGCTTGTAAGTTCCTATCCCCTCCCTCCCTGACAAGCCGCCCGTCAATCGCAATCTATTTCATGCTTCGTTTATGATCACTTCCAGCTTTACGCCTTCTTGACCCTTGTGTTCTCATCATCCGGATGAAGAAACTCGGTCTGAACTGGAAGAGGAAAGTATACGTCCTGTTGCTGCCTGGAGCCTCGCTTCGCTGACACGGCTTTACATTCGGCGAGTTTGTTAGTGCAGCTCTCCGGGTGCTAATGGAAGAACCGAAAGGGAAGCGGCAGAAAACCTGCCTGCCCATCTGCTCCTGCCACCAGCCGGTGCCTGGGACCCAGGTGAAGCAGAACTACCCTGCCTGTGTGGAGGAAGCAGTGTGCGGGCTCGTCACCCTCTTTTACGAGCTTTCCTACCGTTTCCAGGCTTTGGTAAGACGGCTTGAGTGCCGGGGGTAGGGTACTGAATTCGGGACTGTTAAAGGAAGGGCAAGATAACCAGATGGGTCAGAAACAAAGCAGCTCTAGGCAGCGACAGAGAATTCAGCAAACTCGGCTCCTCTCTCTGCAAAGCCGACTCAGCACAGTCGACTCGAACCTTTGCTTTCTCTCCAAGGATGCTGCCAGACCCGCTGACTTTCTCCAGCAATTTCAGTTTTCGTTCCACGTGTTTGGAGAGGTGTGTGCTTCCTCGCTGCAGATTGAAGTTTCAGTGCTCAGGATTAGACGATTATTTTAACCCGTGTAAATTACACGGTCACAACAAAAGTTGCTGGAAAAGCTCAGCAGGTCTGGCAGCATCTGTGGAGAAAAGATCAGAGTTAATGTTTCGGGTCCGGTGACCCTTCCTCAGAACACGTGCCGCGTTCTAAAGCGTAAACTCTTTATTTTTCTTCACAGATGCTGCCAGACCTGCTGAGCTTTTCCAGCAACTTCGGTTTTTGTTCCTGATTTACAGCATCCCGCAGTTCTTTCGGGTTTTGTTTTTAGTTACACGGTCACCCCATGATGTGTGTGGTGGGGTGGAGGCAATGGAACTTGCAGTGGACCTGCTTAGTTCCAGATCTTGACACAGGGATTTGAAGAATTTTAGAACTTTTAACAGTTTGTGCTCGTACTGGGCAGAGATATATATTTTTTTTAAAATATTTGCCAGAAATAGAGAGAAAAGTGAGTGACGTTTCTGAGCCGTGCGTAGAGAAAAATACTTTTATTGTGAATGTGAAAAATGTGAACCTTTTTATTTTAATTCATTGAGTTAAATAGATAAAAGAACAGTGTGCTGTGTGCAGTATTGAAGATTACCTTTCCCCAGAAATACATTAAAAAAAACTCTATATTCCGAAAGAGGTATTTCCTGCCGTCTTAATATTATTGATTTCTGTGGAGGTTAATAAAAGAAGTTTGACCCTACCTTGAAGTGGAAGTTCAGTGCTAAAGTCGGCGTTTACAAAATGCCCGGGAAGGTCCATCAAGCTTCCTGAGGACTTTAAATTACTGAAATATTTTTAGAGAGGATGGATCCTACCACCTGTCATCTCAAAATATTTACACATGTGAAGTACCCTCCCAGTGAAGAAAATCAGTAAGTGGTGACCAAGCATGATGTAAAAGACACTACTTGTCTCTGTACTACAAGTACAGTGACCAGTGTCAGGCTTTGATACAATCTAAAAATACTCTAGTCTCAATGAGATGAAATCATCAATATCTTTTATTGATTAAGTTTTATGATTGTTTATGTTTAGAATTAGATTGAAGTAAATACAGGAGGCCCTGGCTCTTACTGTATTCTTTTATCGACTTAAATAATTGGGGAGCTGCAGGTACTGTAAAATTATGACAGGCTTTTTTTTCAGTAGAAATGCACTGAATTGGAATTAAGTGGAGGCGGCTTGAAAATGGAGCAATTCAATGATGTGTCTACTGGAGCATTCCAGATTAGTAGTATGGGATTGGCCAGTGTTTAATTTTGAAAATATATATTACACTACTGCAATTGTTGAGCATATGGGAGGAGCTAAAACCTAAAGAGCCTGGCCCTGTAAGTGACAGACTCATTTACAGCACAGAAGGACACCATTCTGCCCATCAAGTTAATGTCGGCTCTCCACCAATCAATCCAATCATTCCCTTTCCCAGCTCTATCTGCATAGCCCTGCAAGAGTTTTCTTTCCAAAGCCCATCAGTTTCCTTTTCAGATCATTTATCATCCCTATTTCTCCCACCTTCATGGGCAGCAAGTTCCAGGATATTACCATCCTTTCTTAGTGATTTTCACTGGCAAGTACTTTGGTGTTAATTTTGAGTGAAACATCAATGTTAATTTAAAAGTTAACATTTTACTACACATATAATCCAAAGGCTGGTAGATGCATTTGGCAATAGTTAGTGCGCAGACCTAAGTGAAATTGCCTTATTCACCACACTGCTACTAAGTCATGAAAATGTTTGCTAATTTTTATCGTTATAGGTCAGGTGGGAGCGTCTTGAGTTTAAAAAGTGTCCAACAGATTGGAATTTGAATCGAACCCAACACTGAAGAAGGGTCACTGGATCCGAAATGTTAACTCTGATTTCTCTCCACAGATACTGCCACACCTGCTGAGTTTTTCCAGCAATCTCTGTTCTTGTTTCTGATTTCCAGCATCTGCAGTTCTTTCAGTTTTATAATATTTATTACAAGATTTCTTTCATAAATCATGGTAGCTAAAGGCAATATGCTTCAATATTCTGAGACCATTGAACTGCACCTTGGAAAACATTAGGACCTTCAAAATTGGAGGAAAACTTAGGAAAGATTAAAACCAAAAGAACTGCTGTAAATCAGGAATAAAAACAAAGTTGCCGGAAAAGCTCAGCAGGTCTGGAAGCATCTGTGAAGAAAACAATCAGAGTTAACGTTACGGGTCCAGTGACCCTTCCTCAAAACCGGTTCTGAGGAAGGGTCACTGGACCCGAAACATTAACTCCTTTTTTTCTTCACAGATGCTGCCAGACCTGCTGAGCTTTTCCAGCAACTTTGTTTTTGTTAGGAAAGATTAAGTCTGGGTTATTAGTATCATTACTAATTATCACTATTCAAATTCTCTGCAAAAACTTTTGCCGTCAATGTCATTACAGTGGATAAGCTCGCTACCATTAGATCAGTTATGACCTAATATGTAAAAATCATACTCCTCAGACTTCTACAGGAGCCCTGACAAGCTGTGTTAATGTGAGGACAGATTACCACTGCTACAACATCAGTGCAACAGCTTTTAATGTAAAAGAAAATGGCTTACAATTGGAAGTCGGGTTTAAACAGGAGTGAGAAAGAAATTGGACTGGTTTTTGAAGATGCAGTCAATTCTTGAATTTTAAGGAGAATTTGAAGGTGAGAAAAGAAATATCACAATGTGATATGCTGAAGGAAACAGCTAAATGAAGGTTTCTTACTGATACAGGTAGAAGAAGAGAACAACAGATTAGACCAGAATCAAAGAATGGAGGAAACAAATAGGAAAGTAAAACTTAAGGGAAAATGAAATGATATAGAGAGATGTGTAGGCCTTGGGGAGAAGTTTGAAATTAATGCATTTGCAAATGGGAGCTAATAGGGCTGAGAAAGGGTTTCAGAGATAGTAGGAACTGCAGATGCTGGAGAATCTGAGATAACAAGGTGTAGAGCTGGATGAACACAGCAGGCCAAGCAGCA
>NC_063348.1:22199743-22222654 GCF_021869965.1 Rhincodon typus | reverse complement strand
TGCTGCTTGGCCTGCTGTGTTCATCCAGCTCTACACCTTGTTATCTCTAGGGCTAAGAAAGGACAGGACCTGTTGTTGAGAAGAACTTCATCTGGAATAGAATTCAGGTCAAAAAATAATAGATGAGTTGGAGGTTAAGAAGAGTAGAAGTTCTGAGGCCTATTGAGCAAGTTATTAGAACAGTTAAGTAAGAAAATGGCATAAACAGGGTTTTAGCTGAAATTGGGGCACAACAGAATCGGACTGGACATTTCAAAGGTGGAATAAAGCAATCTGGTCACCCTTAATGTAAAATTTAAAACTCAGCTCAATATTGAGTAGATGTGGGCAAGGTAATAGCATAACGGTAATATTACTGGAATAGTGTGGTCCAGGTTAATGCTCTGGGCCATGGATTCAAATCCACCAGCTGCGGGAATCAAATTTAAATGAAGAATTCTGCAATTGAAGGCTTGTTTTAGTAATGGTGGCCGTTGAACGTATTATCAATTGTCATTGAAAACCCATCTAGTTCACTAGTGGTTTTTAGGAAAGGACATCTGCCACCTTTACTCAACCTCGCCTACATGTGACTCCAGACCAGCAGAAATGTGGTTAACTCTTAACTGTCCTCTGGCTTTATTTGTTGCCTAGCAAGTCACTCAGTTCAAGGAAAATTAGAGACAGGCAATCCATGTCAGACATCCCATGAAAGAAAAGAAACAAAAAGTTATATACAAGGTGTACAAATGATTAATTGCACCAATATTCATTATTTCACCTGTATGTCCTCACTTTATTTGGGAACAATTTTCACTACTTGTTAAGCCGTTTCGTTCTTACATTATTATTTTGGTGTGTTGCTAAGTGCTCCCAGCAACAATCACATGGTGATGTAACACCACACAGCAGCTCCCTCCCAGCATCCTCTGCACAGCTTTCCTGATCAATGCCTTTTGTGTTCATGGCTCTCATAGTGAAAGTGCATTGTGAGATTACTCTTAACTTTTATCGTGTTAAATCCATGTAATCATTACAACTCTGCGTGGAAAACACATCGCTAGTGCAAGTGGTAAAGCTTCTTAATGTAAGTGACAGAGTCAAAGTGTGATTCTCAATGTGAAATTAGTTGGAATTAAATAAAGTAAAAGTGGTAATCATGCTGTTAACAGCATTTGCCATCCTGGGTTGCCACTGCCAACCATGAATGAAATCAGTGAGAAAACCACGCCGCATTCTGCTGCATTCAACACCGAAGATAACATGGCAACACAGCAAAGCAATTTAGATAATGAAAGACAGGCTGATGATGTGGCTTGACGGTCTTCATGAGAAGATCATGCCAATCAAACTTGCCCTTATCCAGTGAAGGGTATCAATTTTTATGAAAACATCAACAAATAAGGGAGAGAGCTCTATTATAAGCCCCAGTGAAAAACAAGAAACCTTTGATGCAAGCCGTGTCCGGTTTCATCATTTTATGGCATGAAACAGCTTTAAAAATGAACAAAAACAAAGTTGCTGGAAAAGCAACGGAACGTCCGAGGAAGGGTCACCGGACCCGAAACGTTAACTCTGTTTTCTCCGTCACAGATGATGCCAGACCTGCTGAGCTTTTCCAGCAACTTTGTTTTTGTTCTTGATTTACAGCATCCGCAGTTCTTTTGGTTTTTAGCTTTAAAAATGTACCTGTACAGGGAAAACTGCACATGCTGCTGGTACATTCCCAGAGACAGATCATACAGAATGGTGACTACAACCCTGGCTGAGTTTTAATGCAGGTAAGGCAGGTCAGTGTTGGAAATGATTGCTGTAAAGAACATAAATCTCCGTTAATGAGAAGAATGCTCCTAGATTTAAGATTCTGAAAAAGCACCTTGTTCTGTTGCTGGGTAGTGATGCAAATGGCACAGGAAGCTGCTTGTTTATCACAGCAAGAACCCGGAACAATGAAACGTTATGTCAAGTCTCATCTCACTGTCGCCTGGGATCTCACTGTAAGGCATGGATGACTAGGCAGATTTTCTATGACTGGTTCATGGACTACTTTGTGCCAAGGATTGAGAAGTATCATTCCAAGGAAAATTTGACATTTAAGATTCTTCTCATTCTGGACAGTGCTCATGGCTTGAACTATGACTTCAAAATTGTGCTCCTGCTTTCGTAAATGACATCCATCATTCGATGGACCAGAATGTCACAGCAAGATCTAATGCCTCCTATGAATAGTGAAGACTTGCTGTACAGCATAAATTTGGATTTAGGGAATGATTCAGGAAAGACATTGAGCACAAGAATTATGACAAGTGCTGGTGGATCAATACAGTGTAGATAAACAGTCATGTTTTACTTTAGAAGGAACAGTGTGGCACAGTAACTCAGTGGTGTACACTACTGCCTCATAGCACCAGGGATGTGGGTTTGATCCCAGCCTTGGGGTCTGTCTGTTTGGAAGTTGCATATTCTCCCATGTCTATGTGGGTTTCCTCTCTCAGTCTAAAGATGTGCAGGTTACGAGGATTGGCCATGCTAAAAAATTACCATGTGGTTTTCAGGGATGTGCAGGTTAAATGAGTTAGCCATGATAAAAACCCCATGCAAAGTTTCAGGGGTGGGGTGCGGGGTGTTGGTCTGGGTGGGATGCTCTTCGGAGGGTTAGTACAGACTCGATGGGCTGAATGACACCATAAGGATTCTGTGATTCAAAGAGGAGTCAGAACACCATCAGCATTTGGTGAGGATTAGGGTGGAAGTGGGAAATAAACTGTAGTGTTGTCAGTTTGAAGATGCAGTTCAGAGTAAGATGCATATGGACAGGAAGACTGGACGGATTAGGAAGACCGGTATTCTCTTTTGTAACAAGGCCTAGTTTTCACCACAGCCCTTGCTAATATGTGTTGTCTCTTCTGCCTTAAATGTATAGACATCATAATCTCCAGCTTTCTCTTCAATTTCATCCACTTCATCACCTACTTAGTCTCTGAAGCCCCGTCCAGCCATGTAACCGTTCAATTATTTTTTAATCTGTCAGTTTTTATGAGCCCTTTTTTCCACTTTACCACCATTTCAGCTTCACTATCTGGATTGATTTCACTAAATCTTCTCATTGCTCCATTTTTGACCAGAATTAAAGGCCAATCTTTTCAGCAAAAATTTCCAATTAAGTCTTACCATTCATTGTTCTGTGCTTATTGCTTTACTTCATTCTCTGCTGCATTTCAAGGTATAATTTGTGCTGTTAATATTCTTAGAAGTTATTTTGATGAAATGTTGAACAAAATTCCTGTCGTACCATTTTGATGATGTGGAGGTGTCGCTGTTGCAGTGGGGTGGTCAAGGTCAGAAATCACACAACACCAGGTTGTAGTCCAACAGGTTTATTTAAAGACACAAGCTTTTGGTTTAGGTTGGTATAAAAGATTCCAGAGTACAATTCAAACAGAACGGAGTTCCTTTGGGCAACATTACTCTCTCAGTCAACCCTGCCAGAAACACGTTGCTCAATTATTAATTCCATCACCAGTTATGAGACCCTGTGTAAATGTATGCCTCACCTGCGTGCATCACAACCACTTACCACTTACAATGAAATTGTGCATGTATCACATTGCCATATAAATACAAGTCTGTCCCTTTCTCTGCACCTAGATATTCCCTGATATTTCTAATTATGTGGAGGAGAGAGAACTTGTGATGTTTAGCCACTAAGATTATCTACTAAATAGTACACCTCTACAGAGGAAGTATCCTAGTGCCGTAGCAACAAAACAAACTGCTTTCCCGGCCACCAACGACAGTGGAATGTTCTTGACTATATGTAAAATTATCTATGTTGCTCTTATTCACAAAATACTGATCAAATCGAATCAACTTATAACAGCCCTATGACCAACCTCCCAATCATCAACAAAGTGATGAGATCTTTCATCATTAGTGATATCAGTTTTATTTAAAATGTATTGTTTCATGAGCTACCCTTGGAAAAATAAACCTTTCCTGTTAACCTTATCTGTGCCCCTCATGATTTTATAAACCTCTATAAAGTCACCCCTCAACCTGCAATGCTCCAGGGAGAAAAGTCCCAGCCTATCCGGCCTCTCCTTATAACCTAAACCCTCCATTTAGGGCACACCTATTTCCAGCAAAAAATGCAAACAGCTTCCTTAACATTCAATAGCATCAACGTCTCAAAGATCCCCATCGTGAACATCTTCAGAGTCTTCGGTAGACCAGAACATCTTTAATGGGAGCAATGGAAGCAAAGGCTAAGTACTCTGCAAAAATAGCTCAATTCCTGATCCCTCAATGATTCTACACTATCTATACGGCTGTATGGAAAAATACTCACAAATCCTTGAATAGGTGCAGCTGCGCTAACATTCAAGAAGTTCAGCGCATCCAGGACACAAAGGTCCATTTGATTGTTAGAAATGTAAAAGAAATGAGCAAAGGAAGAGGAGCAGGCTATTCATACCCTTGAGCCTGTTCTGCCATACAGTTAGACCATGGCAATTTGCACTTCAGATCCAGCTGCCCACCAGGTTCCCTAATCATTGATACAATTAGCTAATAAAAATTTATCAGTCTACATTTCTAATATTTTCAAATGACCTAGCCTGTATGGCTTTCTGGAGGAAAGAACTCCAGACTGCACATACCTTGGGTCAAAGAACTATTTCTAACATTACCTGTGATATATCCAACCTCAATTTTTCTTTATTAGCAACTGGTTGATCACTTTTGTTTTCTTAGTGCTTTGACCTAGCAATGTTATAAAATAATGCAGTCAGGGATCTAATGGCACCAGGAGTTTCCACCGTCCTGGGTGCAGAAATGGACAGTGGCTGGTGATCAAGTGACCATCACTCACTCTATCTGTTTGGTGCTTCCCCTTCATTGTCAGGCAGAGATCTTTGAACAAGATGACATTGCTTTGCCCAGGGTTTCTGGCTATTTCCGGCAAGTAGCTGAAGAAGAGGAGCAGAATGCAAAAACCTTAATTGACTACCAGAAGGAGCGAGGTGGTCACTACTGCGCCAAGGACATTAAGGTATTGCCACATGTTTGACCAGCTCAGAACTGAGTCAGCAGCAGATAGGAATTTCTGACTATACCATAGCATACCATGTCAAGAAAAGTATACTTATCCAAAAGCAGTTAGATCTGATATTGATAAATCAATTGGCTAACGTGTAATATGACTTCTGATATTTACAATTATCAGAGTATCATCCAGCTCAAAATTATGTGGATGGACCTGAAAAACCTTAAATAGAACTGGAATAGTGTCAAAGAATAACTAATAAATTTGAAGTCATGCAAAAAACACAGCCAACACCAGATAGAAATCTCTTCTGAAGTGTTGCAATCACTTGTTCTAGTAACAGTTTGTGATTTTGAAAGTTGATAATATTTCCTTAAGAGAGAGATCAATAATTTATCATGCAGATGAATTTGTTGCATGAAAGTATGTTCTTATTAGCAGGTCTGGTTGCTGGTCTTTGGGTCAAATGTAGAAATGAATTACACAAATAAGCCATAGAAGAAGATGAGATATATGTTGTGGTGCTGAACCCCATCAGAAATTGTTGCCTTATTCAATCAAATGACATGCTGAAAGAACCCTACAACTTTATGGACATGGGTAGAAGATATTTTTTCAAGCATTGTGCAAACAACTACAAATATAATAAAAGCAGTACAGCTGCAGTGTGCAATGCATATTAAGGAGGCTATGATGGCTATTTTACCTAAGCTATTTAATAATTCTGAATTTCAAACTGGAAAAGGTTAAAATGATGTCAAACTGTGAGCCAAGCTCACATTCTTTATTTATTTACTTCTTCCCCCATCCAAGTGATTAAATGTTACTGTCATGTGCCGTAACAGTTCAATACCAACTGTTACTGACAAATGATGCTATCAACATTCAATGTTGAATATATTAAAACCTGTATGCACAACCATGTCTTAACTAAATTACAGTCCAATCTAGCAATGATTGCATGTCTGTGTGACAGGCCTTATGCATCCAGTCCATAAGTATTAACAAGAATGTAGGGGCATCAACAGAGGCATTTGATGTTTATATAGCATTTTCCCTGACCGCTTGACATGCCAGACTTGTTGACAACCAGTGAAGCACTTTCTGAGCATAATCACTGTTGTAATATGGTCCTGAGACATCAGCTCCCAAATATTTACGAGAGGTGAAGACCCACAAAGACACACAAAAGAAAAAAAACATATTTACGTGGTGCACTTGATAGTGCACAAGCACTTGATATCCCATAATGTTGTATAAATCAATTAACTATCATGAAATGTAATCATTGTTATAATGTAAGGAAAACAGTTGCCAATTTGTGCACAGCACAATCAATAATGTGATAATGGCCAGGTAATCTGTTTTGAGGTATTAATCAAAAAATAAATATTGCTCAGAACACAAGGAACACTTTTGAAAAAGAGTTTTGGGACCTCTGACAATGTAGCACTCCCTCAGTACCTCACTGGAACGTTAAATGTCTCCTTGGTGAATTTCAATTGAATTCATTGCAATGGTTCGCTATGCAAGATTCAAAGACGTACAAGGTGTTTTTGATTTTTTTGCAGAGGTTAGGATAGCCAATGGGAAAACTCCACCCCTGACACTTCATCTTTTTCACATGACCTTTTTGGTATTCCTTTTTCCTTGCAGAAACCCAGAACTGAGTCAGTCCAGAACATCTGTCAGGCGCTGGATCTGGCACTGCGCCAGTGGAAAACTGTGGCAACATTCTTGGAAGAATTGTGTGCACTGGGCAAAAGCTGCACAGACCCCCATACCACCAGCTTCATCAGAAAACAACTGCTTGTCCCCAAAATCCAACAAATCAAAGTGGTCAGTGATTTGATCACTAACGCTAACCGTCTGGGTTGTACAGATGAAGGGCAAGTTAGCTTTGGGGAATACCTCATTGACCGACTGCAGGAAGAGTTGGAGAGGCCACCGGCCTGAGCTGGTCATTATTTGTTTCACGTTCCACTGGCCAGATATCACACCTTTTCTATTTGCGTTGTATCAAATTCACTCTTTTAGAAAGATTCTCCCTTTTTCTAGGTTAAGAATTTAAATGCTCTTTTTAAAAGGAAAGAAGCAACTTTTTATATTGCTCCTGGAAGTAGATACATCATGGAAAATCGAATGAGTATTGTACACTCCATTTGGGTCCCAGCCAAACTGTACTTTGTACTATTTCCCAACTTTTCCATCCAGCAGTATGAGGAAGGATAGGGGACCACTTACAAAGAATATTTAGGTACAAAATTCTCAAGTTATTTTTTGAATTAATAATAAGGAATAGCTAGAGGTGAGAATATGATTTTGATTCAAATAGACCTTTTGTTTAAATGACCTTTCCTTTTACCCAATGCATTGGTTGTATTATGTTTCTCCATTATATCATTGGTTAATATCATCCTCGCTATCTCCTTAAACGGGAATTGTACTATTCGATATTTAGCTGACTAAACTGGATATTCTTTGTGGTCTTTTAAAATGACCCATTTTTCTTCCCATTCAATACGGATAAACCTCGCGACATTACGATATCAAAGAATTATTTCCATGTTTTTGCAACTACAAAACCAAGACTTTTTGTATCTGTGACTGGACCCGAAATGTTAATTCTGATTTCTCAGATGCGGCTAGACCTGCTGAATTTATGCAGCAATTTCTGTTTATGTTATCTGCAAAGCTTGTGGTCCCTTCAGTGAGCAGCCGAAGGGAACAAGCACTCATCAGCCAGTACACATGGTGCTCTAATATATATTCCGCGCTGCAGGTCACACTTCTAGTGCATTGATGCCGCTTCCTCGAGTTTGTTTCCATTTAAGTTCAGAAATTCATCCTTTGTTTACGACTTTTGATTAGAGCAGTATGGCCAAGGTATCTTTTAAGGGCTATGCAATGCTGTGGCAACACCTTTGATCATTTTCTTATCTCTAACTGTGCTGGTGTTAGGTGAAGCGGTGCCTAACGGTACCGTACTGAATGGCTTTGAGCTGTCCTGCACAAATTATATTGCAATTCAGAGCAAGGTCTTCCACGAAAAAAAGACGTTTAGTTATCCATAAGGACGGGATTTTTGACTAAGCTTTACCAGCCTGGGTGGGGTTTTTTTTGGGTGGGGGGGGATGTCAATAACCCGTCCTCCCGCCGGGACTTCTCTCTGTGCCCTAGAGAGACCGACAGTAACTTTTAATGCTGGCTCCAAAATGCACTTAAAATCTCTCGAGACTGAACCGAACATATCGTTTTATAACCGATTAAAAAGGCCAATGATTTTATGGGCAGTATATTTTCTTCTTTTGAAAGCAGAGATTTTGAAATCTATTTTCTAAATATTTTTCGTACAGCATTTTTTTTAAAAGAAAAGGATATTTTTACTGTCTTGCTTAACAATCAGTTGAAGGGCTGGTTCACTGTTGGTTCTGTAAATTGTGCTGTTTGGACCTGGTTCACAGTATATTCCGTGCTAACAATCTCTAACGTCAGTGTGCCAGTGAATGGTGTTTATTGCTGTAGGTGGGGTTGCTTTTATACTGGTGCGTTCATCTCATTGTTTCATAGTAGATTTTATAGCCATGTACCTGTGCCCAGAATCAAATAAACTGAGAAAACAGAGTGTTTTACTGCTAGCTTGTGTTGCAAAATCGTCAGGTGTCACCCTGGAGGGCGCACCTACAGCCTTTCGCCCGCATTCGGTTCAAATGTTTGATTTCAGAAATAGTCCCCGACCTCAGGCTTTGATCCCTAAACGCCCGCTACTCGCATCATTGGCGATTATAGGGAGAGCGAGCCGGTGATACCAAAGTGTGACAGTTCCAGCCCGCTCTGGGCAGTTCATTGATCCCTGTAGCCCAGCTTTCCCCAGCGCGCTGTTCCCTTCCCCGTTCGCTAAACCGGGCCTGAGGGAAAGCCGCGCTGGACTCATGTGTGGGGAAGGCTTATCGCTCCGTTCGTTCCGAAAGGTCAAAGATCTCCGCTTGACCTTTTTTTGTTTTGTGTGTAGGAAGCAGTGAAAATGTCCGGACTGTCCACGGGAAAGAAGTTAAGTAATCCTACCAGATGTCAGAAAGAGAGATCGAAATGTCCTATATTCTCAGTTCAAATCACGTTCTAGTTGACTGTCTCTGTGTGACAATTCACTGCTCTTCCCGGGAGTAGTCCTACTGCCAGAGAATAATAATCTTAGGATTAGATACGAGTGTAATTGACTGAAAAGAAAAGTTCTCTGCGTTATAAAATTGACCTCCCTTCCAAGCCGATGGATAGATTGGAGAGTGACCCAGAACCGCAGTGGGAAAGGGGAGAATTTCCAGAAAGGTTTTAAGAAAGAAGCTGAAAGTGAACGAACCGTAGAGAGTGGGGTCCGGGGTGGGGGTGGGGTTGTTGATGTGAGGCTGGCCGTCAGTGTTGGGGAGAGGGTCTGCTCTACAGATTAGAGAGAGAATTGAAGAAGCTTGTAACGACAGGACTGAGAGTGAACGAGGCTTGGAGACGAGACGCCAGGAAACAGGGGCGAAGGGAGGGAGGGAAGGGGGCAAGCAGACTTTTGGACGATCTGAAGGCCATCCAGGAGAGTCACCGAGTCTGGAGGCGGGATGAGGACCGGCTGAGGCCCTCAGTGACTGTCCCTGTGTATTGGTGCCTCGCCATCGCTGCCAGGCCTCCAGGACTGAGGGTCTGCGCTGGGACATTAGCCCACATCAGTGACCAGGCTTGAGGGCCGACTCCAAATGGCTGTGAAACCCGGCAACAGACAAGTAACAGCCAGAACCAGGGCAGCTGGTTATTAAACATAGAATTGGGTTCATTGGAAAGTAACAGCAACGATTTCATTCCAATTCCTCAGCAGACAGTTTGGTCAACGCTAACACATGGCGTCCTGAGAGAAACATTGACACAGTAACAGGACAGGGAAGGGACCTCGGCTCAGACATATATCCCTTCATTTGTCAACGAAAGAAAACCAGCAAAATATTCCCTGAAAGATGAACATTTATAATGAGTTCGCTCGTTAAGATCTAGTTCCCAGAATATGGATAAACAGTTATTCGCAATCTTAGCGTGGCCAATGCTACGTTGGGATTTTAAGCGATGTGTATAAGCAAGGTTTGTTGACACGTAGATCACTCATTGTACAGTTCGTCTATCGGATACGTCCACTTTCTGCTGTGTTGGAAGAGGAAAGATAACATACATAAAGAGGCAGAGGTCCAGTTACCTGTCAGGTTACTTGGAGCTCCTGCAGTATGTGTAGAGGGGCTGTTAATGCTGAGGCAGGTGGGTGTCTGCTTTGGGCTAAACACTCAGCTCAACGTCAATATTCTGTTGATCCTCACTTCGTACAGCAGGCTTCCTTCCCGGCCCTTCACTTCATCGTTTAGAATGCTAACAAGGTAACAAAAACAAAAATCGCCCCGGTTGATCACTTTCTAAATATCCGGTTATAAATTGGCTGCCTGGATTGCAAAGCCATTGCCAATTCTCCAGAGGAATAGAAAATACGTACTTCTGGTTTCACACAAGGCGCCAGAAAATTTCATTTTTCTAATTGAAGATTGAATGCCTAAATCTGGTATAATCTTTCGAAAAATAATTTTAAAACATGGACTTTTCATAAGGCGACAATATTGCAGCCAAGACGTAGTGTGCAAATGAACGAAAACTCTGTCTTCCGCCTATTTAGATGTGTGGGATCTTTAAACTGGAATCACTGTAGTCGAGGCAGGTGCATTGTGAAATACACAACGGGCAATGTAACCACAGAATGTGTATTTCCATTGAACGTTTCAATAATTAAAATCGGACTGCGTTGAGTGCTGCCTTGTTTAGTAAACTCGCCTAAATGTTCAAACATTTAGGCTTCCTATTACACTGAACCCAATCACACTGTTGATTTCGTTTACATCTTGAACGAAAACATGCCAAGCCTTGCCTTTTATTTTATTGCGGCGTTTTGAAACACACGCACTGGGCAAACCAGGTGTGGCAAACAACAAAGCAGAATGACTTTAAAGCAGAACAACAAACTCAATCTTTGACAAGAAAAAGCAAAACGAAAAGAAAAATAGCAAGAGATGAGCGCAAGCGGCTAACGAATTTGTATCTAATCTACGACTTGTCAGGCTGGAGAGGAGGAGAAGGGAATGGTGGTGCGGAGAGGACTCTTGTTGCTGCTCTAACAGAGTACGGACTGGCTGGAACAAACAGAACTGCGCCAATGGGAAACGGACCAGCCCCCTGTGTGTGTAGACCGCAGCGGGCAACCAGAGCTACTGATTGGTTCAGGGAGGAGCTTGGGCGTTGGGGGAATGTGCTCCACAGCCCACAAAGTTTGGAATAAAAAGGGCAAAACTTTCACTGGACACAGCACAGGTACCGAACAGTACGAGCGTGACAGCCCTAAAATCAAAATATTACGAGAGACGGGGAACTAGAAAGGTAAAGGGGGAGATCCTGTACACAAAGTTGATTAGGGATCGGGTCGTTCCAGTATGGAGATAACGGACACCTCTCTATGTTCCTTCTCATCTGCTGATGACTTCTATGATGACCCCTGTTTCTCTACTTCGGACATCCACTTCTTCGAGGATCTGGATCCCAGGTTAGTCCACGTTGGGCTGCTCAAACCCGACCAGGTGCCCACCGAGGACGAGCACATTCGAGCCCCGAGCGGGCACCACCAGGCCGGCCGCTGCTTGCTCTGGGCATGCAAGGCCTGCAAGAGGAAAACGACCAACGCCGACCGCAGGAAGGCGGCCACCATGAGGGAGAGGAGGCGCCTCAGCAAAGTGAACGAGGCGTTTGAGACCCTCAAGAGGTGTACGTCCACCAACCCGAACCAGAGGCTGCCCAAAGTGGAGATTCTCAGAAATGCCATCAGGTACATCGAGAGTTTGCAGGCGCTGCTCAGGGAGCAGGATGAGAATTATTTCACAGTCATGGATCAGTACAGTGTCGACTCAGATGCCTCCAGCCCCAGATCCAATTGTTCGGATGGAATGGTAAGACATCTGCGAAATGTAGAGATTTTTTACACAGTGTCAGACATCAGGTATGGGGCAAGGAGTAGCATTGAGCCAGGTAGCTGTTTCCATTTGCTTGTGAACGATAGATTTCGTTGCTGTAAAGTGTTTTGAAGACTTTGATGATCCACTATAGATAGACCTTGTGAAAGTAAGAATGTAGAAGTCATTGGACACTCCTTGTATGTCAAATACACGCTGGAGTGTTTTAGATATTGGATGACAGACCTTTCAGACTGCTGTCTGTGTTTTAAATCGAAACGCAAGAACGGTTTCGCTTGTTGAGTTGACTCCCACTTTTCAGGCCAGTGTAAAAAAAAACTCGACTCAGAAAGCATGAGAGTGGGGCAGACCACACCAGTTTAGAGCACTGTGACTGACTCTTTCTGGTTCTCACGTTGACTTTGTAGTTGGATTGCAGCGGGCCCACGTGTACCAGGAGAAGCAGCAATTTCGAGAACAGCTACTTCTCAGAAACGCCAAACGGTGAGTGAGTGTTCACTGGCGGGGGTGGTGGGGGTGGGGGTGGGGGGGCGGTGACGGGAGGTCATCACACCCGCAAAGGGCACAGCGGGATCCCATCCTGGGAAAGACGCTACTGAACGCAATACATCATCCCAATAAGCCCAGATGTATCGAGGTGTTTTTTTTTGCAATATTACAGTTTGTAGAGACAAATCATAAATAAAACTCTCTTAATGCGAGACTCCTGACAAGTAACGAAGATTGAAACCATTAAAATAGCTTGACTTTGAAAAATGTTTGGTTTATATTCTGTATGTACAACAATGATAGTTGTGTCTAGTATCATTCACTGATATATTTTCAGACACTTTATGGTCTTCCCTTAATCGATTGACAAGTTGTCAGCGGTTAATTCGTTTCGCTTCTTACCGAATGATATGTATGTTCCTGTAGCGCCTCAGTGCAAAAACAAAATACTGACTTTCTCTCAGCTGTCACTAACTACCTCCTGACATTGCCTGTTATGTTTAGATTCGAGAACCGGTAAAAGTTCCGTTATTTCAAGCCTGGATTGTCTCACCAACATCGTCGAAAGGATTTCCACGGATCGGCCGACCTGTCCGGTTATGATCGTCCCGGATGGGACCATGGGGAACCCATCATCTCCCCGGGAAGGTTCCACCTTGAACGATCCTACAGCCATCATCCCGTCACCGGAGAACTGCACCCGCACCGAGATTCCCAACGACAACCCAATCTACCAGGTCTTATAACGCCTCAGGATAGTCTCCACGCCCGTTTGTACCCGAGGAAAGAATTGGAGGCAACGTGAGAGGCAGCAAATCCAGAGGACGTTTCACAGCCAACAACAGCTAGTAATCCAAGAACAGACCACTTGACAAAACCTCCCGCCACAAGTACTAAAGTCTAACCAATTACATATTTCATATTTGTCTGCGTTTAGGAACAGAAATTTTTTTTTTATATTGCTTCTCCCTTTTTTGAAATGCATCCCAAGGAAAAAAATCAAAAATGTACAAAAGATAATGTGGACCACTTTTTTTGTAAAGCTTTGTGTATACTTGTAAATAAGAGTTGGTTTTTGCCAATCCGTTGAAATATTTAATGTCGCTTGTTTATAGAAATGCTTGGTTTGATGTGCCAAACTAAATTTATATATTTATATATTATCAGTGTGAATGCCAAGACTGTTTCAAGAAATCCGAAATAAAAAAAAGTATTTATAAAAAAAAAGTTCCACCTTTTCTGCACTGGTTTTAACCCTCCGGTCGGTGCCTTGCTCCTGCTAGGAAATTTAAACTGAGTTTTTGGTTTTCAATTGTGCAGAAAGAAGCGGAGATTTTACCCAGGGGGGTGTGCCTGTTCCACTGGTGTTACTTTGACTCGGAATGGGATCGTTTTGAGTTTGACTATTGTCCCCGATACACACACATACACACACACACAAACATCGCTTCAAAGTCCCAGAACATTTCAAATAAAGCAGCGCTTTAGTGCAGTGCCGAGCCGGGGTGCCGCACTGTCGGACGGGCTGACTGATATTACAAACCTTTGCCTGTTTTCGTTGAATAGAAAATCAAATTGAGTCCTCCTGGTCCACATTTAACCTTCAGATCAACACAATTCAAACGCATTGATAGTCCTTGTTTCTAACCTGTCTGCAACACAGCTTTTTTGAAATAGCTAACTAACATTCATAGACTGGGGGACGTCCTTTGGACGTGCGACTGATCATAACTGAAAATTATGTCTATTGTGTCAACTGGAAGTGACCACTGACCTCGTTTTGAAATGAACAAGACTGGTTGCGCATCTACAGTAGAGCGGAATAAACAAATACGGACAAACAAAACAATCGCCCATAGTCCAAATGTTCCTATTCCAGAAATTCTGAAGTTAAAATTCTGATCAAAATGGAATATATTACCAGGTGCTGATCCCGTTGCCTCCTACCCATTATATCATTTTTAAAAAACGCCCTTAACTCATACTCTGCACCAGTTATAAACGCTCGCTAAGTGTGAATGGAACTCCATTCCCACACCTAAAAAAACATACTCTCCAGGGACCTGGCTTAGCAGCAGGAATTCATCAAGTCCAAGGCCGCTGAAATGTGCTTTTCGAAGCCGAAAGGACGGGCTGGTGCAACGTGATCCTCAAAACATTGCGAAGGATCCCAAAATAATGGAATCCGATTATTGATCACTCTCAACTGCCGACCTCCATTAGGTCCAATGTATTTCGTCGGAATCAGAATTGCAAAGACGTGAACAAGCCAAGTGTCAGTAAAATCTCAGTTCAAGCTAAAGCAACATGTTGTTAGACGTAAGGATGTGTCTGAATGTATGTGTTTTGAGTAAATTAAAATGTAGTCCGAAATTTATGCCCTTATGTTTCGGAAACATGTCAAAAGGAGTAGAGAATGTAAATGGTTTGACTCATCTCCCAACTTTGAATGTCTTGTCATAAACCAAACCATGTGTTAACTGACTCAGCAAAAGGAGGCACATTAAACTTGGCTGCCCGTCTTCACAGCATCACAGCGAATATATAATCCCTTTAACACGCAGCGAATTTCACTTAAATCCACAAGCCATCTTAAATAACAGATGTGCTGCTTTATTTCATTGTAGCGGGATGGTCTCGAGGCTATGGGCCGAATAGATGCGGTCTGCTTATGAATTTTGTTCGTCCATTTCACCTGCATTTGAACAAATGAGAACAATGCTCGTATCTTCTACAGTACAGGCTGCAGGTCATTTATGAACCACATTAACACAGAGCAACAGAAATAGCCAGAGAGCCACTCTCACAACTGGACGGTGAATCATCATTCAAGCTTATGAAACCCCATTTAATCCTACAGTTGTGTCTAGTGATGCCACTTTGCGAGCATTATCTCACACGTTTATTTGGACAAGTTGCATTCTTTCTGCAAACTTCTTCAACACTGCCTCAGTCATTTCAGGGATGGGGTAGTGCAGTACCCATCTTGAAATGATACACATCAAATATGAGGCTTCAACAATATATTAACATCAGCTGCCTGCTACTGAAGTGCACCCAGTTGAAAGGTTTGCTCTAACAAACCCCTCACAATAATTTTATATCCACACTCAGCTTCTACACACATCAACTCCCTTCTTGCTGAGGCAGATTTCAATAGCACCAACACCACTGTTGCAACTGCTGGAAGGGCCCTTCTTCATATGAGATCTTTTATCTAATTCTACAAACACAACCTTTCTGCCTGATAAGCAGGTCTAAATGTTCATTCTATGCTTCTGTACTATTTACCACTGTTTAGAGCTGAGATCTCACCTTTATTGAAGCAAAGAAGATCTTGCTGAATTCCCTGATTAATTTTTTGATTACTATCTCTTATATTAATGATCTCTAGTCTTGGTCCTTCCAACCAGTGGAAGTTCTTTCTGTTAGTCTAATCAAATATATTTAATGCTCTTAAAAACTATTATTGGGTCAATCTCAAATTTTTTTATTTCAACATTCTTTCCTGACAGATACAACCTCACATTTCTGATATCAGCTGTGTAAATCCTTTTGTATCCTCTCCAGCACCCGACAACTTTTTACTGATAATATGTGCTACTGCCTGCAAGTGTGCTATGTGCTCCAACTTTTCATCTGGACAGGAGTTCTACAATTTTTGCACACGCAGTGAAATGCTTGAAGATTCACACAAGATATCCATTTTACTCTTGTTTCAACTCTAAGAGCCAACATTCTGGACTCTTGCTCATTTCCTCTTTCTGATCGTGGCATCTATTATCTCTGTTGAGGTCATAATGTTCAAAGAAAGTTGGGGAATTGAACCTAGATCCATGGTGGGAAAATTCACCATTTTTCCATAACCCATCACAATTTACCAGAAGTTCAAGGCAAACCCTGCATGAATGACAGAAAGGCTGGTCATGCTGCTCCTGAAGGTTTTCTGGTGGACAATCCGCAAAATGCCTTGGAATATTACCTCTATACATCTTAGCAAGACTAGGCTGAGCATTTACTCAATTTGGCCACTAGGTGGTGGTTACACTACTCACCCACAGTTTGATCAGGACCTGGCACCTTGGCAGATACTTTCAATCTATTGCAAAACGTTGCTGCAATCACATGATCTTATTTTGCAGATTGAATATCACACAAGATTTTTAAACCATGACATCATGGTTATATAATGCATATGTACTAATCCGCTTTAAAATTGTCAGATTCTCATCCTTGTAACAATTTGATTTCAAAGATCAAAAATAATTTAAGAGTATTTCCACATAATCACATTTGGGAAATGTGAAATAAAAACAGAAAGCACTGAAAATATTCAGCCAGTCAATCAACATTTGTGATGAAAGGAAGAGTTGAAGCTACAAGTTGGTCATTTTTCATCAGGCCTGGAAAATGTTGGAGATATATTAGGTTTCAAACAGCACAAAGAGAGTGAAATGGGGTAGAGGTAGAAAACAGAAAAGAACATGGGGGAAGAATGCAATTAGATTGAAGGCAACAGTGATTAAATGATAAGAGGAGTGATGATTCAAGGAAAAAAGATGGTAGACGACAAGTAAGGAATAGAACGATTGATGTAAAGAAGCTTTAAATGACACAGCAAAATTATTACCAATATCTATTGTCTGAAAAATGTAAATAGTCACTATGATCTAAATTTGTTCAACTTAATGTTGAGTCCAGCAAATTGTAAAATGTCTCATAGCAAATCTGTTATAGAGTCATACAGCACGGAAACATTCCTTTGGCCCGACTCCTCAATGTCAACCAAGTTTCCTATACTAAACCACTTCCATTTGCCTGCATTTGGCCCAAATCCCTTTAAACCTTTCCTATTCATGTACCTGTCTAAAAGTCTTTTAAATGTAGTAACTGTACCTGCATATACCAGTTCCTCTGGCATTTCATTCTGCCCTCTGTGTGAAAAATACTTGTGCTTTGACTGACTTCCTTAGAAAGGTTTAAATAGCTAAGTCCAAAGAGCTGAGAGTTGGAGTGAGATGGAGAATTAAAACCACAAATGACAGGAATCTCAGGGTCAAGCTTGCAGATTGAATGGATTGAATCACAAAGTGATTCCCTAATCTGCATTTGATCTGCCCAATTTCTTTTCATTAACTCACAGGGTATGGCTGCCAATGGTTAGGTCAGTATTCATTGCCCATCCCTAATTACCATGGAAAATCTGGTCATGGTGAGCCAATGTCTTGAGTATTAAGTTGAAAGCAAAAGCATTTAAGGAGGCCAAAGTCAGTGATAGCCCTGAAGACTGGGATAAATCATCATTTTCGACCATCAGTGAAGTTGTCACCAACAGTGCTATCAAGCGGCACCTGCTCAGCAATAACCTGCTCACTGACGCTCAGTTCAGGTTCTACCAGGGCCACTCAGCTCCTGAGCTCATTACAGCCTTCATTCAAACATAGACAGAAGCACTGAATATTAAAGGTGAGGTGATAGTGACAGACCTTGACATCAAGGCCACATGTCTCTGAGTGTAGCATCAGGGATCCCTAGCAAAACTAGAATCAATGGGTATCAGTGGTCATATTGTCTGCTGCCTGAAGTCATACCTGGCACATAGGAAGATGGTTGTGGTTGTTGAAGTTCAGTTATCTCAGCTCCAGAACATCTCCACAGGAGTTCCTCAGGGTAGTGTCCCAGGCCTAAACATCTTAGCTGCTTCATCAACAACCTCCCCTCCATCATAAGGTCAGAAATGGGCATGTTATCCAATTATTGCACAATGTTCAGCACCATTTGTGTCTTCTCAGATGTTGAAGTGGTCCATGTTCAAATGTAACACAATCTAGACAGTATTCAGGCTTGGGCTGACAAATGGCAAATAACATTCACGCAACACAAATGCCAGGCAATGACTATCTTCAATAAGAGACGATCTAACTATACCCTTTGACATTCAATAGTGTTACCTTCACTGAATGTCCCACAATCAACATCCTGGGGATAACCATTGATCAGAAACTCAACTGGACTTGCCATATAAATACAATGGTTACAAGTGCAGGTCAGAGGTTAGGAATACTGCAGCACAAGACTCATCTCCTGACTCCCTAAAGCCTGACCACCATCTACAAGGCACAACTCAGGTGTGCAATTGAATACTCCTCACTTGCCTGGATGGGTGCAGCTCCAGCAACACTCAAGATGCTTGACACAATCCAGGATAAGCAGCCCACTGATAAGCAGCACCACATCCAAATGATCCACTCCCTCCACCACTGACACTCAGTAGCAGTAGTGTGTTATCTACAAGATGCACTGCAGAAATTCACCAAAGAGCCTTCAACAGTACTTTCCAAATCTGCGATACTTCCATCTACAAGGACAAGGGCAGCAGATACATGGGAACGCCTCACCATCTGCAAGTTCCTCTCCAAGATGCTCACAACTCTGACTTGGAAATATATTGCAGTTCCTTCAGTGCCATTGGATCAAAATCCTGGAATTCCCTCACTAATGGCATTCTGGGTCAACCTGAAGCATATGGAATGCAACGGTTCAAGAAGGCTGCTCACCACCACCTTCTCAAGGACAACTTGGGATGGGCAAGAAATGAATAAATGCTGGCCAGTCAATGGTGGTCTCGTCCTACAAATGAAAGTAAAATATATTCAGAATCTGGCAAAGGAGGACTGAAAAGATAATAAAGTCAAATTAAATAAAATACAGGGGCAAACTAGTGAAGAATATAAAAACTGACAATAGAGCTCTTTAGATTTATAAAAAGAGAGAGGTTAAAGTGATAACAAGGTGTAGAGCTGGATGAACACAGCAGGCCAAGCAGCATCAGAGGAGCAGGAAAGCTGACGTTTTGGGCCTAGACCCTTCTTCAGAAAATGTGATGACAGGTTGCTGAGAAAATGAATGTGGGGAGATAGTTTTGGGGAAAAAAGAAATGGCAGATGTATTTTGCATCAGTCTTTATGGCAAAAGATATTTTGAACATCCCATTAATATTAAAGAATACAGGGGAGGAATTAAGTAACACCACCATCACTGAAGAAGTAGTATTAGATACACTAATGGGGCTAAAGGCAGATAAGTTCCCTGGCCCTAATGGCTTACATTGTAGAATCTTAAAAGTGGTAGCAATAGAGATTGTGGAGGCATTGCTTGTAATTTTCCCTAAATCACTGGTTTCTGGCAAAGAACCAGAGGATTAGAAAACTTCCAATATGATACCCTTATTCAAAAAGGGAGCGAGGTAAGAAGTGTAGGTTGGTAAAAACTATAGGTTGGTTAGCATAACACTTGTTGTTGGTGGAGCATTGGAATAAATTAGAGCAGAACATTTGGAAAATCATAATATAATCAAGCATTGCCAGCATGACCTCATGAAAGGGGCAATTGTGTCTGACAAATTAATAGAGATTTTCAACAAAGTCTTAAGCAGAATGGACAGAGGGGAACCAGTAGACATGTAGTATTTGGATGTCCAGAAAGCTTTTGACAAGGCACGTCACAAAAGGTTAAGTAGTAAGGTAAGAGCCCATGGTGTTGGAGGTAGTATATTGGTGTGGATAGAGAATTGCCTAATGAGCAGGAAACAATGGATGGGGACAACAGGTTCATTTTCAGGTTGGTGAACAATGTCAGGTGGGTTCCACAGATATCAGTGCTGAGACCACAACTGTTTGTAATATATGTTAATGACTTGGAGGAAGGAAGTGAATGTACTCGGGCCAAATTTGCAGATGACACAAAAACAGGTGGAAAGGCAAGTTGCGAGAGGGATACAGCTTGCAGAGAGATTTTGATAGGTTAAATAAATGGGCAAAAATCTGGCAAATGGAGTGTAATGTAGGAAATGTGAAGTTGTTCATTTTGGAACGGATAACAAAAGAACAGAATATTATTTAAATGGAGAAAAGCTGCAGAAAATTGCAACACAAGGGGACTTGGAGGTACTTGTACATGAAACACAGAAAGCTAGCACACAGGTGCAGCAGGTAGTCAGGAAGGCTAATGGAATGCTAGCCCCTATTTCAATGGGGTTGGAGGGAAGTCTTACTGCAACTGTACAAGGTGTTGGAGAGACAGTATCTGGGGCTCTGTGAGCAGTTTTGGTCTCCTTATTTAAAGAAAGGTGTCATTTCATTGGATGTCGTTCAGTGAAGTCTCACTAGGATGATCCCTGGTATGGAAGGACTGTCTTATCAGCAAAGATTAAACAGGTTGGGAATCTACTTAGTGAGCTTTAGAAGAATGAGAAGTGATCTCATTGGAACATATTGGATTCTTAAGGGCTTGACAGGGTAAATGCTGAGAGGATGTTTCCCCTTATGGGAGAGTCTAAGTCCAGAGGGCTCTGTATCAGAATAAAGGGGTGCCAAATTAAGACTGAAATAAGGAGGAATTTCTTCTCTAAAAGGACTGTGAGTCTTTGGAGCTCCTTGTACTGAGACCCATGGGGCCACAGTCCTTCTGTACATTTAATCATTGCATTCATAGAATCCCTACAGTGTGGAAACAGGCCATTCAGCCCATCTTGTCCACATGGAGCTTCCAAAGAGGAGCTGACCCAGCCTCACCCCCCACTCCCCTATCCCTGTAACTCTGCAATTCCTCACAGCCAATCCACCTAGCCTGCACATCCCTGATACCATGGGCAATTCACCATGGACAAACCACCTAACTGCATATCTTTGGATTGTGAGAGGGATCCAGAACACCCAGAGAAAACCCACTCAGTCACAGGGAGGATATGCAAACTCCACACAGACAGTTGCCTGAGGCTGGAATCAAACCTGGGTACCTGGTACTGTGAGGTAGCAGTGCTAACCACTGAGCCACTGTGCCACTCACAGCTGAGATAGATTTTTGATCAGTAATGGAATCAAGGATTACAGCGAAAATGCAGGAAAGTGGACATGAGGCATGTTGGATCTGCCACAATCCGATGGAATGGCCGAGCAGGCTCAAGGGACTGAATGTCTACTTTTGTTCCTATTTCGTATGGTCCTATGGTCACGGATGCTGAGCCATTACGGAATATTCCATCAGTGGCAAGTTGTTCTGGGTATAGTTGGTGGAATAGGGTTAGAATCAGATAAGAGGAGCTCCAAAAGGCTGAGGTAGGTAGTTAATGAGGTGAGTTTGGTGAAACGTGATGATCAAACTTTCTAGGTCTCACAGAGAGAAAACTTCCAGGAAGCTCGATCAAACTGACACTTAGCCAAAAATATATAATATTTATCCCTTTGTTTTAAACGATTTCACATTTCCTAGTAACTATTAGCTGTTTCCCCCAGGGATTTCCCACAGACTCTGCTGCATGAGGGATTCCACATGGTGCCGACATGCAATTCCGGTTGGTGGCAATGCAACAATATCTGGCCATTGGAATATCTGGGCCTATATACATTATATATTAACGCTTTTATGATTGCTATCAGTGGAAAGTAGGGTTGGGCTTTTGCGATGGATGTCAAATATAAACTTACAAAAGCTTGCCGTTAGAGAGTGCCTTTCATAAAATGAGATATGGCAATGTATTTTAAAGTCTAAATGGGGAAAGGCTTTGGAAATCTGAAGCACAAAGGACCTTAGGAGTCTTAATTCAGGATTCTCTTAAGGTTAACTTAAAGGTTCATTTAGCAGTTAGGAAGGCAATTGCGATATTAGCATGCATTTCAAGAGGGCAAGAAGACAAGAGCAGGATGTACTGCTCAGGCTGTACAAGGCTCTGGTTCGACTGCATTTGGAATAATGTGAACAGTTTTGGGCCTTGTATCAATGGAAGGATGTGCTGCATCAGAGGGGGTTCAGAGGAGGTACACAAGAATGATCCTGGGGATGAAGGGCTAGTCATAGAAGGAATAGATGATGACTCTGTGTCTGTACTCAGAGTTTAGAAAGATAAAGTGGGGGGAGGGGAGCTACAGAATCTGATTGAATCTTAAATATTACTGAGAGTCCTGCATAGAGTGGACATGGAGAAGATGTTTCCACTAGTAGGAGAAACTAGGGCCTGAGGGCACAGCCTCAGATTGAAGAGATGACCCTTTAGAACTGAGATGAGGAGTAATTTCTTCAGTTAATGGGTGATGAATCTGTGGAACTCATTGCCACAGATGGCTATACAAATTAAGTCATTGAGTGCATTTAAGACAGAGGTAAATAGTTTCTTGATTAGTAAGGGGATCAAAAGTTACAGGGAGAAAGCAGGAGAATGGGCTTGAAAAACATATCAGAGATAGTAGGAACTGCAGATGCTGGAGAATCCGAGACAACAAGGTGCAGAGCTGGATGAACACAGCAGGCCAAGCAGCATCATAGGAGCAGAAAGGCTGACGTTTCGGGCCTAGACCCTTCATCAGAAAA
>NC_063348.1:22176010-22199343 GCF_021869965.1 Rhincodon typus | reverse complement strand
GCATCATAGGAGCAGGAAGGCTGATGTTTCAGGCCTGGACCCTTCATTTTTTTCTGATGAAGGGTCTAGGCCCGAAACGTCAGCCTTTCTGCTCCTATGATGCTGCTTGGCCTGCTGTGTTCATCCAGCTCTGCACCTTGTTGTCTTGAAAAACATATCAGCCATTTTTGAGTGGCAGAGAAGACTCGATGGACCAAATGGCCTAATTCTCCTCCTATGTCACATGGTCCAGAGAAATACTTTTGAAGAATAGCCACTGCTGTAATGCAATGTTTATCAAAGCAAGGCCCCATAAACATAACAGAAATGCATATCTGCTGTCAGGCCTCTGTTAAAATTTCACCCAAATGGCAGCAATCTGTGTGTGTAGTACCCCCTCAGCACTGAACTAAAGTGCTAGCCCAGACCATGTGCTCACGTCTCTGGAAGGTGTTCTGAAACTACAACGTTATGATTTGAGGTGAAGACGGTTAGCAGAGCCATAGTTTGCAGAAATAGAATCACTTACAAATGGAAAAAAAAGTTACGCAATGTGTCATGGTAACTCTACTAAACCTTCAAAGCCAGGAGTTGGCACCAACAGATTGGAACATTTAGAAATGTGGTATCATTTTACAAGACACTGCGTACATTGATATCAAATGGCCTTGCACACGTCACATGAACGTGTCACACTTTCTGACAAATGATTAACGTGACAATTCAGACTTTTGCAGATTCTCTCCAGTTTCTCTCTCTCATTAAAATATATATTTTTTTCCCATTGGCCTAGTTTTTGCAGTCGCGTTGATGGTAAAACTGTCAGAATTCTCTAGCATTGCTATTCTGAAATTGGCAGCAACTTCTGGAGTCTGCGGAGTATAGTCAAAGGTGGAAATCTCGGATTGCGGTCAATTATTCTGTTTCTCCACAGGGTGCGCTGTTGAGGTTGATTTCCCAGCCTCCTTCCAAGCCTCTCTGCTCCTATGATGCTGCTTGGCCTGCTGTGTTCATCCAGCCCTGCACCTTGTTGTCTCGGATTCTCCAGCATCTGCAGTTCCTACTATCTCTCCTTCCAACAGACATTGATCAGTTAGGAGTCACTGAACTGATGCTGTTTCACACTGCTAGACACAGTGCCAGATTCAATCCAATGTCAGAAATGAGAAATTCAGACTGGATACATCATTAGTTTTTCCTTCAAAATCAGGGCAAGATCTCTTAATCACTTCATCTGCTTCATCTCTTAACCATGAGATCCAAGCCTTCGCATTTTATTGGCACTTCAAGGACCAGTTCTTCTGTGAACTTTCTTCTTCTGCATGAGTTACAAATAAATGGTCTACTTATTGCTGCACCCTCAGCTATTTCTCCTCCTTGACTCAATCTTTTCCAGCATCTCAAAGTAATGAAACAAAACTCTCTCAGTATCCACTTCTTTCTGTAGTACATAATCTCTCAAATAATCTGGCATTATCTTTCTACCTTGGTGACATCCTGCATCGCAGGCTTTTATTTTTAAATACGGTTGGCCACTTAAGAAAAAGTTTCCATTGTTGCTAAAATCAAACACAAAGATTTACATTGCATTTCTCAGATGTTGCCATGATCTTACCAAGGTTGTAATGGAAAATTGCCACATCCAAAGCCAGACACTTTCTGACATAGAGGCACTGATATCCAACCTCACTAACTGACTCTGAAATAGAATTGCCAAAACGCAAGAGAGCAGGTTACCTGACTGCAGACTCGTCTGGAATCAACTCATCAAAAGAAAGAGATAACGCAGCATGAGCTCCATCTTGTGGTTCAGTTGGGAAAGGCAGCCAAAGAACTGAAACTGGAGTAAAATCGCATTTAAAAAGAGTAGCTCAATACTCATTTGTTTCAGAGGCCTATTTCTGAACAAGATTAAATTAAACTGTCCAAAAACTACAAATAGAAAAGAAAGCAACTTATTAACATTGAGAGACAAAATATAAATCACTCATTTTAACCAGCAGCACAAGGGCACGGGAAGCTAATGACTATCAGGCTAATGGTCATAATTCAAATCCCAGGGCAGCAATACCACTTCACCTTATCAACCAATTCACTACCTATGCTTGGTCATAAGTTAGAGCTTCCACAAGGACCTGGCTAATTGGTAATCTTAGTGTTTTGTTGTTAGTTATACACTGAAAAAGGTTCATCAGTGTCACCCTGGAAAATAGTAGCAATGCCAAAATTTGCACCTGAAATTATGGATTAGAGACATTGAACATTAAAGTTTCTGTATGCCTAATAATTATCAGGTGACTGAAAAGTACAAATGTTGACATTGGGCATAGATTGCTCTCAGTTGCAATCACCACATGGCAAAATAGTCTGTTAACACACTGTCTGGGTCACACATGAATAATGGTCACTTGGAGATGGTAGGTTACTTGGCAAGTCCCTAGTTCCTGAATGAAAGGAAAGAAAAACAAAATATATTTTGCACGTATTTACATATTTTTGATAAAATAAAGGAACAGAATTTCTAAGAACAGAAGTATTCACATTCTACATCTCTTATTAATTAACTACTCATAAATAACATGACTAACAGCGTTGAACAGCTTGCATTCTGGAACATTCTTGTAACGTCAAGGGATGGAAAAGATAAATACAGACTCAAGTTCCTCTACACTGTCACAATACCATGCCTCATCCTTCAATCTTTTCTATTTTCATCCATCAGTTTGCTCTGATATCTCAGTGAGACCATTGAAGTAGAATGGAAGCATTACCTTCATAGCAATAGCTTCAATTCCATGCAGACAAATTGCATTTACATAAATCCTTGACTTAAATTGCATTTCGCAAATTGTTTACATTTATTGTGAGTTAAAATAGCACAGGGAGGAATTTATGGAAACTCATTAACCCATGGGAAAAGGTGCACATGTGGAATTAAATTCAAATATGAATTCTGATTCGGTTAGGTCTCAGCCCATCATCACTGCAGGGCTGAGAGACATGATGTAAAAATTTCCTTATGTCTCAGACATGGTAATTTATACATTTAGAAGTTTTGAACTGGTCATTAGCAATAGTTGGAGGTAAAAAGTACATTGCATCATTACTTAATGGACTACATTTGTAGTACCCAATTTGGCCCATGCAGGGGTGGTAGATCCACAGCAACGCAGTTGACTCTTCACTACCCTCAGAGAGGTCTGGCAAGATATTCAGTTCAATCCAACCACTGCTAAAAAAAAACTAGAGAAACCACCTGGATTCAGGTAGCAGGAATGACAAAGGCATGTTCTGTTCAGTTGATTATACGAAATCCTCCTAACTAGTAGATGGGGTATTATTAATCTGACATGGTCGCACTCACTAAGCCAAACTACAGCCAATACTCTGTATACGTCATTATTATTCCTAGATGTTTCAAGTATCTTTGGCAGTACAGAGATGTACCTGCAGTCAGAAGTCTTGGATTCCTCAACAATGACTCAGCACTTCATGGAGTCTCAGGGAGTCAGGTCAAACATGGGCAAGGAAACCTCCTGCTGGCTGTCGTCAATGGGATTAACAACAATATGTTAACAACTAGAGTGAATTGTTGATGATGTCAGATGAGGTCAGATCACTATGGAAACTGGAGTTGAGTGTGGAAGATCCTGCTTAAGCCTCTCCTGTACATTGTGTAAATAGGTAATAAAAGTGGTTTGTTATGACAAATATGGTTGCAGACTGTCTTCTGTCATGAGAACGCAATTCACCAATCTGTTGGAAGAGGTCTTGTGGTACAGTGATAGCTTCCCTGCATCTGGACTGGAAGTTCAGGACTTGAACACCTTGGAAGGTGTGACATAGCATCATAGAGTCATACAGCACGGAAACAGACCCTTTGATCCAACCGGTCCATGCAGAACATAATCCCAATCTAAACTAGTCCCACCTGCCTGATCCTGGCCCATATCCCTCCAAATCCTTACTATCCATGTACTTATCCAAGTGTGTTTTAAATGTTGTAATAGTACCCATATCCACCATTCCCTCAGGAAGTTCATTCCACACACAAACCACCCTCTGCGTAAAAAATTTGCCCCTCATGTCTTCTCTAAATCTCTCTCCTCTCACCTTAAAAAATGTACCTCCTAGTCTTGACGTACCCCATCCATGGGGAAAAGACAGCTACCATTAACTCTATCTATACCCGTCATTATGAAGCGGTAAAATAGATGGATCATCAATCTATAAATTATCTTGATTCGCCTATCGCAAAGAGTAAGAGTAGGACAGATTCTTGGTTAGCTAGAACTGTGAGGTTCCTGCGATGCATCACCTCCCATAATCATGTGCTTTATGTTCAGTCATTAGCCATTAGCAAGTGCTCCCTCATTGCCAAGGACTACCAGACATATACAACAATCAATACAGATATTCAAACGTAGTAGCAGCAGAACATGAACAGTCTTGAAAGGCCTTCGGTTAATGCTGCGAAAAGCAGGAAACCAAAGAAGCAATCTGCCAGACAGAAAAGTGTCAAGAAATTCATGCAGCAATAAGAGTATTAATGAAACCTAAAACAATCATGACCTGCTGTTGACAGATACACTGAAGGATGTAGACAGCCTTATCCAATAGAGGACCCCTTAACAGTGTAGGCTGCCTCAATCAAGTCTCACATTGGATGGACTGGTGTTGCCTCCTCATTTGCAACCAGGCTGCCTCCAGACTTGGTCAGCAACCAAAGTTCAGGTCAGTTTGCTCCTATACATCATTGGCAACAGAACCAATGAATTTCTTTTGGATCATGACATCAAAGAAGAAACTGCTAGTTATAATGAAGTTGTTGAAGCCTTTGACTCCTACTTTGGGTTTGCAACATAACATTGGTATAGACTGGAGAGGTATTTGCAGAGGCTATCCAAAACCAGCTAACAGGGAAGGTAACAGAGCTTGGTAAATGGTGAATGAAATGGGGAGAGATAGGCAATGGTCGTTTCCATTGCTTCATGTCCATATTCTGGTGGGGCAAAAAAAAATCAATGAGAAATTGTGGATATGGAGATAGAAAAGGATCTTCTATCACCCTGGAAGGAGCTCTCAGAGCTCCAGCATAGTTTTGGAGGATTAAAGGTTCAGGTAATGTGCACAGTGCCTCACCTCTATTGGTAAATATTGAACATATGCAAGATAAGTTGACAGCAATGAGCAAAGAACTTACACAAAATGAGTTTACATATTGAAAGAAATATATGACAACTCCGAAATAACCCAGCAAAAATGTAGTTCAAAACTGTAAGCTGCCAGTGAATAACTAACCGGACAGTAAGCTCAAACTGGGGGTAGCATGGTGGCCCAGTGGTTAGCATTGCTGCCTCATAGTGTCAGGGACCTGGGTTCAATTCCACCCTCGGGCAACTGTCTGTGTGGAGTTTGCACATTCTCCCTGCGTCTGTGTGTTTGCTCTGGTTTCCTCACACAGTCCAAAAATGTGCAAATTTGGTAGATTGGCTACACCAAATTGCCCTGTAGTGACAAGAGTAAGTAAACTAGGTGGGTTAACCATGGGAAATACAGGGGTAGAGTGAGGGGCTGGGTCAGGGTGAGATGCTCTTTGGAGGGTTGGGGGTGGACTTGATGGGCTGAATGGCCCTTCTTCTGCACTATACAGATTCTATGCATAATTACAATGGGGGATTTTAAATGTATGAATGTAGACTGGGATAATGATTGTGGAAAACACAAAGAGGTGGGCGGTCCTAGATTGTGTTTGGGAGAATTTTCTACAGAAGAATGTGTCTAGTTCTTGAGAGGTAGATCAATATCAGTGGGAGAACATTTAGGTGATAGAGATCTTTGTATCATAATGTTTATGGGAATATACTGAAAGAGGTAGATGAAGTTAGATATCTTGGCACGTTACACAGGTCCCTAAAGGTAGCAGTACAGGTAGATAAAGTTGTAAAGAAGACATATGATTTCTCCCCTTCATTGGCAGGGATACAGAACACAAGAGTAGGGATATAATGATGGAACTGTCACTGGTGAGGCCACAACTCATAGAGTCATAGCATTGTGTGCGGTTCTGGTCACTAAATTTCAGGATAAATGTAATTGCTCTGGGGAGAATGCAGACGGGCTGGAGAATTGTATCAATGAGAAGAAATTGGAGAGGTTAGTACCAAAAACAGAAATTGTCAGAAAAGCTCAGCAGGTCTGGGAGCATCTGTGGAGAGAAATCAGAGTTAATGTTTTAGGTAAAGTGACCCTTCTTCAGAACTGATGGTAGCTAGGAAAAGGTTGATATTTATGCAGACAATAAGGTGGGGAGGAGGGACAGGTGTAAATGATACAGAGCCCAAAGAGAGATAAAAACAGTTGGCCAGACAAAGGAGTGAGTAAAGGCCAGCCTAGGGAATGAATGGCTGATAGCGAGGACACTTTGTGGCTGACAATGGGTTGTGTTCAGTTGCAGTACAAATGATAACAAGGTCTTGTGTATAGGCGTGGGGAAAGACATGGGGAAGGTGTTAAAGCCCTACTATTGTTGAACTCAATATTAAGTCCAGAAGGCTGTAGAGTTCCCAAGTGGAAAATGAGGTGCTGTTATTCCAGCTTTGCTGGAGCACAGCAGCAATCCTGAGATAGAGATGTTGGCCAGAGAACAAGGTGGTGTGTTGAGGTGTAGGCAACTGGAAGCTCAGTCATTTTTTTGGATGACCATAGGTGTTCTGCAAAGCAGTCACCCAGTCTATGCTTTGTTTCCCTGATGTAGAGGAGACCACATTGTGATCAGCAAATGCAGTGGACTAGATTGAGTAAAGTACAGGTAAAGTGCTGCTTCACCTGGAAGGTGTGTTTGTGACATTGGATACTGAGAAGAGGAAGTAAACGAGCAGATGCTACACCTCCTGCAGTTGTAAGGGAAGGTGCCACGGGGGTTGCTGGGGGCATGCGTTGTAGGGAGTGAAGGAGGTGTGGACCAGGGTGTCCCAAAGGGATGAGTCCTTGCAGGAGGTGGACAAGGGAGGGAAGGGGAATATGTATCTGGCGGTGGCATCCTGCTGGAGGTGGCAGAAATGGCAGCTAATGTTCCCACGGATGTGGATGTTGGTGGGATGGTAGGTGAGGACAAGGTGGACCCTATCACTGCTGTGGGAGGGAAGACAGGGAGTGAGGGCAGAAGTGCAGGAGATGGGTCGGACCTGGTTGAGGGGCCCGTCAACTACAGTGCTGGGGAACCCTCGGTTGAGGAAGAAAGGGACATTTCGGAGGCCACCTCTGAAGTTGGTATCATCAGAACAGATGCAACAGAGATGGAGTGACTGGGAGAATGGAACAGAGTCTTTACAGGAAGCAGGGTGTGAGGATGTATAGTCAAGATAACTGTGGGAGTCAGTGGGTTTGTAGTGGATATTGGTAGCCAGCTTATCCCCAGAATAGAAACAGAAATGTCAAGAGAGGAAAGGGAGGAGTCAGGGATGGAACAGGGGAAGGGGAGAGCAGAATGGAAATTGGAAGCAAAAATAGATAAAAACTTTTCCAATTCTGAACGCGAGGGGAAAGCAGCACTGATGATGATATACCAAAGAAAGAGTTGTGGGTGGACGCTGGAGTAGGACTAGAACAAGAACAAGAACAAGGAATATTCCACGTAACCCACACAGTGACAGGCATATGCAGGTATCGACGGCCACCCTTCTCACTTCCTCAACATCCAAGGCCCCAAAGACACCTTCCAGGTGAAGCAGCACCTGCATTTCTCTCAATCTAGCCTAGCTACACACCAGCCTGAAATGGAACTATAAATAGTTGACACTGAAAATCCTAGAGCACACTTTGTAACAGCTCAAAGGCTGCACAACAACTGAAGGACCACAGCAATTCAAAATGCCAGCTCCCAATAGCTTCTCCTGCAATTGGGGATGGGCAATAAGTACTGCCCCCACATCTGAATGAATAAACAAAAAAACATTAGTAGTGACAGGAGGAATAGGGACAATTAGGGACCAAGAGGAGCATTTACACATGGGAGCAGGGAGCATGGTTGGAGTATTATATGCTTCGCATCTGTCCTTACAAGGGACGCAGATGCTTCCCAGGCCTCAGTGACAGGGAATTTAGCCAGTAAAAGGATTTAAAGACTGGGTTAAAGATAGGTTTGGATTAGCTGTTGGTACTTAAATTTGACCAGACACTGGGACCATATGAGATGCATCCAAAGACACTAAAGGAAGAGAAAAATGGATATTGTTGGATAAGGCTGAAGATAACAGGACCTGATAAGAGGCCTAACAATGGGCTGCTTTGTGAATGGAAGTGCGCTAAGAGTTAAAACTGCAGGCTCTATCAGATAAGGTATACATTTGGGATTGCTCACATGCACAGTTAAGTCCAAAGAAGATATACATTTGGACAAAACGTTCAGGACTGGTCACGTGCATGCATAATTCCAAGTAAGGGACATATTTGGCATAGAGACTTGTGTATAAAAAGCCTGAAGAAATTCCTTTGTTCAACAACACTTCGAATGCTAACATTGTAAGAAGGTAACCCCCCACCTCCCCATCAGGAGGTGTGGTGAAAACCTCAAGCAGTTTCAGCCTGGCCAGCTGTGAACTTTCCCAGGTAATAACATTTGGGTTTGGTTACAGAAATCAGGGTAGTGAAAGACAGTAGTTAAAAAAGTGTGTTATTCGTTTAAAACCACAATTCATTTATTAAGTGCTTACAGTGCAGACACTTACAGCTCTATATCTTTGTCCATGTTGTCTAAGTGTTGTCTCAGAGACAGGCAACACTACTGTGGAAGATAAACAGGAGGCTGGAAGAACACAGCAAGCCAGGCAGCATCTGGAGGAAAGGAACAGTCAATGTTTCAGGTATATCAGAAATATTGACTGCTCCTTTCCTCTAGATGCTGCTTGGTTTACTGCATTCTTCCAGCCTCCTGTTTGTCTATCTAGATTCCAGCATCTGCAGTTTTTTTTTTGGTCTCTTAATACTGTGGAAGCACTGGCCATCTTTTCTCTGCCTTCAGACTTAGACACTGGTGGTAAGAGGAGAAAATTGCAAACATTCTGCCCTTGTGTTCAAACATTGTGTGCAAAAAGGGAATGCAAGAATAAGACCAACCATTACTGATCAGTCAGTTTAACATTGGTGGTGGTGATGATGATGATATTTCTAGAAACAATAACTTGAAGATAATTAATTGTCACATGGAAAAATGTTGGTTGATTAGAGAGAGCCAGTACCGATTTCTTCAGTGAATATCATGTTTAAATAACTCGCTGGGATTTTATGAAGAGGTAAAAGCTCATTGAGAGCAATGTTGTTGATGTGGTGTACATGGACATCAGAAAGGTGTTCTATACAGTGTCACACATATGAGAGTATACTGCATAAGAACAAATTTCAAAGATCAGTGGCAATATGACACCCACTTGGCTGAGAGATAGGCAACAGCAATGGTCAAATCAGTTATTTTTGGAGGGGAGGAAGATTTCAGTCAAGATTCCAAGGTCAGCATTGAGGCCTTTTCTTTTCCTGATACACAGAAAAAAAAACCAAACAAATCAGGAATCTAGACCACAGTAGGGAAGGGATAATTTCAAAGTTTGCAGAGGATTTAAAAAGAAACTTAGAAGCATAATAAACTGCTGACAGCAGTGTAGAACTTCAAAACAAAAAAAAACAACAGAACATTGACAAGATGGAGTGGGCAAATAAATTTGATAAAAAAAAAAATCACAGTACGCTTTCAGGCCCTTTGGTCCATCAATTCTGCACCCACAAGACTACTCCACCTACACTAGTCCCATCTTTCAGCACTTGGCCCTTAGCCTTGAATTTTATGACATTTTCTTTTAACAATGTACCTGGATGAGCACTCAAAAAAAAAAGTTTCCTGCCTCTACTACTCTCCCACAGAGGATTCTGGAATGCACAGAGTGATAAACATTTCCTCAACTCCCCTCTAAACCTACAGCCTTTCACTGGAAAATGACACTCTCCTTCAAATAAAGGGAACAGCGGCGCTCTATCCACCCTGTTTATGCCCTTCAATCTATATACAAATCATGTACACCTTTCCTTAGCTTTCTCTAGCTATGAAGAGAGGTTGCTTCTTCAAACCAAAGTGCTCAATGCCAGTCAGTCAATCTCCTTTGCACCCACTCCACTGTAGTCATATCCTTCCTATAGAGAGTGGAAAACAGAACTACACACAGTACTCCAGCTGTGGCCTAATCAAGTTTTGTACAGCTCTAACATGATGTCCTTGCACTTTAATCTGTGTCATAACTGATAAAGGCAAATGTCCCTTATGCCTTCTTGACTGCCCGACTGCCTTCAGAGATCTGGACAAACACACCAAGATCCTGGAGTTCCTTCAAACATCCCGATACATCGAGTACGCCCCGATCTTATTACTTCTTCCAAAGTGCATCACCTCAAGAGTTAAATTCCATCGGCCACTGATCAGGCCATCTGACCAAGACATCTATCATCCTGTAATCCAAGACCATCTATTTATATAGAAGAACAAGGAATCTAAGAATTGATCCCTATGGTGTACTATTGAACTCCACTTCCAATCACAAGAATGGTAGATGAAGTGGTGTGTGAGAAGTGATATATTTAGATGGAGAATCAGCAAAAAGAGTAAAGGAAGGGTTTCGGCCTGAAGCATTGACTTTCCCGCTCCTTGGATGCTGTCTGACCAGCTGAGCTTTTCCAGCTCTGCACATTTATTGAGACTTACAATGAGAGTAAACTGGGTTAATAGTCTCAGTTTAAAAGAATGTCAGGTGATCTCACACAAACATGCAAAGATTCCGAAGGGCTTGATAGTGTAGACAGATATATCCCCTGGCTAAATAATTTAAAACAATGGAGCAGTCTCAGCGTTGAAAAAGGCTAATAATGTAGGACAAGAATGCAAAGAAATTCCTTCCCTCAAAAAGTTATGAATCGTTGTAGTTATCAAAGAGGGTTGTGGATGCTCTACCACTGGATATATTTAAGGCCAAGATAGATTTTGGTGTCAGTTAAAAATCAAGGCATATGGAAAGTGGGAGGGAAAGGAGTTTAAGCCAAAGATTAGTCATGATCATATTGACTAGAACACACTCCATGGGCTACTCCTGGTCCTTAAAGAAAAAGGGAGCTTTAAGAATACAAGATCTTGTGGTACTGCAAGTAGTGTTCCACATTCTAAAGATAAAAGCTTTGAGTTCAATTCCCACTCCAAGATTTCAGTCACAGAGGATGCATTCATAGATTGGCCAAACTGGTTGATTATTAATCTGTCAATCCTTCTAATCTGCCAATACAGGAGGCAAGAGGAGAGTGTCTCTCCTCGTCAACTATACTTAGGAAGAGGAGTGCCCCTCAAACAGCCTCTTGCAACAGGGTGGTGACCTGTTCCAGTAAAATCTAACTACGGAAACAGTCAAAATGTTTTTGTCTGTCCCCAGCATCACTAGACAAAGGGAAATCATTCAAGTTCTTTATGTTGCTCATGGTGTCAAAAATCTTACATCTGAATATCTGAGAGTTGTAAATGGACAACTGCAGATTAGACATCAATTAATCCCTTTGGCTCAAGGAAATCATCAACCAAGGCCATGCAATGCCTTCTTCAAATGGTGACAAACTCTTTAATGTTATCAGACTGTGTAGAGACATCCTGGTTGAACATCTCATCTTGGAGGGCTTACATTGGGTTCAAACAGTACTCAAGACAGTCATCGGACTTCAGGCAAGTGGCCTGAACTAAATTCATGTTAAGACTATGAAATGACATGCGTAGGCAAAGTTATTGTATTTCAGTTTATTTGATTCCATCTAGTCCTATTACAATAGAACAAAATGTCAAATAATCCTAAAACAATTAAAATCTGTCATCTCTTAAATAAGAAATCTTCCCATAGTTTAACATTTCTAGATTCTACCTATCACCCCTCCCCAAATTTTCTTTACTTTTTTTGTAGTTCCATTTTTTTTTTGCCTCACCTTTGTGCAAATTAGCAGGAGTAAAGTTCCAGGTTTTTCTCTCTCTCCCTCCCTCCAATGGCATGATATTTCACCTAGCACCATCATTAGGACCAAAATTCCTTCCTTGATTGGGTAAGGAGTACAAGTCCTTGACAAAACCAAAAATCAGTGCAGTATCTCTGTCTCCTTGGAAACAAAATATACAGTCACTGTAATGTGATGCTCCATTGTACTAAGCATCACATTTTTAGGTAAAAAACAATACACAAGGTGGAATCTCAAGTGAAGCAAACTGGACTCGGAGCCATGAACAGAAACAGACATTACCTCAATAAAGGAATGATCACATTAAGGCAAAATACTCAGATTGCAAAGTAAAGTAAAAACATATTGTGAAACAGAACATCTAAATCACTGCAAAGAGAATTTTACATTCCCAACAGAACACTAACATTCTGCACTTCCATTAGCTTGAAAGTAAATCAGCATATAATCAAGCACTTTGGAAGTCATTATGATAAAGTTACTAGTCTAAAGGATTCCCACGATTGTTGCTGCAAGTTAGTTTTGAACATTAGTGCACTTCAATTATCAATATTCTAGTGGATTGTTAATGTGGTCGCCATTGTTACACAGCCTTTGCAAATCCAACTCGATTGTTGTCCCGGTCAAACTCTGTATAGTACTGCCCAATAAAGACATCTCCAAGAATCCACATTGGACCAACTGGCGGAGGAATGTCAAGAGCCATGAATCCACTCAGGCAGACGGTCATGCCAATTTGCTTTTCCTGAAAAAAAAACAAAAAAAAAAAAAAAAAAATGTTAAAATATACCTTGAACAAAAACTATTTTTTTTCCCCCCCACAGTCCACGTTGTGCTAAAACACCCAGTAATTAAGCATTCTCTTCCTTCTCCATTAGTGTACTATGGCTACAGTGTGCCCATTTTACAGCATGTAAAAAGGGTTGGTGAGGCTCCATCAACAGTCCCTCCCCAACAGTCCGTCTCTACCACCTCGAAAAGGAGCAGCCAACATGAGAATACCAGGTTTCCTTTACACATCATTCTGACTTTGACAAAATTGTTAAGTATCAAATTCCTGTAACTTGTTTAGTACAAGACAGCAGTAGTTCAAGAGGCTATCCCTCCACGATCTTTTTTGAAAAAAAAGTGGGTAATAATTGCTGACCATATCAGTAATGCCCATATTCCAAGAACAAACATGTACAAAAAGGCCTCTAGCAAAGCCAGAACACCACCTCTGGTTGACAGCTATCTATACAGATCTGTTAGAGTGTAGGCAATAAACAGCTGCCTCAATTCAATTATCAGGTGTAGCATATTATTGTAGTTATTGTGCATCTTGTCTTTAAATAAAAACCTAGAGATACTGAAGCACAAGAATTTCTCCCATGTGGCCCCCAATGCACAGTATTCCAACCCAGGTAGCTGGTTATCTTAACATTTTGAAGAAACAGGGAAGAGACAAGCATATAGAGTGCTTATTTTTAAAATCATTTTGTAAACACATCCTAGAAGAAGAGATTCTAAATTATTAAAAAAAAAAGGTAGTGGGGCACTTGTCCATCATAATTTAGGATAGCTGTAAAAAGATTACAAACTGGGATGCTTCCTCAAAATGCCAACAGTATGCGAGTTTAAAATAAAAAGTTGTGTGTGTGTGTGTGTGTGTCTGCCTACTCCTTTCTGAGGAATCACGCAGAAGATAAAAACAGAGTACCCACCTTGAGGATATACTGCTCTCCAGTCAGAGTAAAGGTCCGCCCTCCCAGGCGGAAGTTGATGGGAGGAAGTGAGGCAACTTTATCACAATCAACTTTGTACTGTGGAAGGAAGTATATTAAAGTTATTCTTGTGATTGCTCATTGTACTGTTGATAAATTGCAAACAAAATATCAGCTACTGGATAAATAACTAATTCACATCACCATTCTCCACCAGTTACTGGCTCCAAAAGGGAGGGGGGAGAAAAGCCTTCATGGACAGTGCCCAAGTACCTGTGCTTCACGTGATTTCAGATAGCAAGTATGAACAGGCTTCTCAAATCACGGAAAGTATATAGTCAAATGTGATTCAATTATTACCCAATGTTCTAACAGACCACATGATCAAGAGCTCTGCATCATCTTTCTTTAACCTACTAGTCAAGGCACCTTTGGTCAGATTGGGGTGTGGAGTGAGATTCCTATTAGAGAAATAACTAAATTCTCACCTGGCCTTGAATAAGTGGTATAGCTCCAATGGATTTCTGTAGGGCTTGAATTTCCATAGCAGGTCCAGTGATCAAAGATGTTCCCGTGTCCACAATAGCTGAACAGCCTCCTTTACAAAGGACCAAGGTCTCACCAATAGCAATACTGTACCAAAAAAGACACCATAGCAAGATCAATAGGCCAGACCCAAACAAAATGCAGCACTCAACAGTTTTATTCCCTAAAGCAGTACCTATGGACAATCAACATTCACTACTGAAGACCCAAACCAAGCATTTCAGGCCCATCACCAGCAATAGATACTAACAAGTTTTTTTTGAGAAGAGTGTGATTATTCTACACACAAAAATGACAAAGCCTAGATTAGTTTTAAATTGCTCCAGTATGCAAATGACATAGGACATCTTATTCCTGTATCTCACCTTTTCATGATTCTAAAAACTTTTGAAGAGACGTAAAAATCTGTACTATCAGCACAACTGCCCTAAAGTGATCAACTACCCTCAACAAAACATTACTACCCGATTCAGGTCCAGCTTTACATGCTGCACAGACATGCCACAGATAAAAGCTCTACTTCTTAACAAAAAAACAACAGCAACTTACTCATCCATTTGGACTTGCCAATACGCTTGCCGGGTGACATTCAAGTAGAAGAACTCTCCAGTGTAATATTTGGGATCAGTGCCACCCAACAGAAGCTCACCCCCAGGTTGAGTGTCTGGATTCCTAGAAAATGGGGGGAAAAAAAAAGTGCATCTACATCATCTTGAACAAATGATATAACATCAGACTAAGCTGTCTGGTTTGTAAGCTTTCTACTTCTCATTTGGATACTGACTTCTTTACAAGATTAACTGACTAAACAACTGTGGAGCATGTGGAGAGAACACGGAACTAGCCAGTTTATTCTGGCATACTGACATTGGCAAAATGGTTACAACAGGCTCCTACAACATAGGGGAGAATGGCAAAATACTTGGAATCAGTTTGACTTCTACCCCTTACCTGTTCAAGTAGAAAGAAAACACATTCTTTTGCACCAGTTTCTGCCTCATGATATTGTCAAACACCGGATCAACACCATCAACTGATATTTGTGGGTAGGCCATGCCAAGAATTCCATCAAATTTGGCAGCAATAAAGGCTGCACCAGGCTGTTTGATGGCCTCACCAAACAACTGGTTCTGAATTTTAATATCACCAATCTGTAGGACAAAGACAGCAGACCACATTTAAAACAAAAACGTCATATTCACAGAATCCCTACAGCATGGAAACAAGCCCTTCGGCTCAACAAGTCCACACTGACCCTCAGAGCATCCCACACAGACCCATCCCCTTATAACCCACCTGAGCTACACATCCCTGAACACTATGGGCAATTTAGCATGGCCAGTCCACCTTGCCTGCACATCTTTGGACTGTGGGAGGAAACCGGAGCACCGGGAGGAAACCCACGCAGACACAGGGAGAATGTACAAACTCCACACAGTCGCCCGAGGGTGGAATTGAACCCGGGTCCCTGGCACTGTTAGGCAGCAGTGCTAACCACTGAGCCACCGTGCCGCCCTTCAGCATTTAGCTGAACCCCTTCCTCTTGTTCAACACTCCATTTACTGAAACACCATTTCCCAAACTTAGTTAGAACCTCCAGTTACAGCTACACCTAAAAAAGTCACTAGAATTGTTATCTTCAAAAAAGTTGAATAAAGTAGTTTCTCTCATGCTCAGGTCCAGGGAGTGAAAATTACCAGCTAAGAAAGGGAAAAATCTGAAGTGGATGAATTTGTAGGATTATTGGTTGGAAGTCAAGTCGAGACACTAAATTCGGACAGGTCTTAGAAGCAATAAAAGGCACAACACACGCAAATGAGTGAGTTTGAGTTCCGAGGAAGGGTCACTGGACTCAAAAACACATTAACTCAGATATCTCTCTCTAGATGCTGCCAAACCTGCTGAGCTTTTCCAGCAACTTCTGTTTTTGATTTTCAGCATCCGCAGAGTTTTTTTTTGGAAAAAAAAAAGAAAAAACACCCAAATGGTCACCTTCTGGGCTGCAAGATTCTATGGCCCATAAAAGAAATGGACCGTCTCACTTTCCAGGTCTTACTCAAAAGCATTCGTCAATTACAATTTAGCTTACCTATTTTATATTGAAAAACAGTACGAACAGATCGAGGAGGGGGGTAAAGAAAAACAAAAGTCAGATGAAACAAGCTTTTATGCAAGTCAGGGTAATATTAAAAATAAAGGGTTTTGTTTAAATTTCACACCCATCACCCAGAATATGACGACTCAGAACACCCAGGGAATTTTGCAACACTTGGAGTCGCCATGAATCTCAGACTTCATCTTAAGCCAATACAATACTTCAAATGCTGTACGATAAGGCCACATTGTATTAGAAATTGAATTGGGAGGCCACATGCTTAGAAAGAAGAAAAAGAGGAAAGAGGAAAGAGGGGATTGTTTAAGAGAAAGGACACAGTCAAAAAAAACACAAACTCCTTACCCAAGGGCAAGGTACACGAAACTCTCGTCGCTCTTGTCACAGGAATCATTATTCAGCTTTGAACTGATGCAATGAGCATTAAGCATCAGCAGATACTCAAATCAAACTGAATGGGAATATTCAATGCTCAGCTGTTTTTACAGAAGCAACAGCAAAACAGCAAAATTAAGTTGCAATTATGGAAATAAAAATCAAGTTGTTTAAGATGGTACTTTTAGCAACGTCCAGAAAATATAGAAAAGTAGAGGCTAACGGGAGGGAAAAACCAAGGGCAATGGAGTTGCTATTCTAAAAAAAATGGTAGTGTTAACTTGTCTATTAGGAGACAAAACACATCCATGAAATCCTCAGGCCAATTTAGCACTGCCTCAGCATACCTACCACCTCAGATAAAGTTAACATTGGGGAAAACAAAACTATATTGGACATCTCCTGATATTGCTCAAAGTAAATTAAAAAAGAAAAATGGTTTATGTGGGATAAAAACATAGTACCATGCAACACATAATATCTTATTCTTTGTAAGGGCCACTTATAACACAATCCAAGGCTACTGTATCTAATTGGTGTGAATGTTGAGTTTAATTAGTCTTGGGGACAATGCAACCAAAAATCATGAAACAGTTCACTGATGCCACCCAGGATTGGTCATTTTTAAAACAGGCAAGAGAGATCACAAATTGTTAAGCATGAAACAAAACAAAAACAAAACTAAGACTATGGCATACTTTATTTCCCTAAAATGGGAATGGCTGTCTCTCTAATGCATATAGTTCATCAGCTGAAGTTTACTTGCATGTCTGAAAACAGGATTTGAAATAAGAGCTCCTTCTTCAAAGGTCACTTGTATCTGTAGGACAGAGAACTTTGCACAGGACTGCAGTGCTTCACAATAGATCACAACCACTGACCATCACATAAGATTACCAAATCGACAAAAGTATTAAGAATTCAAAAACCCAAAATATTTTATTTGAAAGGGAAAGGACAGAGCCCAAAAAAAAAAAAAAAATTGACTGTGGATGTAAATCCAGTGGCTGCCTGGAGAGGAACTCTAATGTTATACTTAACCAGTGTTTAAAAGAAGTGCAGAGAGACAGAAACTTACTATATATGAAGCTGCAATCTCCTGAGTATCACACAATGAAAATAACAGGAAGACATGACAGCAGTCTGAGGAAGGGGCGTGGGTGCATTTTCCACTTTCAAGAATACACAGGGATGGAGATTAAAACAGTTACAATTCTGGCGTGGGTGTGACGTGGGTGGAGGTACTTGTGTACACTAGTCTGGGTTCAAGAATCTGTGCACCATGAAGGCCTTAGGGGTAAAACCATCCTCTAGTCCTCATTGTATTGTGGATTAAGAAAAAACTCCCTCAGATTGCTAGAAACAAGTTAACAAGTGAGTTCAGCGGTAACTGGATTGAAAAAAGTTCAGACATTCTGGGTTTTGCAGATTGGCTGAATTGAATGGTCAACTGGAAACATTTTAACATCAACTATTGGTCATGAGTCACACAGACATGACTAACCAAATCACGAACAAAAACAAAGTTGCTGGAAAAGCTCAGCAGGTCTGGCAGCATCGGAGGAGGAGAAGACAGTTAACGTTTCGGGTCCAGTGACCCTTCATCAGAACTGAGCAACTCAGTTCTGAGGAAGGGTCACCGGACCTGAAACGTTAACTGTGTTTTCTCCTCCTCAGATGCTGCCAGACCTGCTGAGCTTTTCCAGCAACTTTGTTTTTGTTCGTGATTTATAGCATCCGCAGTTCTTTTGGTTTTTACTAATCAAATCACATTTGTCAACTCAAAAACAAAAAAGGCCTGGTTAAATTGGGTCCTTTTCAAAGCAAAAATTAAATTCCATTTGAGAGAGCAAGTGCGGTGTCCACAACGCAAGGGATCCTTTTCAAGTTGACCCTGCAGCAATGAAGGGTGAATAACCAAGAGGAACCAGCTCATTCTTCCTCATCTGGGAAGATAATAATTTGAGGTATTCTAATTGAAGCTTTAATGATTTGGGGAAACTTTGCCTATGGACTGGTTGTGACAAATACCTTATCCGAAAAAGGAGTCATTAAAAATTATTGGCCAACTCTGTCTTCCCCAACAGGAATGATAAAAAAAAGTTTGTACGTACTGTAATGGTGTCCTGGCTAAGGTATCCGGATAGGCTGCCAGTACCATACTGAATAGCAAATTGGGTCCCATTCTTCGCGTACGTGCTAGACTTGTCAGAATTATACTTATGATGCACCACTTTAAAGAAATGATAAAAGGGATTAATTGAAACTCAATACATTTAGCTCTCAAACTACAGATGCTGGTGAAAAGATTGCTGATAGATTTTAATGATTGTTTCTTCCTCATTCTGAAGCTGCACTCTCACATGCCGTCCAAAATAAGATAAAAACTTCATTATCTTCCTTCCCTCCTCATTTTTTGGCCAGACTTGAAAGAACGAGCACGTGTCCCTTCTTCAAACAGGCTTTTCAGAAAGAAGGTGGGCATTCCTCAATTACAGCTTCTGCAATAAGTTTGCTTCACTTCCCTTTAATTCTGGTGGTGGTGAAATATGGGCATTATTGCCGCTTTAAAAAAATCTTCAAATAACTTCCTACTTATAGCTCTTTCGAGGCAAGTGACCAGGAATATTGAAACAATTTTGAGGCATAAATAATTATCAAAATTAAGTAGAGGTATAATTGTATGTATTGACATTTGTTCTAAGAGAGTGTGTTTTCCGTCCTGCTTGATCGCAGATTTCTAGTCATGAAAAGATGTCCTAATGCTGACAATAGAACAAAAAAAAAAGGGACTCCAAGCCACCAGTTTATGAAAAGAAAAGTTTAATTACACCAAGTTACATGGTATGCTCTTTAAATTAATAAGTATCAATTCTTTATTTTTTGCCAAATGGGGTGTTCTGAATAAAAAGCACTTTCAGACTTTTCTCCACACCTTCAATTCAGATCAGTCTATTATCAAATCCAACTTTCCGTCTTAACTGCCATTGGAGCTATTAGGGATGGGCAATAAATGCTGGCCTGACCAGCAATGTGCACATCCTGGAATGAACTATGGTCTCTCCCCACACAAATACAGGATTGGGTACGTTGCGTGATACTGGAGAATAATCCTCCTCCTCTTGTATTTCGGAGCACCCACTTTGATCCTAGTATGAAACTTGCCCAGTTTCAACAACAGTTACTCTGATAATCTTTAGTTTAAAAATTTAAGAGCATTTGTGACTGCTAGGAGCTGGCACAAATACCCTAGGAGGAAAAAAGACAAACTGCACCCCCAAACTCAAATTCCTAATTCAGCTTGTAACCCAAATTGCTGATTAACCCAATAACTAACACCTCAATCCAACTCCAAAAAGTTTTATACTTAAAGACGCAAAAAAAAAGTAGCATGTTCTGTACATATTACATTGTACAACTCCAAAGTTATCAGCCAAGAGGCTAGGCATGTAAGAGACCTGGTAGTGCACGGCAAAAGGGTGACCTAGGGGAAATGGAAATAAATAAACTTACAGCATGCAATGTCAGTTATAGAACAATGAATTGAAGGAACCCAGAGGTTGGAGGAGCCAGTGTCAAAAACCACAGTGAAGATTTGAGGTGGTGTTCCAATACCAATCTCTCCATAGTACTGTGCCTAAAAAAAAAGAAAAAAAGCAATTTTTAAAAAAAGGTATAGCAACTGTATGGAACATTTGCGATATCTACATTTTATAAGGGCATACATCTTAAAACATTTTTCAGTATTTTATAAATTAAGCCACAGTATAATAATAAAAAAGTCTCAAGCACCTTTCTATTGACTGTGACATGTCAAGGTTATCTGAGATCTAATTACACGGGTGGAATCTGCTAGTGATTTATCCGAGTGACTGCTGATAGCCAAGTCATTGGGAACAATCTCTCATCTGTTCTCTTTTACCTCCATGTCATTTCCATTTTCCCTCATTTCAAAAATTTCCAAAGGCCAACCGGAACACCTTTCTTAAATGGCACAGGATTTGTTTTGCTTCAAATGTTTCAGTTCCATATTTGCTAGTGCAAATGTTAACTGAGCCATTAGTGAAGCCATAAAAGCTCCTCCATAATTTGCTGATAAAGAAGGAATTCTTAATCACCTTGTGCTTACTGCTGCTTTCTTCTGAAACCTTCTTTTGCTACGCATTATTCATTACCATTTATTGAATATTGTGTCTTAGGGTGGAGTAGTGATTGAGGTGAAGTATAAAGGAGAATAGGAAGAAAAGGTCAGCCCGCATCTTGCCAAAACCTTAATTTGTGTTCCCTTGTCCTTCTACTATCAGCCAATAGAGAAGTTTTTTTTTCCTCTTTTACACTTCTGTTCCATGGAGACAGCCCTAGCTCTTCCACCCAATCTTGCAACTGAAAGCCAAGTAATACTCCACTTGTGGCCTAATTAGAGCGTTAAAAAAGCTCAGCATAATATCCTTGCTTTCGTACACAATGTTTCTATTAACATAACCCAAGATTCCATTTCCATTCACTTTAAAGATTGCGTATACACTCCCATGTCCCTAGGCACTCGTTACAAGTGTGCCATTCAGAGTAGGTCGTCTCTCTCCATCCCTTCACATTTCTATATTAATGCTTTAATATCCAGCAGGATGATAACTGATGTTGCACTAAACATATCCTGATAAAAAAGATTTCAATGTGAGAGAGAATTAATTAGCCCAGTTGGATCTGCAGTGAGGATACTATAATTGGATATGGCCACCCCAGGACCAGAAAGACAACATGTAGTGACTGACAAGTCTTCCACTTATTTAAATAAAAATAGGGAGACCAAATGGAAAGTAGGCTCAATTGACTATTCATCTAAAATATGCAAAAGAACAAGTGCCTGTTAACTGGGTACAGTTTAATATAGTTAGTAACAAAAGCAGCAGGGTAAGACTGGATGACAGCAAATTTGGCAAGATGGGTTTTGTTCCTACCAAGGCTGTCTCATCTTAGAGATTTGGGAGGAAAATGAAAACCCAGTTAGCAACCAGCAACTTCAGAAAAGCAAGAATCTTGTCACTATCTTCAAGAAGGGTAATTAATCCACTCGGTGGAAAAACCGTGTTTCCACGTGGTCCATAACATGCATTCTCTGAATCTGTGATGAGGAAATCTTCCCACAGAAGAAATGGATCTTCTAGGAGGTTTTTGACATTTTTTCACCTATTTGTCTGATGAGAACACCATATCACATTTAGCTTAATCAAAGCATTTAACTTGGTAAATTGAGGGGCCTTGGGGATTGTGCTCCAAATATTCAGATGGCTGAGAAACTGAATTGCAATCCTGCAACTGCTCTGTATGACAACCGATGAGTGGGAGATTTGAAACAGGTATGTTGAGAATCTAGATCAGTGTCAATACAACATGATAGTCCTCATGCTATTTGCAATCTACACTGACAGTAGTTATTCACTTCAAAAAGAGTGAAACTGCCCTTCACTATCGCTATTAAGTGCTGCAGATGGAAAACTCTAACCTTGGTCTCCCCCATGCCAAAACTATACTGACCAACATGGGAAAATAGGAGGCAGTGTTGGGCGGGGGGAAAGAGGAAGGTCAGGAGAATAACTATATATAGTGTCATTTACTATTGCACCAAATTTACAAACTACTTGCGCAGACTCTTCAATTCTGCATTCAAGTGACTTAGCCTATTCTCGTTTCAACCCAGACTGTCAGTTGCACATTCCACCGCGCATATGTTGGGACACAAACATGCTGAGCACTTCCCATACTTTGGCAGCCACCTCTTTCAAAACGTCACCATGGATGAGTTCAGCTTAGCCTTCTGCAAACTGCAGTCGAGAATGGTTTGATGTCTTATGACCTCCACAAGATGCACAGAGTAGAGGCAGAGACAGTAAATCATAAGCCCCTGTTCCCAACCCTACACCAGCAATCAGAGCATTACCAACTGCCTACAGTCCCAAACGCCGATTATTGTTGTAGTGATATACCCCTCTGACACAGGATCTGGTGCAGATCAGCTGTCATCATCACCACAATGCTGCACCGTAGAGAGATCTGTGAAACAGTCTCATACAAGAGCAATTCTATCAAGAATACCTCTGCCACATCCATCAGATTCTGTGGGACAACCACTGAACAAATGCTAATGTTCATCTTGAAGCCAGCTCCAGTCAAAATACTTGCAAAGAATAAAAAGGAGCTACTATGAATGGACACTCGATGGCCAAAAAGCATCTCCCGCATTGACTGATGTATTTACCCTCAAAAACAGTCCATGGTCCAAATGTTACAAAGATAGCTTGTCCATCAAGCTGCATCTTGCTGCAAGTCCAAGCCCCTCAAATGAGGGGGAAAAAGGAGAGAGAACAGTGGCAGACAAGGGAGGAAGCAAATCCTGAACCTGGAAAGCCCACTGCCATGTGGGATACCCTATCGTGTTCCTAGAAATTGGCAGGTCAAGAATTGGCCCGTTAGTCACAAGCTGACCCACAGCAGAAACTTGCAGCAGAGTAGATGATGCTCTTGCATGCAGGCACAACCAAAGTGGAGAGAGCGAGAGAGCGAGAGAGCGAGAGAGCGAGAGAGCGAGAGAG
>NC_063348.1:22165753-22176000 GCF_021869965.1 Rhincodon typus | reverse complement strand
GGAGCATTTTTCTCAAATGGGGAAAAATATGGGGGAAAATACTTCTTAAACACATACAGTGTCAAAGGCATGGCTCAAAGAGTGCCTCAAAACATAAATGCACTGATCTAAGGTTGTATTGAACAGATTCCCTGTTGGGTCAAAAAGTGGGTGGGGGGAATTTGCATAATAATAGCTGATTGCTTCGTAATGCTAGAGAATAATAAACTGCACTAAAATAGACATTTCCTCCCCATTGTATGCTACTGATAATAGGGACTTATAATTATTCAAGACTTATGCTAATCATGACATTTGAGCGACAGAGAAAAATTGAGCCCAAACCTTCAGGAAGTGGAAAAACCTAGGTCACTAAGTAAAGCAGGAATTGGGTCATCTGCTCCTGATACAGGGACAAAAGCACCCTTAAACAGTGCTTACCAAGGGGTGTATTCAAAACGTAGTGGTTTTGTATTTGAATGGTCAGTTCAAAAAAATCTACATTACATACTGCTATTCGTCCCATTCAAAAGCCATTATACAGACAGCCTACCTGAAAGTTTCAGGTTCTCCGCTCACTACAATCGTGCTGTGTCACTGCATATCCACAACAATGGGTACACGCTCAATGAGTATTCCTACCTCCACAATTAGCAGCCACACTTCCAGAATCTAAACTTGTGCTTTCAAACATCCCCTATTGGTCAGTTTATGCAGAATCGGTGTTAGCACTCCCTTTCCAGCATCACATTCCTCAGAATGCCCATTCTCAATGCCTTTCATAAAAGAACTACTGCCCCAAATCCAATGCCCTTTTGGCATTTTTCAAATCCTTGAATGGATACTGACTTTCAAAATTCTTGCTTCGTTTTCCTGCAATGCTGATGGATTCTCCCATTTCTTGCTTTCAGAAACCCCAATTGAGGTAGATGGCTGGCGTGCACAATAAAATTATGGCCACGAGGGAACCAACAAGTCATTTCAACTAGTAGGAACCACATCAGGGACATCACATATGGCTCGTGCTTTGCTTTTCAGGTTAAGCTATTAACAACTCCAAAAACAATTGGAAACTGGAAGTGAATCAAAACACATACTATGATCTCTGGTGGCATGAATCTATTTACTCCCGAGGTTATAAGAAAAATGGTTTAGCTTCAGGTTCGTGTGTCAATATGAAATATTTCATGAACTATTACAAGATAAAATTCTGATTGCATGAATCCATTGATCCATTAGCAGCTGGATACTGTACCACTAGGTGCTTAACATCATTAGCTTGCAGACTAAGGAGATACCATCTACCTGTAAAAAGCATCAAATGCACAATTGCAAACAATATCTCAAATACAATTATGACCTGAACAGATGCCCACATTTAGTACAAAATACATCCATTTTACTCATTCTACTTTTCTATGAAAAAAAGACCTTGCTCATGATATTTATGTTAAAGATGTGTGCACTCAGAGTACTCTTAGCCAGTCACTGGTCATACCCAAACCAATGGGGTACCCAAAAAAATCAAGCTCTGGTCCTATGCATCAGCAAAATAGATGGACAATCGTGAATTGTGGAGCCTTCCCTCCCAAAACAGACTTAGTTAGGGGAAGTGGTTCTGTCCATTTCCTGCACAAACTGCAATAAAAATCCAGATGTTATAAACTGTAAAACTACTGATGAGCTAACAACTCCCCCAGAATGTGGAAACAAGGTGAACCTTGTTCAATCACCCTTTGGGAGTGGGATTTTGAAAAACTCATTTAGCGTAGGAACCCATTTTTGGGAGTAGATGATTTTTGCAAGTTTTAAACTCAAGAGCTTTAGCCTCCAACAGATTAAATAAGGAATTGCTTTTATTCAGAAAAGGGAAAATAGGAAGTTAATTCAAGCTGCCACCGATTTATCCTTAAAATACAATATTGTAAAAATAACTACAGCATAAAACAAAAACTAGAGGACAGTGATGAGTAAAAATATTTAGGTGAAAAAGTAAATTGATTATCCTATTTTAAGTGCTGGCAATTTGCAACAATGAACTATTTTTAATTGACCAGCATGTAACTTTTGAAGTAGTAATGTGACTGTAGCATGCTTAACCCAGTTATCCATCTGGGTTTCATGTTTTGTTACTGAAACAATCAATGGCAAGTCCTATTCCCTTGGAATCTATCTTCTATTTGATTCCACTCAAGTACAAACTAGCCCATCAGGAGCCACACGTGCACACAGTCCTCATTGAGCACCTCCAACATCATGCTGCACTTCTAATTTTGGAAGCAGAAATTTCCTTCAAAACAAGTAGCAAAGGAAGACTGAAACCCTTGTATATTAGCCCCCTCCACATCACTATTCCTGGTAACTGCCTCAACTTGAATAAAGCCTTTATACAAAAATATTTGTGCCTGTCTGACGCTACCGCGAGATTCTTCTGATCGCAACTCAGCAGAGCAAGTCCATCTACTTCCACCTCCATAATATCACTTGATACCAAAATTTCCAAATCTCTCCTGCTGTTGCCTCAGATTTAATTATGCCAGTGCCTTCCTTGCTGGCCTCCCATCTATCAAACTGCAAACTTGCGCTCAACCAAAACTCTGCTACCCATCTCAATTCATTCACCAACACTCAGTACCTTTTCTTTCATTCCTAAATGGGACGTAGGGGTCACTGGCTAGGCCAGAGTTTATTGCCTATCTCTAGTAGCCCAGGAGATATTGGTAGTGAATTGCCTTCGTGAGGTGCAGAAGTGCACATGCTGCAGTAGGGGAATTCTAGGATTTTGACCTGGTGACAATATTGTTGCAAGTCAGTCAGAAAAACACCCTCACTTCTGTGATGGGAGGGAAGGTCACTGATAAAACAGCTGAAGATGGCCAGGCCTAGGATGCTACCCTGAGGAACTCAGGGGTTCTTGCAGCATAGTGGCAGTGTCCTTACCTCTGAGCCAGGAGACCAGCATTCAAGTCTCACCTCAGCCAGAGGTGTGTCATACCATCTCTGAACAGCTTGTGTAGAAAATACAGCCATAGAGCATGCAAACAGACTTTTTGGACCAACTAGTCCAAGGTGACCATGTCCCCAAACTAAAATAGTCTCACTTGCCTGCATTTGCCCCATATCCCTCCTTTTTGTGTACTTATCCAAATGTCTTTTCAATGTTCTAACTGTACTTTCATCCATTACTTCCACTGGCAGTTCATTCCACACAAACTATTGTTTAAAAAAGTCACCTCTCAGTTCCTTTTGAAGTTTCTCTCTCACCTTAAAAATTTGCCCCCTGGTTTTAAACTCCCCCATCCTGGGGAAAAGGCCCTTGGCTATTCACCTAATCTATGCCCCTTGATTTTATAAACTACTAAGGGCACCCCTCAACCTCCTATGCTCCAATGGAAAAAAAAACAAAACAAAAAAAAAAAAATAAAATAAAGAGTCCCTGCTTATCCAGCCTCTCCTTACAACTCCAACCCTCCATTCCCAGCAACATCCTGGCAAGTCTTTTCTGAACTCTCTCTAATAATATCCTTCCTATAGCATGGGGACCAGAACTGTACACAGTACTCCAGAAGAGGCCTCACCAACATCCTGTACAACCTCAACACAACATCCCAACTCCTATACTCAGTCATTTTAGCCACCCTGTCTACTGGCGACATGAATTTCAAATAATAAATGTACCAGAATCCCTAGGTCTCTACAACACTACCCAGGCCCTGTCCTTGTTTGTTTTACCAAAACGATATCCAGATTAAACTCCTTCTGCTACTCCTCAGCCGATTTGGGTCAATCGATTTTGTAATCTTAGATAACCTTCTTCACTGTCCACTATACCATCAATTTGCATGTCACAAATATTAACCATGCCTCCTTTATTCTCATTCAAATCATTTATATAAATAACAAAAGTTGACCCAACAGCGATCCAGAGATGACTGGCCTCCAACCTCCATAGCCATCTTCCTTTGTGTTAGTTCTGACACTGAACAAGCCAAGAGTTTCCTCTTCCAAGCCCAACTTTCATTGATTTACTAGGGTTTCTTTATACCGTGTGGCCCTTGTAGAACCCGAACGGACTGCCCAAATAGATTATTACCAAGCAAGTGCCATCTGATAGCATTGTCGATGACCCTTTCATCACTTTTCTGAAGGCTCAGAGCAGACCGGTAGGATTGTAAGAACACAGGTTTGATTTATTGTTTTTTTTTGAGCACAGGAGATATTGAATAATTTTCAGTTAAATTCTGAACGGTAGATGTTGTAGCTGTTCAGGAAACAGCTGGTTAGCTATATTGCTAGTTCTGCAGCCGTCAATCTATAGTCTCAAATTTTAGAAATCCTTACTATTCAAATCCATCCTTGTGCTCACCCACAGCACATCTGGAGCCTCAACGATCACAAAGGTCTCTGTAGCCATTTAGTTTCTTGCACTTTCAATTTTTCAATTCACTATCATTAGCTTTTAGCTGTCTAGGCTCCCAGCTCTGGAATTCTCTCCCTAAATCTATCCACTGCGTTCTCTTGCTGTCTCCTCTTAAAACAAGTTTGTTAATCCTTGCCCCTGATCAAGCTTTTGCTCATTTGAGATTCTGTGTAGCTCAATATCAAAATTTTTAAAAAAAGTTTAAAAAAATTGGTTTCTGTCTTGCTAAATGCCTTGAAAGATTGCACCATTAAGATTCTTTATTTTTAAAGATCTTAAAAAGTGATTGTAACACCTAGCAGTCATGAGGTTAGCATCTGACAATTAGCCTACTCATCACTTGCATCAGAAATAGACTAGGCTGTCCAAAATGCAGACAGAAATTAGAACTATAATTTGCTCCACTGTACCTACATTGATCAATTTTTTTTTAAGAAAGTAGTGTTTTTTTCTCAAACATAACTGCAACAATTTCACAGCTTGCAGAGGACAGTGCAGCAGGATGTTTACTTTGAATACTAAGAGAGACTAGCACAATCTACAGAGAGTTGTTGAAGAAAAGTACAGTGAACTTTTAATAATACTTGCATTCAGTTTCAAAAGTTGGAATGCTGATTTTAATTTGACTTCAACTTAGCATTTTGTAGCATGCACTAGAAATACATTTCCCTCAACTAGACAACACCTTTGCCAACACTTGCAGGTCAGAATTTGTCTGACTTTGGAGGTGGCAAAAAAGGAGAAAGAATGGAGGGGTTAGTCCTGGAGAAATGCCAACACTAAATCTAACATTGTCATCTCAGAGTGAGAAATGCATGTGGAATTCTTGACTTTCAACAACTAATGCTCTTAAGGGCCTCAAGTCTGAGCAGCCCCCAACTACTGGATTTCCTGGCAGGCTCGATGAAAAACACCAGGGTGGCCCCAAACTCAGGCCTGAGACATGGATGGGGGAAAAGCTTTGTAAATCAATCTTTCTGCAAGAGACAAAAGAAAACTACTCATCTTCTCACCACTGGATCCCCTGAAGTCCAGGCCAAGTGATGAACTTTAGGATCAAGAAGCTACCTACCTCAAATTGACCAACATCTTCCAGGAAGGCAGGGCTCCACTAGAGGTATTTGACAGGTTGAGAAGTTAGCTAGTCAGCTCGTAAACTCGTAAACAAGGAGGCTAGCTCCTGATTTGGTGAGCCATTCCTGATATTAGGCATGGAGAGTCTTTTAAACACTGCACGCCTGGCCCTATGTTTAGGCGATGAATTGGAGAACTGAAATTACAGTTATCATAGATGAGCACGCACAGCGATTTGCGCTTACACTAACTAGTCAAGCTAACAGCACATTCATTCTGGAGTCAACAGATTATATTCCAACTTGAGATATGCACTCAACCTGTGACACTTGTTTCAGAGAATTTCTGTTGTATGTTACATTGTTAAAGCTTTTGGATGAGATGTTAAATATGCTTCTCATGCAAAATAATCCTGAAGTTTATCTGAGGTCGTCATGTTTCTCAGCCTAATAGTCCTCTCAGGGAAAAAAAAACATAATCTTAGTTGGGCATTTGCTAAGCACATTGAGATAACAAGGTGTAGAGTTGGATGAACACAGCAGGCCAGGCAGCATCAGAGGAGCAGGAAAGCTAACGTTTCGGGTCTGGACCGGAGTCTGTAGTATTGCAAGCTGTGTGTATCTGCACAGATACTGCTCGAGGCCACTTATGTCTTTTCACCAAGTAAGGTTTTACAACACTGTACTATAAAAACTCTTAGGTCTGCATATTGCAGGTCACCAAATACTCCTCTCCTGGTCTATGTCAAAGTCCCCCGCTCTGCACATATGCATTCTAGACTGGTGTCCTCTGTCTTCCTGCAATTTATAATCTGATTGTATGAATCTCATGAGACATGTTGCATCTTTGTTATGCTGCGTACAATCTTCTGAAGGGCTCTTGCGGTACAGTGGTAATGTCCCTACCTCAAAACCAGGGAGGCCCAAGTTCAATCCTCTGAGCTCCAGAGGTGTGTGATAACACTTGAACAAGCTGATTAAAAAAGTAATCTTGCGTTGCAAAAAAATGAGAGACAGACAGACTTTTACAAGTTACGTGGGATATTGTAACAATGCTGCTATTATAACTCCAATGATACTAGACTGCAAGACCTGAAAAATGGTCCCAGACAAAATGGGTTTCAACAGGTAATGTTACTACAATTTTATTTTCAGTCAGGCTTGCCAATTCTCTCAGAACACTGTAATCTTGGAGCCTCAGGTAGGGGTGGGCAAGTACTTGGAAATTCAGGCAATAAATTTGTTTACTTTTACATTTAAGACACAGCTTACTAACATAATTCTTCTTCATATTTGATGGAGTCTTAAACTCATTTTTGCAGCATTTATGATAAATTCTCATTTGTCTGGGGAAAAAAAAAGTTTCTCCTTTGTCTGCCCCTCTTTTGCTCAGCATGACCCTTCTCAATCTCACGTTTCTTTTACCGTCTTTAAAATTTGTTACCATTGCTCTCCTTCTCAGTTTCCATTCCTTCCACTTTTCTTTAATGCACTTATCTTCACATTTTTCTCATAACACCAATTCCCACCCATGCACCACCCCACCTCCCCACTTTAACCTGACCTCCTTTCTAATTTGAAAGTGAATGATGCTGCTTGATAGGGCAACAGCTTTGAAACTTCAGTAATGCCATTGGCAGAGATAAGTGCACAATGAGACAGATCAGACATCCATGAAGCTAGTGGACTCAAAATGCAATGCAAGATCATTCTGCCATTGGCAAAATGCTAATCCCTGAAAAATAGCTTATAGTTGCACACTTTCCAAGGCAAATAAGCTGCCTATCTTAATCCACTGATGAGAAACAGCAATTGGGATGCTGCCAAAACATGGTAGCCCATTTTGCTGGCCCTTTGAACAATACCAAAAACTAAGCATGATATTCAAGACAAATCTCTTCAGCTCTGCCCATACCACACACTGCAGAGCCAATATTCAAATTTGGATGCTAGTCTCGAGTTGGAGGCACTGGGTACACAGTCCTACTATTAAATGAGTCCACATGAAATACTGACAGCAAAGCTTGGCAATGTTGTAATGGAAGAGCCTATTGGAGGCACAATGATATGTTTCTCTACATCACAAGGTAAACTGATATTCTACCACAATTCTCAGGTTTAAAATAATACAAAATTTGTTACACCAACTAGATGCACTTGGATCCGATCTCAGCCGTGACAAAGCCTAGAATCCTTCTCAATCTAGCAAAATCATTTGACCATGAACAACACATTTGTGCAGAGATGTAGACAGGACTAGGTTTAGTTTTCAACAACGGTCATCAAATAACTCATCATTTTAAGTCAACATAGAAAGCCTAGCACTGGCATCCTTAAGGAAATTTATTTGTTCTGCTCAGTTCAGCAACACATTACATGACCACCACACAATTGTTTTGACCAGGCTGAAGAAGTGATTTTATTTGCATGCGAGAGAATATATGAAAAATAACTCATTTTAAACAAAATAAACATTAAAACATGCTGCATTTTGTTCTTTAAGTGGATAATTTAACTTGTGCAATACTTATTGTCCATCATCCTCTTTCATTTAGAAGAGGAGGATAAAGGTAAATAAGTTTAGGACAACAAAAATGGTCAGCTGGAGTTTTTTTTAAGCCAACAACCGTGCTTCAAGTTACTGCAGTACAAAATTCTGCAGTGAAGGCTGTAGAAAGACCAAAAATTGGTTGTGATCACAACCTTTCAGGATTCAATTAGAGTGTTAATAATAAATTGCAAAAACTAAACTACAAAAATTCCAAGTCATGCAAGTTGGCAGGTAAAACTTCAGTTGAGCCCTGTTGCAAGAGCTGTGTCCAGTAACTGCTACTGTTCTGTCATTTACCCAATTTCACATCCGAAATGACATTCCCTTTTGTATTAACATTAGAAGCTATACTCACATCCAGGTAGTTTTTCAGCGTTTCTGGAGTGGGCCCCTTGCTTTGTGGGGAGCCCAAATTGTATTTGCTGGATTGGTCTCCTGCAACAAGTTCCTCGATGCTGTTTGCAGAATCAGAGAAGGTTTGTCGAATGGAGCGAAATTTTCTCAAAGGAATTCTGTAAATGAAAACAAAATTTTGATAACATTCTCCCTGCCCCTTAGAGTTCAAGCATTTTCAGAGACCAGGCCTGGAGGTTCCAAAACTGTTGCATCATTGCAAGTCACTGATCTAAATCATCAAATGCTCAGTTAGGAAATAACAAAATGGATGATCTTGTAGATAAAAGCCACGTCACTTCATCCAAGAGAAGTAACAGACCAAAGCTGGTTCAAACAACTGAAAAGATCTTTCACCTGCACAATATCCCATTTCTTGTATTTTCAAGAACAAAAAAAATTACAAGCAGTTAATTTGGAAATAATGGAACATTTGGCCAGCCAACAACATTAAGTCTTTCCCCATCATTGTTAATCAAATATACATTAAAACATGGCCATTTGGTCCATCAGGTCCACACTGGCCCTCTGAAGAACAGCCCACCCACCTACCCTATCTCTTTCACCACACATCCTGGGACAATATGGGGCAATTTAGCATGGCCAATCCACCCAACCTGCTCATCTTCAGACTGTGGGAGGAAACCAGAGCAGCTGGAGGAAATCCGTGCAGACACGGGGAGAATGTCTGTGTGGAGTTTGCACAGTTGCCCGAGGGTGGAATTTCAGTACTAGTGCCTGAAAGATGAATGCACACTTTAGTAGGCCCTTCCTGTTCTTTGAATAGTAGCGCAAGATTGTTTTACATTCAAATCTACCTATGCAGTGGGGAGGAGGATGGAGGTTACTTGAATAATCTCTGAAACTACTTGAATAAACATTTTACTGAGAGAACAATTACAGAGGCAATGAAGTTTGCCCAAAAAAAAGGATTAAATTACAAAACTCAAACCTGTTATAGGGCTGAAACTCTCAAAGCGTTCCTAACTCAATAACACTTAAAAAGCTACAGGAGATTACATAATACAAGAAAAGAATCTTAACAACTACCTCTAATCAAACTTAGAACAAATATTTAAATTTAATCTAGATGGAGAGCAGAGGGCTGACGTTAAGAAGAACGTGTCAAAAGCAAATATGTCAGTCGTCTTGCTGTTTATAACAACAGATCTTTTGTTGGAGTTATGGCAGGTCACACACCGTTGTCAAGGCCAGAAGGTCAGTGGAAGGGAATTTAAAATTAGAATTGCTTTTCCCCTCTTAAACCAGAGATGGTGAGATATTGTTCCATTTAATCGCCTCCCTTCTTCCACCACACTCCCCTCCCCCGCCCCCATAGTCCTTCAATGAGATAGGCCAAGGTGTTCCTAAACCCTGGTTTCTGAATTCCTATTTCAAATAAAGCAAAAACCTTCAAATCAAGGATAGGGCTTATTAGCAAAACATCAAAAATGCAGTAAAACTGCATTTGCTATTTTATCAAAACTTTATGGAGCTCAGTGTCCAATTATATTTTCCTCCACAAGCCAGGCCCAATTGAATTCCTTCTTGCATAAGGATAGGCTTTTATCCAGCCAGCAACCTGGAGACAGATGTAAGGTCGAAGGCAGACTGTCAACTCAGCCTGGAGCCCTGCACTCTCTATGGAGGTCAAGCAGCAACTGATAAAATCCCAGAATTATAAACTAAAACAATGCTCAAGTTCATTCTTGTGTTGAAAATAATTATTTTGAGGGCCCAAGTCAAGAAAAAGGAGGAAGCATATGTCAGGTATAGACAGCAGGGATCGAGTAAATCCCTGGAAACATATGAAGGCAGTAGGAGTATTCTT
>NC_063348.1:22125278-22165353 GCF_021869965.1 Rhincodon typus | reverse complement strand
GCAGCATCATAGGAGCAGAGAGGCTGACGTTTTGGGTCTAGACCCTTTTCTGATGAAGGGTCTAGGCCCGAAACGTCAGCCTCTCTGCTCCTATGATGCTGCTTGGCCTGCTGTGTTCATCCAGCCCTGCACCTTGTTGTCTCGGATCCTCCAGCATCTGCAGTTCCTACTATCTCTGATAGGTATAGTCAGTAAGTTTGCAGATGACACCAAAATTGTTGGCATAGTGGATAGCAATAAAGGTTGCCTCAAAGTACAACAGGACCTCGATCGGATGGGCTAAGGAGTGGCAGATGGAGTTTAACTTAGAAAAATGTGAGGTGCTGCATTTTGGAAAGGCAAATCAGGACAGGACTAACACACTTAATGGTAAGGGCCTGGGGAGTGTTGCTGAACAAAGAGATCTTGGAGTGCAGGTTCATTTTTCCTTGAAGGATGAGTTGCAAGTAGACAGGATAGCGAAGGCACCATTTGGTATGCTTGCCTTTATTTGTCAGTTCATTGAGTATATGGGTTGGGAGGTCATGTTGCAGCTGTCCAGGACATTGATTAGGCCACTTACAGAATACTGCATACAATTCTGGTCTCCCTGCTACCAGAAAAATATTGTGAAACTTGAAAAGGGTTCGGAAAAGATTTACTAGGATGTTGCCAGGGTTGGAGAGTTTGAGCTACAGGGAAAGGCTGGATCTATTTTCTCAGGAGCATGGGAGCCTGAGGGGTGATCTTCGAGGTTTATAAAATCAAGAGGGACATGGACAGAGTGAATAGACAAGGTCTTTTCCCCAGGGTGGGGAGTCCAGAGCTAGAGGGCAGGTGGGAGGGGAAAGATTTAAAAGAGACCTAAAAGGGGTAAGTTTTTCCACGCAGAGGGTGGTAACATGTATGGAATGAGCTGCCAGAGGAGGTCATGGAGGCTCATACAATCACAACATTTAGAAGATATCTAGATGGGTATATGAATAGGAAGGGTTTAGAGGGACATGGGCCATATAGGACTAGATTTATTTAGGATAGCTGGTCAGCATGGAGAAGTTAGACCGAAGTTTCTGTTTCCATCTGTACAGCTCTATGACTAACTCAGCGGTCTACTGGAAAGATTGTTGAGCTGAAAATGTAGCTTTAGCTCCCCAGGGTTTCCATTACAAAGCAAAGAGGTAAGTGTAAAAGTATTAGCACCCATTTTAACATAATAGATTGTGAGGTTCTCTTTTATCCAGGACTTAGTGGAATAGATAGTTCATCACCAGCAATTTGTGTTAGCTTTAGCTGGAATGGCTATACTGTGTTGGGAGTTGACGAGCACCTGGAAATAAAATATATGATCACTCTTGGCCACTGAGCACAACAAGATTGCCCATTTTGAAAATCAATAATTCTTTTTTTTAAAAAAAAAAAGAGAATGCAGCTGTTCTTCCCTTCTAAATTTCACCTTTAGCCATGAAACCATCCTCACAGAGCCACTTGTTGGAAAACGGCAGGGCTGGTTCTCAGATGGTCAAGCAGTAGCACAGCAGAGTATCGGATGTGAATCAGGAGCTGGTCTACAGGGTGCATTCCATTTTGCAATGATTTCATCCTGTGGGTCCAAGAAAGACAGCTGCACAAGACATGGCAGGGCAATAGTCAGGGCAGGGACTGGCATTTAAAGCAGGAGAAAGAGAGACATACACCAACCATTCCATTCCATCCGTAATGTCAAACTAAAACAGTCCCAACTGACTGCGCTTGGCCCATATCCCTCCAAACCTTACATATTCATATACTTATCCAAATGTCTTTTAAATGGTGTAATTGTACCCACATCCACCACTTCCACTGGAAGTTCATTCCACGCACGAACCACTAAAAAAAAAAGTACCCCCCCCAAAAATGTCTTTTTCTGAAGAAAACCCTTTGTCCTCTCACCTTAGAAATATGCCCTCAGTCTTGAAATTCCCCACCCTAGAAAAGACACCTGCCATTCACATTTTCTATACCCCTCATGATCTTTTTAAACCTCTATAAAGATCACCCCTCAGCCTTTTGTGCTCCAGTGAAAAAAATTCCCAGCCTATCCTTATAACTCAAACCCTCCAGTCCTGGCAACATGCTGGTAGATCTCTTCTAAGCCCTCTCCAATTTAATATCCTTTCTGTAGCAGGGCGACCAGAACTGGTCACAGTATTCCAGAAGAGGCTTCAGCAACATCCTGTAAACTTGACATAATGTCCCAACGCCCACACTCAAGGGACTGAGCAACAAAGGCAAACATGCTAAATGTCTTCTTAACTACCCTCTCTATACGTGATGCAAAAGCAGGTTGGAGGGAAAACAAAAAGTAGTAGGAGGAGGATTTCTGGATGTTCCAGGAGAGAGTAGGAAGCTGGAACAGGATAACATTGGGAGGATCAAGAGGGATGGGAAGAAAGAGATGACAAAAAGGAAGGGTGGATGCAGTTGGATGGGCTTCAGCTGCAGAGCTGAAGTATTAACTATCTATGAACATTGATAAGAAGCTGTTAGCTTGCTGGAGATCAGGTGCAACTAGCAATCTCTCTTCACAGGAGGCAGGGGAGAGAGTGTGTCTGGAGAGGAGTTCTGGGTATGGTCCGCGGGAGGTTTAAACATGCCCATTGGTTGGCCAAATTAAAACTCAAAACAAGCAACACACTCCTTAAGATACACAGCCCCTGGGAGGGGCCATGCACAATACAATCACCAAAAAGATACATTGACTCATCCGAGATAGTAGGAACTGCAGATGCTGGAGAATCTGAGATAACAAGGTGTAGAGCTGGATGAACACAGCAGACCAAGCAGCATCAGAGGAGCCTAGACCCTTCTTCAGAAATGGGGGAGGGGAAGGGGGTTCTGAAATAAATAGGGATAGAGGGGGAGGTGGATAGAAGATGGATAGAGGAGAAGATAGGTGGAGAGGACACAGACAGGTCAAAGAGGCGGGGACGGAGCCAGTAAAGTGTAGGTGGGGAGTTAGGGAGGATGTACTGTGGTGATGCGCACAGCAGCAAGAGAAAGTCAGGGGAATAAAAGCAACAAGTACTGTGGATTAAAGGGAAAGCCAGTAATTAGATGACCAAAAACTATTTGAAACTGCCAGCAAGGTTGTTACAGGAAATAAAAGCTCTTGGGTGTAGTGGAAACATATCGGCAATGATAGAAGTTTATGTGGCTAGCTGATAGGAAATGAAAACATAGCAAGAAATTTTCTGGTGACGAGATATAACAAGTGGTATACCACAGGTATCAGTACTGGTGTCACAACTGAAAAAAAAAAGTAGTAATTGAAGATATGACTGTTAAATTTTGCTGATGAGAAAGACAAAGGAAAATTGTGAACAAGGTACTAGAAGGCTACAAAAAAAAAATATAGGTTACATGAATCAGAATCCCTGTAGTGCAGAAAGAGGCCGTATGGCCCATCGAGTGTGCACGAACCTTCTGAAGAACATCCCACCCAGACTGACCCCATGCCTCCATCCCCCCCAACATGGTGTTTTTAACCATTGTTAACTCACCCAAATAGCACACCCCTGGACATTAAGAAGCAAGTTTTAGCATGGCAATCCACCTAACACACACATCTTTGGATTGCGGGAGGAAACTGGACCACCTGGAGGAAACCCACACAGACACAGGGAGAATGTCTGTGTGTGGAGTTTGCACAGTCACAAGTGGATGTAATCAAACCCAGGTCCCTGACACTAAGGCAGCAGTGCTAAACACTGTGCCATCAAGCCACCCATAATAAACAGGCAAAAATCTGGTAAAAGGAATATAATGTGGGAAGTTACATAATTGCCCATTTTCATAAAATCATAGAATCCTTACAGCATGGAAGCAGGCCATTCAGCCCATCAGGTCCACACTGACACTTCAGAGTATCTATCCCACCCAGACCCAGGCCCAGGCCCCAACCCTATCCCCATAACCCATCCACCTAGCCTGCACATCCATGGACACCGTGGGGCACTTTAGCATGGTCAATCCACGTAACCTGTCCATCTTTGGACTGTGGGAGAAAGCCCATGGAGACACGGGGAGAATGACATGCACAGACAGACAGTCACTCAAGGCTGGAATAGAACTCAGGTCCCTCCTGTGAGACAGCAGTGCTAACCACTGCACCAGCATGCTGCCCCAAAGTGGAAGAATTTGGCAGGAAGAACTAAAGAAGCAACTTAAAATGGAAAGAGTGATCCAGGTGTCATGGTGTATGAATCACAAAATATTAGCACGTGGGCACAGCAAGTAATTAGTAACGTTAATAGAATGTTACCATTTATTGAGGGAAATGGAATACAAAAAGTAGCAATGTTATGCTTCAGTTCTACAGGGCATTGGTGAGATCATATCTGGAATAGTGTACAGTAATGATTTCCTTATTTAAAAAGGATGTAAGTGTGTTGGAAGCAGTTCAGATTTACTAGGAAAATACTTGAAATAAGTTTTTTTTGAGGAAAGGTTGGATAGACTAGGCTTACACTCATTAGAGTTTAGAAAAGTAAAACACACGATCCTGAAGGATCGCAACAGGGTGGAATGGAAAAAGATCTTTCCTCTTATGAAAAAACCAAGGGTCTTTACTTCCAAAGAAGGGGGGCACCCACTTTAAAGACAAAGACAAAGAGGAGAAGAACTCTTCTCAGGGTGGAGACGGCTTTTTGGAATACTGTCAAACAGATCATGGAAGCAGAGTCCTTGAATATTTTAATGGCAGAGATGAAAAGATTCTTGATGAGCAATGAGGTGAAAAAGGTTTAGGTAGGCAGGAAGCCGGAGTAATCAGATCACACATAATCTTATTAAATAGCAGAGTAGGCCTGAGGCGCTGAGTGGCTCACTCTTGTTCATAACTTGTACATTTGTACGTAGCCACAGGTCTTCAAGGTATGAAGGCTATCAACAGATAAATTTAAACCTTTGCCTGCTTTTAGTTCACTTTATGGATCTGCAGCACATCCACACAAGCAATACCTTACCATCCATGGAGGACAGCGGAGAAGATTTAAATCACATGACTATCAGCTGGCACCAGTCGAAGGGTGGGTGAAGTGGGAATTGAGGGAAGGAGGTCAGGAGGACCAAGGAGAAGAACATGTGAACACAGCAGGAAATGAGGAACTTAAGTTATGAAAATAGATTTAAGAGATTGGGTCATTCCCCTTAGAGGAGGAGGAGGATAAACAGCTCTGATATGATTTTGCAAAATCATAAGTCAGCTGGATAGAGTAGACATGAAGAAATTGTTCCCATTCAAGAGGAACAAGAACAGAATACAGATTTAAAATAATGAGCAAAAGCAGCAAGAGTGAAGCCAAAGATAACGAAGAGTGGAGCTGGAGAAACGCGGCAGGCCAGGCAGCAGAGGAACAGGAAACATTAGCTTTCCTGTTCCTCTGATGCTGCCCGGCCTGCTGTGTTTCTCCCAGCTCCACACTTTGTTTTCTCTGACTCCAGTATCTACAGTTCTTGCTATCTCTATAAAAGAGTGAAGGCATGACTTTTTCCAGAATTGTTAGGCCATGGAATACACTGCTTGGAAGTGTGGTGGAGACAGTTTCTTTTGAGGCATTCAAAAAGGCATTGAACATTATCTGAATTATATATTGCGCAAGGGTATTGGGGGCGGTGGGGAAGAGAAAGAAAGCAAGAGATTGTCATTCGGTAATAATGCTCATTTAACAAGCCAGGGCAGGCACATTGGCCGCCTCCTGTGCTGTAACACAAATGTGATTTTGATCACGCATCAACCAGCTCCAGATGCCTCAGAGTCACATGTCAGAGACAGTTTAAAAAGCTTTCTAGGAAGGCAGTCACAGGCTTGTACAGATTCCTACAATAAGACCTTGAACCATCATGGCTTTGGACAGAGACCCATGCCAGTTGCTCTCAAATGTAGTGGCAACATTAAATTTCTACATCAGCAGCAAACTTCAGGGTTCAATAGGAGAAATGCACTGCAAACTCAAGGCTACGATGCACAGGCATGTAAAGGAGGAGACCAACACCTTGTTTAAAAAAGGCCTACCTGATGAATCAGATACTCAGCAGATGCTGATAGCAGGCCAGTAGAACAGTTGGCTTCAGAGCTATCAGATGGTTTGTTTAGGTACAGTGTGTCATCAACTGTACAGGTGGCTATTAGGGTTCCCTAGGAACAGCAGCTGCATTTGCGAATTGAAAGGAATTTCACTCAGACAACACCAGTAAAGAATAACAGATGTGTGCTATTTCTAAGGAAGTCATGACACATACATTTGGAGGAACTCCCAGGGGCCACAGTTATTTGGAAACCTTTACCAGAGTGCAGGGTTGGATCTGGGGAGAAAAGGTCTATCCCCTCAGGGCATGGTTCATGACACCATTGTGCTGTCTCCAAAGCTCTAAATAAAGGAGCGTTAGAACATAGCATTACCAGGGAAATTAGAGAGCAGACCAGTGGATTATTGAAAATTCAAATTTTCAATACCATGACCAGTTGAGTTGACTTTACGACATGCTCCACAGGGCATCCTCTGGGATTGTCGTTATCTACTGTGCTTTACAGGAAACAATGTGACATTGCAGTAAGAAGAATGATTACCTATTGGGGATATAGAAGTGCAGCTAGCATCCTTAGGTGAGGATGATAGTGCACTCAGGCCAGGGGATTGGGGGGCGGCAGTAGAGCAACCAGGGATGGTTCAAGGCTTCACAGAAAGGTTCCAGAACTGTCACGGCCAACACCATCTTCAACCATTTCATTTACACCTTCCTGAAAATTTCATGTGTTGGGATGAAAGTCACTTGCATATCATTCCACTTAAACAATGAAGATGAAAATACCAACATTGGGCTTTCCTACCTAAAAACTCAATCCTGGTGGAGGCACAGAAACTACAGGGCTTGGGTACATCACATCATTCCCCCCTAATTCAATACCTATCAACCATCTCCAAAAGCAGAAGATTTCACCCCTCAAAGTAGAACAGTACCTTTATCATGAGGTTTGATGCCTCACTATTAGTTTGGGTTCCCTACAGAGTGGTCAAGGACTGTCTTCAGGCTTAGATTAAAAAAATAACATTATTATACATTAATACAAAATGCTGCTATTCCACTGGTATACCAGACTGACTCATATGCATTGGGCAAGGACTAATTCATTTTCTTAAGTTCATACCCATATTATTATCTGATGCAGATTTGGAGAACTTCGCGCAGTGCTTCGCAAAGCGGGAGTCAGGATGCCGGGGAGAATCACAAATTGAAACGTTGCGGTGCTAAACTGCGACCGATTTATAATAATGACTAACAGGCCTCTACTCCAGCCCCACAGCTTTCCATTAGGGATTCATGACATCTACCAAACGTCGATAAGGGTCATAAGTGGGGGATAAGGTCTGGGAAGCACAGGTCTTTACAGTACTCTAATTCCACCACTCAATTTATTCTCAGTGCAGTGCAAATCCGTGACAATGTCACAAGTTTCCCCCACCATCCCAATGCCTCTTTCTAACAGCACCCACTTGCTGTGCTGCCATCACAAGTCACACACTTAGAATTTAATTCCATCACAGGCAAGGTGATCCGGTTTAGGAAATAACATGCTTCATCATTTAACATCACAGTAATCTGAAGGTAAAACAACATTAAAACTAAAAAGCTACCTCAAACCTCCCAGTTCAGAGGACTGGGCGCTGGCTCGCTGCTGTACAACGCGAAGGGAGTAAAAATAACCTTTAAAAAACCCACAGTGCCCCCACTGTTTCTAACAGCACCGATTAATCTAAAAAGGGAGCTGCTGGATTCAACTATTGAAAATCGGGGGAAAAGTCTGATCGGTTTAGTTTCCGTGGGCACTAAAGAGAGTTTGAAATGAAGGCTCCTCATAGTTTTACAAAGGGCTTATGCACACCTTAAACAGGGAACCGGTTATACTACTTCACGTTAAAAATAAACGTGGAAACAACTCGAATGTACAAGGAGAAAAGCTAACAACCGCTGCAAACACCATTTTAAAAATAAACTGCCACCAGCTACAAATGCGACATGGAAAGCCCTTCCCAGAACAGCGCTGACCTTCAGCAGACCAGCGCCGCTTGTTGTTATCTGTAAGAGCGAGAAGCGGCTCCCAGAAAATACAGCAGCAGAGCTGCTTGAAGGCAGGACTGGGGCCGGTGACCCAGCAAAACAATCCTTCATCCCAACCCACGCTGCCTCAGTCATCCCCTCTCCTTTCAACCCCCTTTCTTACCGCAGAAGCCCATTGCAGACAGCAAATGCTGCCCACAGCAACAGCCACAATTCCGCTCCCAACTTCATAGTAGCAGCTAAAAGATCCGCACAGCTCCTGTTTATGTCGACACGGATAAAAATCATCCGTTCACTCCACCCCCAGCACGCCCCGCCTTGAAGCTGCATAACAACCTATTAAAACAATTACAAACTGTCCTCCTGCCGGATCCTTTCCCTCAGCGAGTTTCTCATTCATTTACAGGCTTGTCAGCATGAACAGGCTTCCGGAAAATTACGAAATCATATTGCTTTCATATCCAGAACACCGGCTTGACCGTCATGCACTCAGTGGCTACCTATCAGAGCAACTCGTTTTCAACAGGTTTTTTTTGATTCACACTTTCCACAGTTGTTGCATTTTGCTTTGCAATTATAGTTCTGTGTCAGACTCCATCCTGTCGCAGAGCCATTTTCCTTAGAGGCAAGATGGGTGTTGGAAGGGCTGCCCATCCACAAATAACAACTGAGGTTGGGAAATGGCCTCAAGGAGGTCAACTGTCAGAGTCTGAATGGAGTTTAAGCCCAAAAAGTGGCTTCTCAGGGGTGGGTAGGGGAGTAATGAGGAATTGGGGAATGGGGTGAGGTAGTGGCTGCATTTCAGGGAAGCTATAAGGACCTCACCCCATTCCCCATTCTGACAACTTGGTAGTCATGTCCTCAGAGGCCCAGGAAGACACTTCTCGGACAGCCAGGCCTTTGTGCATACAGGTTAGCTGAATCTGTAAGAGAGAGGAGGTGTCATAGCCAATGGTTAGAAGTGGTGTGCAATGATTAAGAGTGACAGTGAGGTTAACATGAGAGTTGCAGTGGAATGCAGAGTGGTACTTTGGTTAGTGCTAAGGCATTCAGAGTGAAGTGGCACTGAAATGGTAGAACATATGCATACAAAGTTAATGGTGTGGAAGATTTGTACGATAGGGGCACGGTAGCAAGAGCAAGTAAGAAAAGGTATTGCATGTAATAGAATGACAGAGCATGAGCTTTTAAAAATGGTGCTGGCACAAAGGTTGCCAATGTTACAATGACTTTTGCAGAGTATTGAGTTGTTCTGGGAAAGGCAGAAAAGTGGGGCAGCACGGTGGTTGGCACTGCTGCCTCACAGTGCCAGGGACCCGGGTTCAATTCCAGCCTCGGGCGACTGTCTGTGTGGAGTCTGCACATTCTCCCTGTGTCTGCGTGGGTTTCCTCTGGGTGCTCCAGTTTCCTCCCACAGTCCAAAGATGTGCAGGTTAGGTGGATTGGCCATGGTAAATTACCTGTAGTGTTCAGGGAGGTGGAGATTAGGGGGATGGGTCTGGGTGGGGATGCTCTGAGGTTCAGTATAGACTTGTTGGGCTGAAGGGCTTGTTTCCACACTGTAGGGATTCTATGAATCTGACATGAGAGAGACCATGGGCCATGGTAGCAATGAATGAGACATGTTTGGTAAGGTAGGACAAAAAAATCCCACTGTAAAAAAATACACAATTTGGACATAGCAAACAAAAGGTAAGATTCAGCCCAGTGAGTGGTAACAACTGTTCTGTTAGATTCATCAATGCCAGTTACCCATGTCCAGCCCTTGTGTAACAAAATATAACATAAGCATTGCCATACCAGGTACAAATATCCTGCAAAGCACTCATGGCGTTTACCAGGGTGTAGAATTCAGACCGCACCAACAGGACTACAAAGTTTACTCTTGAGGCTTCAGTGTTATGGTTTGACTCCTTGGAAACTTGGAGAAATGGTGCTACAATTTTAGTTGGCGTCATAGAAGAAAGACAGAATAGAAGATCCAGGTATAAATATCTATCAGCTAGTAAATGTAACATCTTCAAAACTTAGTCAAAATAGAAATGGGACCAGCTATAGAGGTTCCCACAGAAAGTGATCCAGGGAAGGCCTAGCATACAATAAACATAGTCAACAATACGGCAATACTGGACTGCCAGAGGTCAACAGTGTTGTGCGAACTGGATCTGGAATAATCATACCCAAAACAAGAAGCACCTCTCCAGGAGGTACATGAAGGCAACATAGGAGTCAGGAAGTGTAAACTCAGAGCCAGTTCAGCTGTGCATGAATAGGCATACACATTGAAGACATGGCGTCTATATGCAGTGTATAGCAGGAGTACAAAAACAAACAGTAGTTAGAGGAGATGGTAACCATAGAAGTGCCACCTGGAACATGGCAAACTGTGGGAGTTGGTCTACTAACAATCAAGAATGGTGTCTCATAACAACCAACTACTACTTGAAATTCCACTTTACTCCAATGATGAAAAACTTTAGAGCCACAACAATCATCTCAGCAGTATGAGATCTGTTTGGTCAGCAAGGAATTCTGGGAAGATTAATATATGGCAATGACACCCGGGTCACAAACTTGGAATTTAAGGAATTCTCTGAACATCATCTCCTCATCAACACATTACCCTGAGGGGCACAGGTTTATGTAAAGCCATGTCTAGATGGTCAAAGGAACCTTTGAGAAATGTCAAAAAACAATGGAAGACCCAAACTTTCCTTTGGAGATAGTAAGAACTGCAGATACTGGAGTCAGAGTCAACACAGTGTGGAGCTAGAGGAACACAGCAGATCAGGCAGCATCAGAGGAACAGGAAAGTCGACGTTTTGTTTCGGGACCCTTCTTCAGAACTGGGGAGGGGGAAGGGAGCTCTGAAATAAATAAGGGGAGGATGGGTGGGGCTGGGGGAAGGTAGGTGGAGTGGTGATAGGTGGATGCAGATCAGGTGTAGTGGAGATTGGCTGGTGGGAACGGTGGGGCAGATAGATGGAAAAGAAGATGGTCAGGTTGTGTCAGGTCAAGGAGGTGAGAGGAAGGAGGGCTGGGGATTTATTGTCACTCTAATCCACGCCTTTCAAGCAAAATACAAAGTGACCAGAGGGAAATGAGACAACTCACTGAAGCACAAGAAAGAAGGTCAGCTCTTCACGAAATATACTAAATTCCTACCTACTCTGTTATTAGGACAAATTGTACCAATCATGTTCCAATCATGAAAAGCAGGAGCCAACAAACATTGTTACTGAAGTTACACTCTAACGGCATGGATAGTTGATGAGAAAATTTTTTAAAAATCCAAATTTGACTTACAGTGGAGAAAAAATTATTAACAGAACATTAGAAACATCACTCTCCAGCAAGACAATGCCAGCAAGGGAAAGCATGACTCATGCAACACCAGGATCCATCCTCCCAACATGGCCTAGGCAGTTTGGCAACATCATGTACCAAATCTGCAGGACAGTGGAACATCTTACCACCTAAGCAATACCATTAATAATATTTTTCAAGAATAATATGCAGTATAAAAAATTTCTAAACCTGGGGCTTATTTTCTTTCCAAAAATAAAAAGAAGCTGATAGATAATCTTTAGTCAAGAAAGGTTAATGGCTCGAAGTCACAGTGATAGGGGTATTATGTTTTAAGGAGCTGTAAAGAGCTGGGGTCTAATTAGCCAGGAATCAATAGGCCTCCTCCAGTGTCACAACAATGCCACCCGGAAACTGGAGGAACAGCACCTCATATTCCGCCTTGGAAGCCTACAACCCAATGGTCTCAATGTAGACTTTACTAGCTTCAAAATCTCCCCACCCCTGACCTCATCCCAAGAACAGACCCCCCTCATCACCGCCTCCTTGACCTGTCCGTCTTCCCTCCACCTATCCGCCCCTCCCTCCTTACTGACTAACCCCCATCCCCACTTCCTACCTACACTCACCTTTACTAGCTTCATCCCCGCCTCCTTGACATGTCCATCTTCTCTCCCACCTATCCGCTCCACTATCCACCTTCTTTCCCTGCCACCCCACGCTCTCTATTTATTTCAGATCCCCCTTCCCCTTCCCCATTTCTGAAGAAGGGTCCAGACCCGAAATGTCAGCTTTCCTGCTCCTCTGATGCTGCCTGGCCTGCTGTGTTCCTCCAGCTCCACACCTTGTTACCCCATCAATTGTATTGTAATTGTTCTAATGCAGGCACATTCATGGCTACAGTGGGGAGTCATCTATTCTGTACCATAACACTGACCAAGGCAATCTCCCAGCAGAGGCAGTGTGGGAAGTTAGAATTAGCTAGGAAAAGATGGTATATATGCTGATGGCAGGGTAAGGGGGAAAAGGAATAAATAGATAAGTGGAGATGGAGACCAAACAGAGACAAAGAAAGTTATGCAGACAAAGGAATGGTTGAAAGCCAGGGGAGAAAAAATAGGCCTATAATGGGGACAATGAGGAGGTGAAAATTGTGTAGCTGTGCTGAAAGCAACAAATGCCATGACAGCAACTTTTGTTTTTGTTGTCAATGCCATGACAGGGCCTGAAGTGTTGAGGGAGAGGGTTACCCCACTATGCAATAGCTATAGTCACCATGCAACAAACATTATACGTTTAAGTTCAGTTCTGAGGAAGGGTCACCGGACCCGAAACATTAACTTTGTTTTCTCCTTCACAGATGCTGCCAGACCTGCTGAGCTTTTCCAGCAACTTTGCTTTTGTTCCTGATTCACAGCATCCGCAGTTCTTTTGGTTTTTATTTAAACATTACGGCCTTGTTCAAGAGGAGTTGTCAAGATAAACCCAGCAATTACAAATCAGTCAGTTTAAGATCAGTAGTGGGAAGCTAGTTGGGGTAGAATTAGTAGTCACATGGATAAAGGTGGGTTGGTTTGGAAAAGTCAGCATAGATTTCCAAAGGGGATATCATGTTTAATTAACTTGTTGGAGATTTCTGAATAGGTAGCAAGCAGGCTCAATGTGGGTATATACTATGGACTTCTAGAAGCTGCTTCATATGGTGCCATTCAACAGACTTGTGAGGAAAGTTATAGGTCATGGAAGAAAAGGGCAACATGGATACAAAATTGGCTGAGTGATAGGAAACAGTGTGTAATGGTCAATGGATAATTGTCAGGTGGGAGGAAAATTTGTGGTGACATTCCCAGGGGTTAGGATTAGGACCCTTGTTTTTCCCGAAATATATTAATGGCCCTCATTTTGGTGGACAGGGGGCAATTTCAAAACTTACAGATGACATAAAATTTTTAAGAATTGTAAACTGTGAGGAAGATAGCATAGAAATCCAAAGTAGTGTTCCATCCAGAGTAGAGGTACTTGTTAGACCTCAGCCAAAATGTACAGTTGTGGGTGCCACATTGTAGGAAAGATGTGAACGCATTGGAGAGAGCACAGTATTGATTTGCAAAAGCAGTTCCAATTATGAGAATAGATTGAAGAAGTTGGGACTGTTCTCTTTGGAGAGAAGGTGGCTAGGAAGAGATCTAATGGAGATTTTCAAAATTATGTGTAGCTTGAATAGAGTAGATAGGGAGAAATTGTTTCTACTCATACAAGAAGCACAAGAGGGCATAGATATAAGGTGATTTGCAGAAGAAGCAAGCAGATCAAAGGCCTGGATATTCCAATCGGACCAACAGTGTCAGAGTGCACACTTGACTTGCATATTGGAAGAATGATGAAGTGCTCATTCAAATGCACTTCAAGCAGACCATCCTTCAACTGGAGATTCTAATTCAGGGATTTACCAGGGATTCCAAAGAACAAAAAAAATGCTGCTCTTTAAATGAAAATGAAGTTGTAATATTTGGCTTGATCCTCTGAAGATGTGACAGTATGTGGGTGAATCTTTTTAAGTTCATTTCTTTGCTAATCCAAGAGTTTGGATAAGTGGCAGAGACAACTCATGAAGGTGAGTTAGAAGAAGTTAATAAAGTTATTTAAGTAGTCTGTTATCATAAAGGGTGTGCATGAAAGGGGAAAATATTAATGATTCTCAAACATTTTAAGACTTTAAGGAGATTTATTGCCTTAAAAAACCTTCAGCTGTTTCAAAGGTCCTGTAGCTTCCCGTTAGGCTGCATGGTCATAAGGTTGTAACGCATAATTGCTCTGTAATGATGCCTGATGCACTGAACTTTTAGAGTCTCTTTAATGTTGATCTTGACAAATGTTTTAAAGCGCAGAAAGAGTTCTGTAGAATTTCAAAATCACTTGCTGAATGACTGAGATTGAGCTGGAAGCTAATGTTATGTTTCACTTTGAACAGGTATTACAGAATCCTTTAAGTACGGAAACTGTTAGCAGGAGACGTGTTTGCCATCTTCTTCCTCAGCCTTCAACCTTCAATGATCATAATGCTTTTGTTGGGGACATGACAGACAAAGGCACTATGAAAGGACATTCTGGCCACATCTGAGGTTCCATGTGTGGAAGGTCAAGCATATAGACGGAGGACATGATACAAAATTGTGTCTGTGGAATTCTGTGTGCAGAGATCACACACCAACAAGGATATGATGGGATGCCTGTGTGAGATGTTGATTGATAACTTGGCACCAACCTCAAGATACCACACTACCTCATCATACAAAATAACCTACAACCTCTGTTGCTACATGAATTTAGTACAGTCTACTGAAATCCCCAGCTTACTGTACCATTTCACCTATATTGTCCTTTATCCAGGTATTTACTTATTGTTTTTAAAACGTACCTTTCAAAAAGTAGGATGCGATACTTTTATTATCAAATAACTGAGTTTTATCTATCTGCCATTAGTTCAGGAAAATGGCAGTTTGCAATCTTCTTCACAACCCCAATAACGTTATACCATTAACTACACCTCAAATGGTGAAATCATACCCTTTTAATCAACATGATTTAGTGTCAGTCAACTTCTCTGGGACTAAAAATTGACTCAAGTGTGAAATCCTATTTTTTCAGATTATAGTTGTAAATGGCAATTTTAATTTTCATTTCAGTTTTCCTTGGTGTCTCTCTCATCAGTCTTAACACAATATTTCCTTCTTTTTATTTCTTTTTCTGTGCCTGATTGAAACTGAAACTATCCAATATACATTACACTTCTTTCTTTATCATCATTATTTTGTGTATTTCTCAATCCTTTAACCACACAGATCAGGAAGATATACAACTAACTGTCCTGTTCGTTCATGTCTCAGTTGCCTCGTTTTGTTCACTGTGCTACCATCAGCAATCATATACAGCAATGCACGACATGAAAAATGTAAAAACCTAAATGAATAACACACTTAACAACTACAAGCATTGTCAGAAGTCCTATAACAGCAAGGCCTGGGACGTTATCAATGTAGCATTTTTGGAAGTTAGAAAAACATTTTAAGATTTCAGTTCCTGTGCTACAGTGGCTTAGATCTTTAAACCCACCAACAGACGTCTTCAAAATCCACTTCCTTTCCTTTGATTTGAGAAACAGCAACTCAGATTCTGGCACTAAAATGAAGCACAAACAACTTTATTATGTATGTATTAAGTGCTCAGACGCAGTGTCATATGACTGACTACATCTCTGAATATGTCAGTAAAAGCTAGTATAGTCCATAGGTCGAAGCCATTTTGCCATTTTGTTTTTTAGAACGTTTGTGTTGCAAATTTCTTTTCTTCCAAAGTATTGCCAGTTCAATGGAATGAGCAGCTTCAGTCCCAAGCTTTCAGTTATTTACTAGGCTTCTAATTCAGACCTGCACGTAAATTTTTTTATGTTACACTAACCACAGGTATGGAGAGGAGACTTTGGAAGGCTGCTCCCTGCATCTCTCACTTTTACCTGGAGTTCCTGCTACTGGATCAGAGGGATGGTAGTTTGGTGAGCTCTTCCAAAGCTCTGGAGAAAGAAAAAAAGAAAAACTCCATTTAAACAGGCATAGATGGTAGTGACCCAGGAAGTATTCAGTAGAATTGTGGTCCATCCTTTCTGGGGAAACAGTGCATAGAGGATCCAAGGTTACAGTAGACCAGGAAAGGTGGCATAAACAGAGAAACTAGGAGCAGGAGAAGGCCATTCAGCCCTTTGATCCTGTTCCACCATTCAATATGATCATGGCTGATCATCACCTCTGGTCATCAGGAGCATCCTTCCTGAGTTTACTCTGTCTAGTCCTGTTAGAGTTTTATAGGTTTCTCCCCTCATTCTTCTAAACTCCAGTGAATATAGTCCTAACTCATCCAACCTCTCTTCATACATCAGTGAATTTAGAATTACCAAGCCCCACACCCTCACTTGTCTAGCTTTCTCCCGCACAGCAGTCTTCAGAACTATACATCTCATGGATCAACTCATTTATGTCTCCAGACACCTCACATTTCCATTAAAGCACTGTGTGCACACACTGTCCAATTGGCCATTTGTGCTTATATTCAAAGTCGTCCCACAAACTGTTGTACGTTTCTCTGATCCACATAAATCACTTCTAACACTCATAACCCTCTCCTTGCAGGGGTTGAGAGCACATAATTTCAGGGAGAAACAGAGAACTATTGTCAATAGCTATCAAAATGGCCACTTTCAATATGCAACCACCTGGTTTACTGTTGGTGTTGCCGTTCCTCTTGTTCTTCATCAGAGGAGCAGCAGAGGAGGGTAGCACTGCATAAGCTGCTTCCATACTGTTGTGAAAGCTAGCAACAGGGAAATCCAGCTAAATGTGGCTGAAGTGACTTTCAAGAGGTTTGCAATCACCCATCACCCAATGAAAGCGCACTCTGAGAAGAACTGTGAGCATCAGCCTGTCAGCTCATCTTGCTGCAGCTCTTCAGTTTCACTGATTAAAGCCTCCTCAGCCTATCAGTTTCACTGAATAACGTTCCCCACTTTGCAGGTGTCTCAGTGACTCTTTTGTACTGCTGACAGCTCAGGAATTAGCTCTCCTGAGACCAGAATCCTTACCTGAAGCAGAACTCCATTACTAGGTTAAATAGTCTAATATCTTATTTAACATCCACACGGGGCCTCACTTGACCTCAGATCCATTCAGGTGAAACTCATAGGTGAGTTGATGTTGACATTTCAACCTAAGGTTATTTTTAGAGGATTTAATTCCCGTCACAACTCAATCCAGCCTCCCCTTGTCTGACAAGCCCCCAACATTGTTCTATAAAAGTGGCAGCAGCTTGACTCAAAGCTATCAAAATTATAGCAATGATGTATTCTATCAGATATTTGACAATCAACAAGAAAGATAATTTAAAAATGCTTTGTCATATTTTACTGACATGTAGATTAAAATCTTTCACTATCTGAAAACTATCAAGCTGTGATCCTAACCCTGCCTCTATTATACTCTGAATATGTACTTAACAAAAATAATGTGAAATAAAATACATTAAATATTCATGATTCCCAGTAGTTTCATGGCTAATGCATAGACCACTGGGATAATAATCTGTATTGATCAAGTTATTTTTCTTCTCAATTTGTAATGGGGGTAACGAATCTTAATCTCAACAGGGGTTGGTTCATGACTGCAAGTCTGGGCCAGCAAGAACAAACAAAAAGCTAACTTTTCTTAAAAATTCTGATTGATAAGCATTGACTGAAAAAGCTGCTGGCAAGTTATGTATGGACATCAGGTGAGAAGGGGATCTTGGCCAGATACCTGCCAGAAAATATTATCTAGTCTCATAAAGGTGCACTTGAATAGGAGATCAAAGGATTAAAAAGGCCCACACAAACCTATTCTAAGAAGGAGTTAGCTCAGGAATGATGGGGAGAATATTGAAAAAGAATTTTATCAGCACCAAAATACAAATTTGAGAATAGAAAGTAATCAAAGTAGGAGAGGAAAAAGTTCATTTTGTCATGTTAACCACACGATTAAATATTTGAGCTGTTGTTCAGAAAAACTCAAATGACCCATAACAACTCAAATGACCCATAACTAGGGGATTTGCTTAATCTATTGCATAACCTAGTTATCGTCAGCTACATGTGATCCACATGAGTAACGAGGAGAAATGAGTTCATTCTTGCCACATCGTAGAGTCATTAGAATTTATTTTCTGAAAAAGGAGTTGGGAAAGGGTTTTATTTTAAAGATTATCTTTTGAAGCTCAGTGTATTCATGCAAATGGACAATAGGCCACTGAGACAATGGGATAGATCATGAAATAATTGGAAATGAGAATCTGGAGAGCTGCATGATGGCCTGCCCACTCACTATCATCTGTTTTGCACTAATGCATAAAGGCAAATTCCACCCTGATAAGGGGGTAAGATAATAATGAGTTGCATATAGCTAATGGGCAGAATCTAATCCAGTCCATGACAATGTGGTGTTCCAATCATTTGATTTTGACAGAGCCTGCCCCTCAGAAGGAAAACCTGGCAAAACTGGTGAATGAGACGTACTAATCGGACTTGTAGCTTTCCAAATGGAGGCCCAGTATGACTAGTAAGTTCATTTCCAAGTATTCTTGTTTTTTTTTTGCTATGGGACATACGTCAGTCTCCTGGTGGTGGGAAAGCCTCCCACATTTGTCAGTGGTAAGAAGGGGTTGGGAGGGAAACTCGGACACCAATTTGCTCATTACTAAGCCAGATGATAGAATTTGTCTCTGAGCCTAGCTGGAATTAGTTCTGGCTCAGGCTTTAAGTGGGGATTGCACAGCTCTCCCATTCCTCCTGAAGCCTGCTCAGCAAACCCCATTAGGTTTGCTAGTGGTAGACGGGGGTGGGATCCCCTCATCATTAGGTACTCTGTGCCCAATTGAAGAATCTGGCATCAGGACAGTGTGGGTGAGGATGTCCACTGAAAATCAACCCACTGCCCTTGCCTCTGGCTACTCACTCTCACCATCTCTTGTGACCTCATCCATATTCACTCACCTAAGTGCAACTAGGACCAGCTAGGTCTCTATCTGATTGGATGTCAGCTCTCAGGGAGCTAGATTTCCATTGCTGTGGTCCAAAATTACATTGAAGAATTAACAAGTTAGGGTGCATTTAATTCAACTGGGCATACCCCACCGAAGTGAAGTGGTTTTCCCATTGGTTATTGGTCTAGTGAATCAGACACTTGAACTAATGCTCCTGAGATGTGTTCACAACAGCTGGAAAATATAAATTCAATGAATTTTAAACATCTAGAACAAAAGAAAGTTAGTGAGACAGGATTGTCACAGAATCTTGTTTACTCATGTACTTTAGGAAAGAAATAAGTTCTCATCTCTTAACTGCTTTATGAATTAAGGTAAAAAAGTCATGAAAATGATGAACAAAAATAAAACCATACAGACCGCTGCATAGATCATGACACACCGAGCCCGACTAACCCTCCAAAAGGATTGACTTGTACCAAAATTAGAGTGCTGTGCACAGTCAGCAAGCAACACCTTAACGTAGTTATCCTCTTCTTCTCCCTCTTCTGCTTCATCTTTGGTTCTCTGTCTGAAATTAGGTCTGACCCACACTGGTATGATATCCACCATGAGTAGAGCAAGGAGACGAGTCCCAAATCCACCCTAGTCAGAGCACAGATCAAACATCATGCTGTTGGCATGACACTGGCCATCCAGCCAGTTGAGCGGACTGGCTCCCTGAGTTGCTGTGACAACATGAATTTTTACATGCACGTTGTAATTGGAGCCATGAACAGTGATGGGCGAGTTTCCAATTTTCTTTCCATCATGTGGCTGACTAGGAAAGTCTCCCAATCTTACCATCTGTCCCTGGTGTATGTTGGAAGGATTTACACATTGAAAGCTGGTTGCATAATGAACACACCATCCTTGATCATCAGGTCTTGACATGAAACTTGAACCCAGAACTTTAGGTTCAGAGGTTGAAAGGCTGGGCACTGCACTCGAAGTGTGAGCATCTTAAATTTAGCAGTAAGCTTATATGCTATCCAATATTCAACTATATGACAACATTATGATTGAGGGAACATGTGACACATTTATTAATATGGTCAGAGCATGTCCAGTGCTAGACGTTTTGTACTTATGACATCAATGTTTCAGCCCAATCTCCTCCAACATCACTGCTGGGCATATCCTGTACCATCACAGAACAAACACATCAGAGGATTTCTCCACTTAAACTCAGAGGTTGTTCATTGATGATTGCACAGCATTCAATAACAACTGTGATTCCTCAAATAACAGTTCTGAGGAAGGGTCACCGGACCCGAAAGGTTAACTCTGATTTTCTCTTCACAGGTGCTGCCAGACCTGCTGAGCTTTTGCAGCAACTTCTGTTTTTGTTGAAGGGATGTTAGCTTCACAGGCTAGGCCTGTATTTACTGCCCATTCTTAATTGTCTTAGAAGCTTGGGGGTGGGGAACTAGCTTCTTGAACTGCTGCAATCCTTGATGGTATGTTGCGCAATAATCTTTTACTGTGAGTCTTTTATTTCCCAAACTTGATGAGTGTTTTCTGGAAGTCCAGGTACAGTACATTCATGGGCTCTCCTTTATCTACAGCACCTGTCAATCCTTCGAAGAATTCTAACAATCCCCCTGCTGCCTGGCCTGACACGATCCAAGCAACCTCACTGGGCTCGACTCAACTCCTCTGCTGCCAGAATGGCCTGGACTGGACACCCCACTACGACATCCTCCAATCCGCTGGACGCAACCCAATCCTACTCCTCTCTTTCTCCCACCGCTGGACATGCTTTGACTGTATTAGTAAATGCCTCACAAGCTCCCCCAAACATAAAGTTAAGTTGTCATATGGTTGAACACAGGATACTATACAAGCTTACTGGTAAATTTAAAATGCTCAAACCATTAATGGGTGTAAGGAATACTGCACAGGGGAGCTGATGGCCTAGTAGTATTATCACTTAACTGTTAATCCATAGACCCAGGTACATTCTGGGGACCCGGGTTTGAATCCTGCCATGGCAGATTCCATCATCCCACCAATTCCAGATGGTGGAATTTAAATTCAATAAAATATCTGGAATTAAGAATCTAATGATGACCATGAATCCCTTGACCGATTGTCGGGAAAAACCCATCTGGTTCACTAATGTCCTTTAGGGAAGGAAACTACCATCCTTACCTGGTCTGGCCTACATGTGACTCCAGACCCACAGCAATGTGGTTTATTCTGAATCTCCCTCTAGGCAATTAGGGATGGGCAATAAATGCTGCCTAGCCAGTGACACCCTCATCCTGTTAATGTATAAAAATATGAGAGTATAGTTAAGACCAGACCCTAATTGTAATAGGTTGTTCTTATCTTCATGTTTAGCCCACAGCTAGAGGATGAATTTACCTTCACACAAAATTGCAGAGGGAAGACAAGGCATTTGACATCAATTTCTATTTCCTTTTGGCTATCCTCCCACATTATTAGCTTAGAACCTTAGAAGACATCATTTCAAACAAAACCTTTACCCCTTAATTCAGAAAGAATTCAAAATCCTTTCAGAAATGGCCTCAGTACTTTATCTTTTAATGATGCTTAACAACATGTTTCTTCAAGATGTGAAAACACATGATAAAGTAGCAGATTTGTGACACAATGGGCGATAAAGAGTAAAGTTCGAGAGTCTAACTGCTGCTGGGGTCCTTCCCCTTATTTTAAATTGGCTGCCACATTATGGTTTACCTAAATGGTGCTATTCTCTCTCCCCAAATCTATCAAAGGTTTTGAACTGAATTAAACAGAATGTAAGTGTATTTAACAGTGACATGACCTAACTGTGATACAACAAGAAAGGAGAGAGACAAAAAAAGCAGGGAACTACAGATCAATTTGCCTGACATTAGTTGTTACAAGGTGCTAGAATTTATTATTAATGAAATATTAATAATAAACTTAGGTAGGGCGGCACAGTGGCTCAGTGGTTAGCACTGCTGCCTCACAACACCAGGGACCCGGGTTTGATTCCATCCTCGGATCACTGTCTGTGTAGAGTTTGCACATTCTCCCTGTGTCTGCGTGGGTTTCCTCCAGGTGCTCCAGTTTCCTCCCACAGTCCAAAGAAGTGCAGGTTAGGTGGATTGGCCGTGCTAAATTGCCCGTAGTGTTCAGGGATTTGTCAATTCGATGGGTTACAGGGGGATGGCTCTGGGTGGGATGCTCTGAGGGTCGGTGTGGACTTGTTGGGCTGAAGGGCCTGTTTCCACACTGTAGGGATTCAATGAAATCATCGAATGAACAGTCAACATGGTTTTACAAAAAAGAAGTAGTGTTTGACAAATTTATTATAGCTTTTTTTTGGATGTAATAATAGGGTAGGTTAAGGGGGTCACAACCATATAAAAAGGCTATTCTTCCATGAGCAAAGAATTTGTGTGTAGGTAAAGCCTCCTTTCAATTTATATGGATTCAATTTTAAAATAACCAGCAGCAAATCTTTAGTTTTAAAGTTTAGTTTATACTAAAACACTGCTGTAAGTTACTTAAGCAAGAATAATATAGTAACTACCTAAATGTACACAAGGATTAAATGCAAATAAGCATAGGATATTTCAAAAGATGAAATTCAGCTCAATCCTTTAAGATATTACTGCTCATCTGCAAAAATTGGATGGGGAAGTCTACAGCGATGACTCTCCTGCTCCTCTGATGCTGCCTAACTTGTCGTGTTCCTCTAGCTCCACACTGTATTGATCAGGAAAGACTATACTTATTAGAAAAGGATGAGCAGGCTTCATTTCAATTCTTGTGAAATGAGAAACTCAGGGATGATCTAATGGAGGTATTTAAAGTTACAAAAGGTTTTGATAGAGCGATAACAAAGAGAATATTGTAGGGAACAGCCAAATTAATATGAGATAGTCACCAAGAAATCAAATAGTGAGTTTAGAAGAACCTTCCTACCCAAAGAGTGATGAGAATGTGGAATTTGCTATCTTTGAGATGAGCTGAGGTGAATGTTCAAATCCATTTAAAGGGAAACTAAGTAAAGATATGAAGAAGGAGATGGACAGTTTTGCTATTCAGGTTAGATAAGGAAAGTAGGATCAATTGGAGCATAGCACTGGCAAGGACTGGCTGGGCCAAATGATCTGTTTCTGTGCTGTAGTGGTGTTTTACAGATCACTGGGTGTCTGAGCATATCTGGCAACATGTATTTTTACAAGCATATTGTACTCTGGTGATAAGATGGGGTCCAATTTTCTTTCTATCACATGGCTGACTAGGAATCTCTCCCATCTTATGGTTTGTCATTGAATGATTTGCAGGCTGGTACTGTTAATACCAGTTTTCTGGCAAGATTCCTCAATTTGTTACTGTTCGAGACAGGACACCCCAAAACACCCAGCTGCCTCAGGTGAGTACAAATGAACTGGCTGCCTTTTTTTTTAATCATCTGCCCTCTTGATTGATCACTAGGTTTAATTTAAAAGGAGACAACAAGATGCAGGGCTGGGTGAACACAGCAGGCCAAGCAGCATCATAGGAGCAGAAAGGCTGACGTTTCGGGCCTAGACCCTTCATCAGAAAAGGCTTTTCCATGGTCTAGACCATCTGTGAGTTTAAATTTGCAAATAAATATCTTTTTGCTGTAGCAGTCCTCATTTTAAAAGAAAAAGACACTTTGGAATTAAAAGTTCAAAATGTCCATAAGTATTCTGGGGTTCTGATCCATTGTCATGACACTGCTGATATAGTCAAAGCCAGAATATTACCTCCTGTGCCATAAGACCTCCTTTCTGAGGTGTGACGTCTTGTAATTCTATATAACAAACAGGCAGCTCAATACCAGCTTACAAGTTCCAAAGATTCTGTTCCAAATATTTGGACATGAACAGAAGCCGAGAAACAACTGGCTTAGACTCTGCACTTTCCCACAGTAAGTTGAAGTGTATCAAGGATAGTGCTGGCTGCTTCAAGGTCCTTCATTGTAGTGTCAGGTCAAAGTTACTCATACGATGGCATTGTAACAGCTACCATGGAGAAGCAGCAAAAAAATCATCAAGCATTCAAGGAGTTGAAATCAAAAAAATTCCTGTGAACAACTGCAAAACATCACATATATTCAACTGGGTTATTTCTTGTATGTAAATGGAGGATGGGTTCTAAAAGATGAAAGGTCAACTTAACACTTTAGTTTCACAACTCAATCCTGCTAAATCTCTTAATGGATCTGAACACTAGATTTACTCAGCACTGTTTGAAATTGGAAGCATGACATAATCAAGCTTCAAACCAAATTATAATAATCTGCTCAAAATATGTCACAGTTAACAATGCTGCTATTCTATTGGATCTTGAAATATTTTCAAGTCAGACTCAGTAGGCATGCACTTCAAATAATAACTGTGATGTTGTATTTATCTTCACAATGCTTGGAACAGATTGTTCCATTGTCTAAGATGAAAATGCCTTATTTTTGTATAATGATCATTTAACCTTCAACCTCCAAACTAATTACTTAGATTAGCTGTAAGTAAAGGCCCACAGGCCACTTTAAAGCAATCCTGAGGGTCATCATTATTAGTTAGAAAAGCATTGACGTAAATCTGCCCTAATTTACCTTGGAAATAAGGTTTAAGGCATAGATGTAAGTATTCTAGCTTTGACCATCATACTGAAACATACACATCAGTAGCTCAACCACGTATTAAAGCTTACTGAAGACAAAGACAAACACCCAAGGCTTCTCCCAGTGGCCTTGTGCATGGTGTTCGCAAAAATTTTGCTCCTGTCACCCTCATCCATTGCCATGAAAAAATCCATAGACTCCCTGTACATAATGAGCGTTTTCGTGTAGACCATAAGACCAAGACCATAAGACATAGGAACAGAAATTAGGCCATTCAATCATGGCTGATAAGTTCCTCAACCCCATTCTCCTGCTTTCTCTCCGTAACCCTTGATTCCCTTGATAATCAAGAACCTATCTATCTCAGTCTTAAATGTACTCAATGACCTGGCCTCCACAGCCTTCTGTGGCAGTGAATTCCATAGATTCACCACTCTCTGGCTGAAGAAGTTTCTCCTTATCTCCATTCTAAAAGGTCTTCCCTTTACTCTAAGGCTGTGTCCTTGGGTCCTAGACTCTCCTACCAATGGAAGTATCTTCCCAACATCCACTTTGTCCAGGCCATTCAGTATTCTGAAAGTTTCAATTAGATCCCCCCTCATCCTTCTAAACTCCAATGAGTATAATCCCAGAGTCCTCAAACGTTCCTCATATGTTAAGCTTTCCTGGGACCATTCTCGTGAACCACCTCTGAACCCGCTCCAGGGCCAGTACATCCTTCCTGAGCTTTGGGGCTCAAAACTGCACATAATACTCCAATTGTGGCCCAACCAGAGCCTTATAAAGCCTCAATAGTACATCCCTGCTTTTATATTCAAGTCTTCTCAAAATTAATGCCAACATTGCTTTTGCCTTTCCTGACTACTGACTCGACCCGCAAGTTTACCGTGAGAGAATCCTGGACTAGAACTCCCAAGTCTCTTTGCACTTCAGACTTCTGAATTTTCTCCCCATTTAGAAATAGTCCATGCTTTTATTCTTCTTATCAAATTGCATGACCTCACACTTTCCCACGTTGTACTCCATCTGCCACTTCTTTGCCCACTCTCCTAACCTGTCCAAATCCTTCTGCAGCCTTGCCACCTCCCCAATACTACCTGTCCCTCCACCTATCTTTGTATCGTCTGCAAACTTAGCCAGAATGCCCACAGTTCCTTCATCTAGATCATTAATGTATAAAGTGAAAAGTTGTGGTCGCAGCACTGAACCTTATGGAACACCACTTTTCACCAGCTGCCATCCTGAGAAAGACCCCTTTATTCCCACTCTGTTTTCTGCCAGACAATAATCTTGTGTATACAAGATTAGTTATACAATTAAACATATCTATTTACCATTATTATTTTTATCTTACTTAATGTGAAGCTTGTTGCTGGTGCTGAGCAAAAATTCTATTAAGATGTGGAGGTATCCTTCATAAGTATATCCACATGTCATGTTCAAAATTTCAACATGGCTACGCACATTGTTTTCATTAATGTCATTGCAGCAAGTTCAGCTTCACATAAACAGGTTGCATTAAATTAAATTATATTGACATTTCCAGGGCTACAGAAAAGCTAATGAATTGATTACTGCATTCACACCAAAATATGTCTAGCAGTATTTTACCAAATGTTCTGGGGATCTGGGTTCAAACCCTGCCACGGTAAATGGTGGAATTTGAATTCAATAAATATCTGCAATTAAGGGTCTAATTATGACCATGAATCCATTGCTGATTGTCGGGAAAAACCCATCTGGTTCACTAATGTCCTTACCTGGTTTGGCCTACATGTGACTCCAGACCCACAGCCATTGGTTGACTCTGAACTGCCCTCTAGGCAATTAGGGATGGGCAATAAATGCTGACTGAGCCAGCAACACCCTCATCCTGTGAATGAATAAAGAATCCTCTTCTAAACGTATGACTCCTTGGCTTAGCTACAGACCTAATTAGTGGTTTGGTCAAACAGGTAATTTGAGAGGCAGAAAAGACCTGTAGGAATTCTAAGGCACGGGGCCTCGCCTGCCAAAGACATGACTGCTAATAATGAATCAAAGCAAGAAGGATACCTAGAGTCAGAAAAATAGAAATGGTGAAGTTTTAATATCTGCAGACATTGCAAAAATAATGAAGGGTGAGAACACAGTGATTTAAAAAGAATGGCCATTTCAAATTTGACGTGTTCAATCAATCTCAATTGGCAGGCTGTCAACTTTGGTTTGCCATTTGTGGGAATCTAGTCAGGTGTCATTTGAAAAGATGACATTCAATCAAGTGACATCACTTGCTGAGATACTTAATCACATGATGTTAGATCATAGGATGTGTGTCGCCTATTTGCAAATGTCAGCACATTTATCTCAGTGGAGTATCATAATATCATCAATGCCCAACTAATATACTGAGCATTTTGTTTTGTAGTGAGATGAATGAAATCATTTGTACTCTAAAGGAAGGACAAAAAAATTCAAAGGCAAATATTATTTAAATAAATATTACTTCTGTGATATTTCCATAGTATCAACTGCAATGAGAAATACAAAATAAACTCTAATGATTTAACAAAATAAGTGGCAATATAAATAACTTCCCACTGGGATTTTCATAAAAATACATGCAGTTATAAAAATAATTAATAAAACCTAACTCATTGATTCACACAACCCATTGCCGACACCTAGTTTTAGAAGTGAGTCTTAATCCCGAAGGAGAAACACCAAAACTGTCCAACTCACAGGCAGCAATGCAACTGCATTATACAATAGCACGTCATACAATTTGGTGTTTTTGAATGTATTTGCGGGTGTCCAGTCGTGAATTATCTATGGTCATCTTCATATATGTAGCATTGTACAGTGCAGATACCTGGTTAAAACTCAGAAACCCCAGGAGGGGAAGGTTCTGAATCTCAAAGGATTAACTTGGATGAGACGATTTTTTTTTAAGTTTAATTTAGCCATCGAGAAAGAACGATCAAAAGAGCACACGGAAACGGTGAAATAAACTTAAGGAAACATATAACAATGATAAGAAACCAGGAATAAAATTTGGCCTGGCTGATGATCTGTAAACTTATGTGGCTTTTTAGAAGTTCTGCTTGGCAATAAGCATAGGTCATCTGAATGAATTCGCGACCTATTGAAATTCAACTGCCAGCTTTCACAACTGAACATAAAGAGCAGAGATAGTCAGAACTGCAGATGCTGGAGAATCTGAGATAACAAGGTGCAGGGTTGGATGAACACAGCAGGCCAAGCAGCATCAGAGGAGCAGGAAGGCTAACATTTCGGGCTGAGACCCTTCTTCAGAAATGGGGGAGGGGAAGGGGGTTCTGAAATAAATAGGGAGAGAGGGGGAGGCGGATAAAGGAGAAGACAGGTGGAGAGGAGACAGACAGGTCAAAGACGCGGGGGTGGAGCCAGTAAAGGTGAGTGTAGGTGGGGAGGTAGGGAGGGGATAGGTCAGTCCAGGGAGGACGGACAGGTCAAGGGGGAGCGATGAGGTTAGTAGGTAGGAGATGGGGGTGGGGCTTGAGGTGGGAGGAGGGGATGGGTGGGAGGAAGAACAGGTTAGGGAGGCGGGGACAAGCTGGGCTGGTTTTGGGATGCGGATGGGGGAGGGGAGATTTTGAAGCTTGTGAAGTCCACATTGATACCATTGGGCTGCAGGGTTCCCAAGCGAAATATGAGGCGCTGTTCCTGCAACCTTCGGGTGGCATCGTTGTGGCACTGCAGGAGGCCCAGGATGGACATGTCATCTAAGGAGTGGGAGGGGGAGTTGAAATGGTTCACAACTGGCAGGTGCAGATGTTTGTTGCGAACCGAACGTAGGTGTTCCGCAAAGCGGTCCCCAAGCCTCTACTTGGTTTCCCCAGTGTAGAGGAGGCCACAACATAAAGAGCAGCTAGCTTTGCAATGTTGATCCTGAGAGACCTTGAACAGAGTGTATCCCAGAAACAAAGCAAGAGCAGCTGGGAACAACAGGGGAAGACTGGTCTTTCAGTGTTAGCCATCAGGCACAATGTAGATGTGAGTATATTCCAATTTGGAGAACTAGAAGCAGTTTAAACAAAGAAAATAATGGCAACAGAAGGGAAGAAGCACATGCACCAGATTCAAACTGGCAGTAAGAATGAACGATTAATTTAGAAACCCAGCTGTGGGGAAATTGCAGCAGAGAAGGGGGGCAAGATCAGTCAGTAGTGCTGAGTATAGATTCAGGAAAAGAAACAAATCCTGAAATAAGTGAAATGTTCCCATATCCAGATGCTAGCACCGAGTTACTGTATGTTTAACACAATGTTCACTGTTGCTTAAATTTACCACTTCCTCCCTCATGGGCAAGACTCAGCCATTAGAAAAATAGATTACACAGTGACGCTCAGGAGCACAGTGCGCATTCACATCAGTTTATATCTTATGCCACCACACTGCAAATTATTGTTTTCAATAAATAATGACTGACCAGAGATTGAATGAATTATGAGCATTATTTATTTGAAATATCATTTAAAAATCCCCCAGATTGCTTTTAATAAACACTAGGAGATTGAGGGCATATCCAGTAGACCCTTTCCAGACATTCTGGGAGGGCTGGCAACCTTTTACGGCAGTGAGGACAGAAATCATTAATGAGCAGAACTGAGTGAGATTTAGGATACAAGCAGTAGAGATTTAAATGAACTGGTTTACAGAGGACTGATGACAGAATCCAGCCAAGATAGCATTTGAATAGTGAATTTTGGAGATGACAAAGGCATAGTTAAAAATTCCAACAGCACACGAAACAGAGGTGGATGGTGTTACAGAAAATGCAATGTTTAGTGATGGGGTGAATTTTGGGTTGACAATTCAGCAAGAATAGGTTACTCACTTTATTTCACACAGCGTTAAGCTTATTCCAGGCAAGCAGTGTGATATCCACTTGCAAAACCAAAGTTTGATATCTGCTGTTTATTGTGTTAAGTCTGGACATTCAAAGCACACTTCCATTGTACATATGGGCCCCACATTGATGTATAGATGATTACAGGCTTGAAAGTGCACAAAAACAAGAGTATTTTGTAAAACCATTTATTGTGAATATTGACAGTGTGCATCAACTCATTGTTTTGTATAATACAGAATAAATAGCAATCTACTCCCTTAGCCATTTCCTAACTATTACACATAAACCATCAAAAAAGCCAATGTATGATAAATTGCTGTATAACTAAATTGTTCTCAAATCTGGGAGAAACAATTTGAAACCACCTTATTTTGGTTACCTCCCAGCTTTGTATGTATAATTGCAAAGACAACATTTCTGAATTAGGAATTATACTGCTTACATGATTAGTTAACGATGACATCTGTGTTGGATAGTATTGCATAATTTGATTGAATACAATTACATGTTGCATGGAACCCAATCTTTGGGAAAGTGTTGTCAGAACTCTTACTGCCAAAAATTGAAACATAAATCCCAGTAACTTTGGTTGAGAAAACATGAGTCAAGGTACAATATTTAAAATGATGAAAGCCCTGTTAGATACTGAAAAACACAATTCCCATCTTTTACCTGATCTTTTCATGAGAGACAAAATATAGATTGGAATGTGCTCATACAATGTGCATAGAGAGCATGTTAATCTTCATTATAAATACACAACAGCATGAATTCTGACAGTGCAGGACTGCATCAGCCACAACTTTTCACTGTTTTTAATCCCACTATCAACCTACCCAAATCCTGGAGGTGGAGTCATTAGAGTGTGGTTGCTTATGTTCCTGGTAGCACTAAAAAAGTGACCACTCACCTGAAGTGATGGAATGTCATGAATGGATTCATGACAGGGTTAACACACTGTTTTGGCCAGGAAGTACAAGGATTTAAAAGATTTTCTGATTAAATATTTTATGCTTGGCACGAAATCCAAACGAAAATCCATCCCTCTTGTATCAATTGTTCTTAAATGTGTTCTTAGTGAGGCCATAATAGCACGCAGAGCACTTGGGTTATCTGTCAGGGTCTCGGCTGCTCTTTTGAAAAGATGTGTCTCCAAGTTAACACCAGTACAGAGTGGAGAATTGCATGCTTTCTCAATAGAAGAACAATCACATTCATAGAGGGGCAGAAATACAGGGAGTGCACAAATATCCAGCTAAACACCCCAAGTTCATTCCATGAAACAATGGAATATCTGGGCTAGTGATTAATATTATCCTGTCATTTTTATAGAATATGCTATTACGCTATGTTAGATATTTAAAATGTTTTTTTCCTATGGAACGCTATTCCCTAAATATACATTGTGTACTATCCTACAAGAACTCTATTCCTCATATTTACACTATTTACCTTCCGACAAGATGAAAATTTATGTACTGATAGGTACAGTACAACCACAACCTTATTAAACATTCAGCCCTTGTGACTGTAGAATTAAGTGCTCAATTCTTTTGCTGAACTAAATCTAGATTATCTGGATTAGTTGGCACTTTGGCTTTGATCTGACATCATCTAATCTATTGTATGACAGTTTTGTAACAGTGTTTCTGCTATTGCAAGATTCATATGACATCTTTTAGACAACAAACAACAAGCTATGTTACAGTCTGTATTTTTATACCATTTAAACTTAAAATGTTCATTAGTGATATCTTTAAACAAGTTATAATTTTAAAATTACAGTGGGGCCTGATAGCAACCAGAATGCTCAGGTTTAACACCTGGAGATAGGAAGTTGGAACAGTAGGAAAATGGAAATGTAATTAATCATTTTCCATTCTGTCACTCCATCACTTTTAAGCCAGAAGTTGGAACGGTATGTTGTGGCTTGTAGGAACTGTCAATAACAGTGAAAATGGATTATCAACATTCAACTTTCACTATTTAACTTTCAATACCGAGACTCTCAGACTAAAATGGTTGTAAAAGATTACACATTTAATTGGCTGCTTTGATCACCTGACAAACCCAGGCAACTCACATGGAATACATAAAATGAGCCACACTGGCATTACAGTTGTAATTAAGAGACAGAGAAACTCAGTGAGGCATCATAAAAGTCATATCTCTCGTTTTACTCACACTTGGTTGAATAACTGCACATATTGAGAGATGAAAAGCTGCCTACAACTACCCAGCATAACAGTGACACAGAAACCTGAATCTGCAAAGGAGCAGGTATATCAACAACAGGAAAGCAACATGAACTGATAACAGCAAGGATACTAAAAGCTGCTCTCTCTCTCAACCTCAGAAATTAGGGCCGATGAAAAGCAACTTAGAAAAATCACTATTCACTAAGAAATCAAATCTGCAAGCTTTGTCAGTCCTAAGAAAACAGGACAACAGCTATGCAGCTGGGACTTAGGTTTCACTCTCAGCTCAAGGACATTAAACACTTAACTGCAACTGCCTTTACCCTTCTGTCTGCACAGACACCTCCCTCTCACATTTTTTAAATCTATTACCTGCATTTATGTGTTTAGTGTTGCATTTTCCTATTTCCTTAGGTTTAATGGATAATAAACTCCACTCTCTTCCACTTAAGAAAACCATGGAGTTGGCTCTCCTAACTAAGTTCAATTGAAATGTAACAGCTACATGCTAAAAAAAAAGTGAGATAAACATCCATCCTTATCTATTTGTAATAACATAATCTTTCTCAATTCTGAACAACAGAAGGTGCCTTTTTCATGTGCGACTGTCCTTCCTTCTACCATTTGAACTCAGAATTCTAAGATCAATGGCATTAACTTGCATAAGCAATAACAAAAAGTCTCTCAAGACATGAACTTGCAATATTCCACCAAGTAAACAGGAGTCTAGAGTGTTGAGTCTTCAGCTCTCTGTATGTACTGAAAAATCTTTACAGCTAAAGAAAATCCAAAAAAAAACTCTTTGGTTTCATATTAAAATAATTTATCAATCTCAGTTCACTAGTTTTCTCTCTAACACAAAATAGTTGAAATCATTCAGCAGGGAATATGTGTGATGGCACTGTTAAGAATTCACTCTGAAGCTTCAACTTGGAATTTTGTAATATTCAACTGCACTTTCAGATGTGCTCTGATAGCGCAGTTCCTCATTGACAGCACAGTTTCTACAATAATGAAATACTGCCATTTATGGTGGTCAATTGATATTCACTCCTCCCTTCTCTGTCCTTAACGTTTTGCTTTCCTTGTGCTGATTGCACTGATAACAATAATCTTCTGATGTCTGAAACAAACGATCCTCCCTATGCAAACCTACCGGCAAATGCTAAGCTGTTCAGCATGGGCACAGATATACAACGAGGACTCAAATCATCTTCACTTGACAACCAATGCCAACGCACTCTTTGGAAGAGTCACCAGATAGTGATTGGGGAAAACACAAGCCAATATCTTCCTCCTTAATCCAGATGTATTATGGCAAACTATAGCATCTCCATTCCTCTCCCAGTTTAGATCACTTAATTCAACAGAGAACAGAATCAAGTATAACACTTGCTCTACCTATTCAGTCTTGTCCCCTAGAGCACAAACTCACAAACTATCATGGGAGGGGGAGAACAGTAATCTGTAAATATATAAATGGAGGATATAAACTGCTAAAAGATCCACAGATGAAGATACAGGATAAGGCTCATTTCATATTCCGATACATATTTTCACAAAGCCTATACGGAACCTACTCATAGCAGGGTAAGCTGCATGTCTCCTCTACCTTGCTCTACAGATATATGCTGTTGAAGTGCAAGTAACCTGTGGGATGAGTGTATTGTATGTATTTGGACTCTAGCCATGGCTCATTTCCTAGACGTAACAACTTAGCTCCAGTTTCTACTGCCAACCCAATTTGAATTCCATACATCTCTGAGATCACAAAGGCATTATATTGCTATCAAGTATTAATAACACTCCTTTCAAAATTACACACAGGTGGTCAGCATCACAAACATAAATTGAATACAACTGAAACCTGAAAGAATTCCTTTCAGCTTCAAAATTATAAATATATCAAACTATACTAACACATGATTGATACAGAAGCAATTAGAGCTCGTAAAGGACGAATAATGACTGTTCCATGTATATTTTCAGCCTAATACAGTTAACTTCTTAAAATGTTCTCCATTGCAGCGCCCTGTGCAACCTGTAATCCAGCAGTGCAACAGTGAATCTCACACAGTGGGATGATGTAAACCAAAGCCTGGGTTCCTTCCTATAATCAAACACTATTCAATCTTTGTGTTAGCATAGCTAAAATTGATAGAGTTTCACATGTGGTACTGCTCACCAGATTCTCCAGCTTTAATATTTATTGGCAAATTGGAGCATATACAGGACTCCACAGAGGAGGAACTGTTCTTTGTATAAGCAACCGTTATTCGATGTTTTTTTAAAAAAAAACTCCACATTGGAGCACATTTCAAGCAGTGGGATCTCTTCCCTTTGTGCTGGCTTACTGATAATACCTGCATAGAAGTGTACGGCCTTTAACTCCCTGTGGAAAATCAGAATTGGAGGAGTAACATGTTTGATGGAAGGCCTGGAAGAATTTAAGATTTCGTTGGTCGGTTGCTTTCCTGTAACATTGGCAAGCTGGTCAGAGGGATTTGGGAAGATTGCTGCTTATCTTGTTCCCACAAAGAAAAATACCTTACTTCCTTCTTTGAGGCCTTCACTGAGCATTGGATAGATTTCATTGGTCTGGCCGAAGAACTATTAAAATCACCTCTTAGTCCTATCTTAAGGATAGGACCCTGATTAACATATTATAAAGAAGCATGCAATCACCCAGCATTAAAACATTTTGAAGTGTGGGATCAAAGCTCAAAAAAGAGCTGCTCAATTTTAACTCATGTTATGCCCTAGCGCATGAAGTTAAAGTGTCCTTGAAATTGGACTAAATTTTTAATGGGCTATCATTTAAAATATCTCCCAAAATTGCCAGAATTACAAACAACAATTTAGCCAGACAATCAAGAATTTGATACCAAGCTCCAGTCTAGGGAGTTACGGTCTCTTTCTATTCACTTTGGTACAGCTCTATACAGCTGCCTAAATTTAGGAAAACTTGAAACAAACTAATGGAATTCCAGGAAATCTAGATGGTAAAAAAGGCCTTAAGTTCTAACAAAAAAAGTTCATAAAGCATGTTGAAAATCATAACCTTCAATATGTTAAAATTTCTGTGTTTAATTCTACTTATGAGGACAGTGGCTTTCTGATGACAGCACTTATGATTTGATCTAAAAAATACATTTTTAAGAATTGTGTAATCACAATGTGGAAGTTGCAAGTGCTGGGAATGGAACAAAGAGTGAAGAAAAACTCAACATTTTACAAGTGCTCTTCAGCAAGTAAAATTAATTTGTAATGGGATGGAAGGCTTTAATACACTAGGGTAAATTTTTCAAATGTGCGCCTTTTCTGATGACCCTCATCTGTTGAAAGTGCATATTAGCAATTTGTGCATATACAGCTCATGGTTTTAATGAATAAAAAGTTACAGGCTGTGACAAGGCTAGCTAACAAGGCTCTGCCTTTACAGCGAGCAATCAAAAAAACTACCCTATAATGCTAGGCCACATCTCCACCACTGCCTTATGAAAAGGAAAGTGTCATATTAAACTATTCACAGCAACATGGTACAAAGGCTGCTGGGATTCCATATTCACGTGCTCCTTTGATATTACGTGCGTTATCATCAAAGAAAATGTGAGGTTGGATGTGAGCTAAAAGTGGGCCTTTAGGACTCCCTGCCATAAAGAAAGCTTCATCTATCTTGAGACCCCAGCTACGCAGAGTTTTAATGGCTCGGATACCCAGCTTGTTGCCACTTCTCGCCGTCACCAGGTATGTGCAAATCGGATCATTCTCTGGACTAAACTTCTTTTTCATCTCTCCAAGAATCATGGCAAACTTCTTCAATGGGCCCTATTGACAGAACAATTAGATAATTAAATGAATAACAATGAGTTTTCAGAAAGTTTATAAGGGATATATATTACAGATAAATGATATATGAAAATATATTAAAGAAATATGTTTGGGGTTACTGTAAACTTAAAATGAGTGACACCAATTGTATATGGTAAATGACAAGACCATGCTTAAATGACTATGACATAAATGCATTTAATTTTTCTCCATTCCTATTCTGAAGCTGCTTACTCACCCTTGAGTACAACTCATAAGCTTGACTTGGAAGCTTGGGCAATATTTAAGGGGGTCAACAGTGAAAATCATCGAGTATTAGAATGATTTCATTTGTTTTAAGGATTTATCTTGTCACAATATCAGTGATGACATAGTGGGTAAAGATATTCTACAGTGTATCTGGGATCATTAGCAATTGTATTCCATCTCTGCACAAAACTCATCTGCCTTCTTTGAATTGATTTCATCTCCTTCTCTGAATGCTTAATATCGCCACACCTCAATTTGTTAACTGACATTGCAGAAGTGAGTTACAAAGCTCACATTCCAGCCCCCAGTGCTGCTTCTAAACTGCATGGTAGATGATACTTTAGCAATTGGGAATGTGTTATGCAGGGAACAAAGTGGCTTTGCACAATTAACATTTCCTTTAAGATGTGCTTGCATGCAGTTACATGCCAAATCCTAAAGGAACCATGCAACATAACAAAGGTGACAGCTTAATTCTGCAATCTACTTCACTTTCATCATCTTTTATCACTGAAACCACACCCTGGTCACCTCCCAAATTTATATTTCAAATGTTCTCCTCACCAGTCCCCTATCAAGCTCCACAGTCAGAAATTCCATTTCATCAACATTTCTGCATTCTGGTTCCCATTATACCAATACTTCTTACCCTGCATTAGCTTCTTATTCTTCAGTTCTTCTTCATCAAAATCTAATCTTACCTATAAATCTCTCCTGCCTTTCTCTTCCCTGCCTTGGTGAATGTTCCAATTATTTTGCACAGTAGACCCAGAAGGAAAAACCAGTAAAATAGGTGAATGATATACTATTCAGATTCATCTTGTATACCTAAAAACGGAGTTCCAGTATAACCAGTACGCCCATTTCCAAGTATTATTCATTTTTAAAACCGTTTTCTCTCCAAGGAACTATTTTCCCTTCAAATTCTTGCTGCCATTTTTTTGTTATTCCTCATCCTCATTAACGAAAGAACTTCCAGCTTTCTAGTTCTCACCCTACAGAACTCCCTTTTCTAAACTCATTTTCCTTACTTCCTCTCGCCCGCCTTTAAACAACACACTGCCAAGGAAACACCTTGGATCATTTTACTAACATTAAAAATAAATGTATAAATAAAGACATATTGCTGCAATTATTACTAGATCTGTTAATTTAGTCATTTCAGAGGCAGGCTAGAATACTTTGCAAGTAAACAGTTAAGAAGATTTTAAATTACTGGGCTTTTAAATTAGTACCCAACAGAAATTCTGTTTTATGGACAGAGCTCCCAGGTTTGGATCTTGGTTTGCATCTTGGTAGCTGATATCAGCTAAGTTATAGCAGAGGTACAACTAGTCTCCAAATGTGCCACCTTCAACCACATCCCAGTACATAGCTTTTACTTAATCTTCACTGTAATAAAGGCAAAGTTTACTCTCCATTGAATAACTACTGCCTTATTAGTATAATTCTAGATGAGAATAGGATAAGCACTGACTTTAATACACTCCACAGTTGAATAGCCTACCACTGTTCTCTGTCAATATTCATTCATGAAAAGCGGTCACTTGAAAAATGGGGAAATGCCAGGGAGAATGTTTCAAAAGACAGAGGTGAGGAAGCTGAAAGTGTATTCTAATTGTAATGAATTGGCCAATTATGAAAAAAAGGCCAACAGCCTGAAACATTAATTGTCTTTCCTGCACTTTTTGCTTACATTTTGAGTTTCCAGTATCCACAATGTTTTGCTTTTGCATTCCTGATTAACCGTTTCCATTCCTAAGTGTACGACATAACTCAAAAAAAAACACATTTCCCAGAGGTCTTTTCCACATTTAAAAACTCACAACCCAAATAATTCCAATATCATAATTGGCCGTGTGACTCACCTTTGCACTGCATTCAATTCAATGCACTGAATATCTCCCACATTTCTTACTAATCAAGACGAAACATAACAATCAAGGTACAATCTGATGGTACAGCTTAATCACTACTTCTTCTGATTTACTTTAACCTTCAGTTGCACTACCTTACTAAGAGGTCATTCCAAAAAAGAATCAACTTTTGATATTAGCCTTGGCCATAGATTTCATGGTTTCGTTGTCTTATTGATTGCCTTTCCAAATTGGAAATGGGATTATTATAGCAGAGCAGGAGGGCATTCAGCCCATCACATCCATGTGGCTCTGTAGAACAATCCATTTTGAACATCGAGTCCATGGAAAACTATGTCTTTTCAACTTGATCCTTAGGATGTATTCAAACACCCATGTGTAATATTTTATTTGCCCTTTTTTTGGCTCACTTGCATATTTTGTTCAGTTCAATCTGTGACTTACAGGTTGTCTCCTACTTCATTGCCCTTCCTATCTTGGCACTGTGCTATGTCATTGATGTAAACAGGAACAGCGCCTGAGAACATTAAAAATTATCTGCATGAATTGCACCCTTCAAACCAGCTATTTTTTACAGTTCCGACAATTTCTGGGCCCGTTAAGTTCTGACCAGAATCTTCGTGGGTTTGTGTTCAATAAACATGGAATTTTATCAATTTTTTAAAAAAAAATTTACAAAAGTCGAACTGGATTGGCATTTCCTCAAAAGAATTGTTTACCTTTTTAGATGGGATCTTCTCTGTTGAAATCCGTGTTGGATGTTGTTTACTGGGTTATTGTTGTACAATTGATCCTCAAAGGTTACATCAGACTACAATAGTTATTTACCTAAAAGTGCCTGGATCTGCTTTGTTATCTTGTTATAATCGTGGGTACCCTAGTTTTGAATCTACCTATGCCTCCTTTATTTGTTTAAAATAGGTGATTCAAAGAGGTTAAACCTTAGCTCACAGATTGTCCTCTGACCTTCGAGTCAAACGATCATGGGGCTAAATCCCATTTCATAATTTCAGCTGACAATTCAATGTAGTATCGAAGAGAGGCCGCACCATGAGAGGTGTCATCCCTCTGACTAAAACAAAGCCTTGCATGTCTTATCAAAGAATTGTCATGGACAACATTTATCATTTGTCATAGATAATTAAATCAGGTAATTTATTTCACTACTATTTTCACTATTGTCAGATGAGAAATTACATTGGATATCATGTCTATTCTCATATGTGGACAAAAGATCCTACGATTCATTCTAATAAAAGCAGGGCAAGTCCTCCCTGATGATCTGGAAATTATCCCTCAACCTACTACACCGAAACAGATTATTTGATCACCATTGCATTGTTGCTGACGGATTAGTTTTGTACATAAATTGACTACCTTAGCATTGCATTAAGAGGTCTATAGCTCATGTTTTCTCTTGTTTAAACTCTGAGGAAGCAATTTTTTGGGTACTGTATTTGGAATCTTGAATTCATCTGCAATCATAAAGGTATTTGCAAGTTTTAATTATCTTGTCTATTCTCTGGGTGTCCTCTTTATAGGTGACTCCCTTGGTAGGATGTGTGGCTGGATGCATACATGCTGTACAAGTGTACAGTGTTTGTATGTATGCGTGAGTGAACATAATGTGCACGAACACGTATCTATGCAGTATGATGGATCAATACATCTGTATGCTAGGGGTTAGTGAGCATGGATGTGTATTCTATAGATTGAAACATTATCTAAAGAGTAAACTGTTTGCTGCCACAGCTAAAAATGGAAAACTACTGCAGTAAGAACTGCAGATGCTAGAGTCAGAGATAACACAGTGTAGAGCTGGAAGTACGCAGCAGGCCAGGCAGAAATTTCTGAAGAAGGGTCCTGATCAGAAATGTCAACTTTCCTGCTCCTCTGATGCTGCCTGGCCTGCTGTGTTCCTCCAGCTCCACACGGTGTTACCATTACTAACAGCTATTGTGCAAACTATATTGACAACAGCAATAGAAAGCAAATCAGAAAACAGCTGAGAAAAAGCCCAAAGGAAATGGAAATGTCTAATATACATGACAATGGGCTATTAATCCAACTGCCCGGCCTAAAGTTCTGGGGACACAAATTCAAATGCCACCATGACACTGGTTGAATTTAAATTCCTTTAAATCATAAATTCAACATTTTAATAAAACCTTTTTCCGAGATTGAAAACTCACCTCAGTGTGCTAGGAAACCATCATCAAATGTCTTAAAAATCTATCTGGTTCACTAAAGTCCTTTTGGAAAGGAAATCTACCATCCTTACCTGATCTGGTCTCCAATGTCTCTAGAACGATCACCGTGTGGTATAAAACTTAACTGCCCCCTGAAATAGTCTAGTATGTCACTCAGTTCAAGGCAATTGGGAATGGGCATTAAATCTATGAAATAAGAAATAAAAATCTCCAATAGATTGCTAAGATTGTTACGGCACACATGGCGGGGGGGGGGGGGGGGG
>NC_063348.1:22118431-22125178 GCF_021869965.1 Rhincodon typus | reverse complement strand
ACACAGAAAAAAAAAACAAAAACACACAAACAACTCCTGGCGGGTGGCTGGGGGGGGTTGGGGGGGGGGGGGGGGGGGGGGGGGGGGGGGGGCGCAGCGGTGGTGGTGGTGGACGGCAATGCCTCCTTAGAATACAAACTTGTCTAACCTCAGGATGACTGCATCTATTTGCTAATCCTGCCACTCCACCAGTGCTTTTCCTGCTGTCTGACAGCCAGTTAACTCAAACCTCTGTAGCGCAGGCAGAACGGTGCAGTCTGAAGTTGGTCATCGTCACGATGTTCAAAGTCATTCTTCAAAGACTACTCTATTGGATGTCGGTAATATCCATCCATTATTCCAGAGCCTTTATAAATTACATTGTGGAAGTACTAGGAATGGTAATGATGCATGGTAAACAGTAAGAAATGCACAGGAGTAATTATTTTTAACTGCGACATAACATACACAAACAGCATTTATAAATTTAGTTTAGAATGCATAATTTGTGCTGGCTTTTGTATTTGCTCTATTGGGAAAAGGATAATGTGATGGTCATGATAGTGGGAAGAATATGTGAGTTTTAATAAATGGGAAGTTAGGGTTGATGTCCCTGGTATAGTTCATTAATACTTGATTGTGTAGAGCCTGGACAGAAAGGGGCTGTCTTTGTTACAGCCAGTCTTCCTCCTTCTCAGCATCTTGCTTGATAGTTAGTGGAAGGGCTGCTCCTTCATAATGGCAAAATTGAAGATACGATCTCATATCTTCAGACACTGAGCTGAGTAGCGCTGGGTTTATTGAGAACTGATGCTGCTGCCACCACAAGGTGAATTAGAGATAGCCATTAATCTCAACTCTCACAAAAGAATAAAGAGAGATGCATTAATCTTCACATTCACTATGCTTTGGCAGACATAGGCAATGTGGCCTATGGCATGCTCTGTTTTTTTTAATTTGTACACAAGATTTGGCAAGGCCAGTATTTATTGTCCATTCCTAAATGTCCTGGAGGAGGGAGTGGCGAGCTTTGTAAACTGCTGCAGGCCACATGTTGTAGGTTTACTAATAGCACCATTGGGTAGGGAAGTTGGGGTGATGGCTGTAGCTGTTTAGAAATTTCAGCAATGAGTTCTATAGTGAAATACAGATATCTCAAACAGTGATCATGGTCAAAGCACAGAGAACAAAACTGCTCCCTAAATACCGAACTGCTGAGTCCCTGTCTCCTTCTCAATCTATTAGTAACATTTTCTGTTCCTTATGGCCTGTCTTTATTCTCCCAGTCACATACAATTCCAAAAGGAAGTTCTACTAGATTAACAATGTCTACAAATAAATAGTTTCGGAGAATTTCTTGAAGTACTGGTTTGATCACTCTCAGTAGGTTGAAATTACAGAGAAGTACAGGCAATCTCTAGGTTGCAAACGAGTTCTGTTCTGGAGTCTGTTCTCAAGTTGATTTGTTTGCAAGTCAGAGCACAATGCAGGACAATGGAAAGCAGCTGTTCATAAATACAGGAGACGTTGCATGTTAGATATCTAAAAATTAAAACCAGGTATGGGATCACATACTTAAGTACGACCACTTGTAAATCAGGGCCCCCTGTATGGGAACAGTCACCAAGAACATAATAATGTGGCAACTAAGCTGTAAAAGGGTCAATGATTCCTGTAAATTATGATAGAATGACACTCCTTCATATATCATCATCAGCAGTATGGATTAAGATAAGACAATGGCTGGAGCATACATTTGGAAATGGCAGTGCTTTTGTCAAATCAACATTGCACACTAACTGACTGTATGTTTTGCCCATGCTGTATCATGCAAGTAGCTGTTAGGTGTCCCTGTGCAAACCCCTTTACCAATGTGGCAGATGATACAATTCCTGTCAAATAAGACAGTGTAATCACAGAAGTCATTTTTGAGCTAAAAGAGGCTTCAATTATCCAATGAATGGTGCTGTACTGCCCAAATTGCTAAAGTTATCCCAAACTTCTTTGGATGAGGTAGGGGGAGGCTCAGCAAAAATATGGACTATGCATCAGCAGCCTGACTTACACTAATTGCACACTGCCCCTTTACGACAGGAGCATCTCAGTCCACAATATTTCCCTGACAGCTTAGTGATTCCGGAAATGCAAAACAAAGTTTTTAGATTTGTCAAAATTCATGTAAAGAAAAAAAATGTTAGGGATTGAATAAATACTGTACACGACAAACTAACAATGCAAGCTGGAAGTCAGCTCTTGTTTTATGTTCATGTAACCAGATTAGTTGCTCCACTTACTGCCTAACTGACTGTGGGATGTTGGTCAAAGCTGATTTGCATCACTGTTCACTCTACTTCTTGTCACCAGTGAAACAGTGAAAGAATATACTTTTTGGAGGCATGGCTATTCCAAAACAGCATACAAGTGAAGAAGAGTCTATGTGTAATTGTTGTGGAATGATCTGTCCTGTTGTGTCCCCCCGCAACATCCTGTGGAGAACTGCACATCTCCGCTCAAAAACAGCCCAGTTGGCATGTCTGAAATTAGACACCAGCACAAAAACAAAACAAAAGAGCTCCAAGACAAGGCATAAACCTTTTGTGGAAAGGTTATGATTTGTACCAGCTACTACTACTGATGTAATAGACAAAATCTCCCAACTGGACAGTTCCATTCCCTCCTGAAGAACTGCAGTTGTTAGGTTACCCTGTTAATATCAGGTGTTTGGATAAGCTGCTTCAGGATGATATGTAAGGTGTAAATCAGAAGACAGATGGTTAAGCACTGAAGTAAAATTTGAAATATTATGTAACAATTTTGATCAAACAATTAAAATCTTACCTCTCCAATAGGAACATGCTCCATGTCCTTCTCATACTTGATAACTTCATTCAGACCTTTCTCGTTGAATACAGTATCAGTCTCATCTGAGAACAATACTGAATCCCCATCAAATGCCACCTTAAGTTGACTTTCTTTTATCTGACTCATTTGTTGTATTACTAGAGCTGCAGGAATGTCTTTGGAGAGAAAAAAAACTTGCGCTTTAATTCACATTTATTTGTTTCTTATATTCCAAATATTCCAACATTTCAAAAGTACTTCACTTCACAGCCCAGTGATTCCGAAAAGCTCCTTGTCATATGAGCCTTTCCTTTTTTTTTCTTTATGCTTATAGTTATAAAGCTGCATGATTGCAGTTGGACTCCATGATTTAGAACTCGAACGCAAATATTAAAATTAGCTAGGCATTCCTCATTTTTCAGCAGCAACCGTTCAGGAAAATAACAAGTACCCCAGGGAGAATCTGTGCAAAGAATGAACACACTAGCATTTCAACAAGGTACATTTCATTTATGCCACAGCAACTATTCGGCATGGCCCTTATTCTTTCCAAAATCACAAGAGTATTTTCCAATTCATTGTTTTCTTCATCTCCTTCGCTGGTTGTCCTTCAACTGCAATGCAATTTCCTCAGTTGCATCTTATGTCCTTCTATGCAATTCCTGCTCCAAATACTTCATCACCCAAGAAATTCCATCCTAATACCACTAATCCCACAGATTCCATGGCAGATATTTCAGGTGGAAAGTCTGGAAGGATCCCTTTTCCTTCTGTATAACATACATGCTCCACAAATCAACAAACTTACCTTTCTTCAGTGCATTGCAAACAGAAGTTTCACATGCTGAAAGGAACAGCTTTACATCTTCTGCATGTAGGAACTTTACAGGATCTTTTCCATCTAGAAAGCAAAACTTGCTAATCTCGAAATCTGGAAATACAAGATGTAGATTTTTATCAGCACTCTGAGTTAATAGCAACTGCATTTCCAGGTAGGATATTATTGTGGGATTGCAGGTTTAGGTTCCACATACCAAGACTTGACACAAGATTATGCCGGGTCCTCACTGTAAGAAGGAACAGTTGTGCATGTTGGACTGTGCGGTCTTTAATATGTGATGTTAGACCAGCGTTTACCAAACCTTGAGTCAAAGTTTTTGAATGTTGTGTGCTCCAAAGTAGAAATGGAGTGCAATCCCAACATAGTGCTAGCAACTTTGTGGCCCCTTTAAATTGTCGGAGTCATAGAGTCATACCGACTTTACAGTACAAAAAATTGGCCCTTTGGCCCGTTACATCCACACTGGTTATCGAACATCTATCTATTTAAATCCCATCTTCCAGCACTTGGCCTGTAGCCTCGTATGCTATGGTGTTTTAATAGTTCTTAAATGTTATGAGGGTTACCACTCTTTCAGGCAGTGAGTTCCAGGTTCACATAGCCCTCTCGGTGAAAAGAATCGTTCCTCAAATCACTGCTAAACCTCCTGCTTCTTCCCTCTAAACTATGCCCCTTACTTACTGAATTGGTCCAGTCCGAGCAACATGCTGGTTAATCCCAGTATCCCACATGCCTTCTTAACCACGCTGTCTACCTGTCCTGTCACCTTCAAGAATCTCTGGACATGTACACCAAGGTCTCTGTGATCCTCTGCACTTCCTAGGTTCTTACCATTTAACATGATCTCCCTTGCCTTGTTAGTTCAACCAAAATGCATCACCCCACACTCTTCAGAATTAAATTCCATTTGCCACTGTTCAGCCCATCTGACCACCCTGACTATACTGTCTTGTGGTGTAAAGCTTTCCTCCTAGCTATTTGTCACACCACCAATTTTCTGTGGAGATTTTTTTTAACTTAGGCACTGTGTCACCAGCTGAAACTTGAGACCTGGAGCAGGTGCTGTAAGTTAAAATCTCTGCAAATGAAACCATCTGCCCACTACACACCCCTATCTTGTTTACATAGATATGGAGTAATGCCTATTAACAAGCACTAAATTGGCACCACAATGGAAAGAAAGCTTTAGCGAGCACTGTCAAGGCACTAGTTTGCCCTATTGAGTGGATGAAAGCAATTGAAAAAGTTGGACATTCTTCCCAGTGCTCTAGTCAACATTTATCCTTCAATATAAGTCACTAAACCAGGTCATTTATTTAACTGCTGCTGTGGAATCTTGCTGTGCATGAACTGGCTGCAATGTTTGCCACATCACATAAGTGTCTGTGCTTTGAAGGTACTTTAATGGATGAAAATTGCTTTGGGACATCCTGAATTCACGAAAGGCAAGACACTATTTTCTTTCCCTACTCTCCAAGAAAAAATTGAGACTGCCATTAGTCAAAGTGATCAGTTCTGTGATGCAACTAAGAAATACTGAATTGCAGCTTTCAGAGAGGCCTGCATTCCCAAATCAGTCAAGAACTTGGTCTTGAACTTTAATTCCTCTGGTTCAGAGTTCCACTTGTCTACTTACAGTTGTTGAATAACTGACTAGGCTGAATTCAAGATTTCATGCATCAGACTGTTGCAGGTAGCACAGTTGGCTGCATGGTTGGTTTGCAATGCAGAATGATACCATGGGCTCATTTGCTAAATCGGCTGAAGTTGCCGTGAATGAAGGACTCTTTACAAACCCCTCTCCTTGTCTGAGGCATGGTGATCCTTAGGGTAAATCACCATGTCATCTCTCTATAATGAGACAGTAGCCTTATGGTTCTCTGGGATTATGGCCACCTTTAATTTACTGAATTATAGTTTGAACCATAAGTAACCATCATACTACTAAAGATCCAATTTACCACATCTTACCATAAATATGTACAGATATTTAAAAAATGAATCTATCAACTGCACATCTTGATGACTGATGCATTAGCTTGAATGTCGAAGCATTGACATGGGAGATGCAATAGATGACCTTGCTTTGCTTTATTTGAACCATCTGTATTTGTGCTGCACTAACAAAATACATGCCAACGACTCTTATGGAGAAACCTGACACCCCTAACATCAGTAAGTCAAACAAAATAAGATTTTGTTTTTGAAGTATCATTTTCATCATCACCTGGCATGATATTTCCCAATGGTGATGCTGAATCCATGATTAACTCGAATACAAGCAATGAGAAGTAATTTGTTCAATGGTTATATTATAACATCAATGATTTAGTTGGTCTCAGCCAAAGATAGATTTGGGTAATTGCAGAGATAGTAAGAACTGCCGATGCTGTGGAACTGGGGGAAGCACAGCAGGCCAGGCAGCATCAGTGGAGCAGGAAAGTTGACGTTTCGGGCCAGGACCTTTCTTCAGAAATGGGGAAGGGGGCAGGGAGCTCTGAAATAAATAGAAAAAGGAGGGGTGGGGCTGGGGAATGTAGGTGGGATGGTGATAGGTGAGTGCAGGTAGGCAGTGGTGGTAGGAGTGGATAGGTGGGGTTGTGTCATGTCAAGGAGGCAGGGATGAGAGGGAGGGTTGGTCATGGGATGAGGGCGGGGGATGGGGAGATTTTGAAACTGGTAAAGTCCACATTGAGACCATTGGGTTGTAGGCTCCCAAGACGGAATATGAGGTGCTGCTCCTGCAGTTTCCGGGGTGGCGTCATTGTGACACAGGAGGAGGCCCAGGATGGACATGTCACCCAGGGAGTGGGAGGGGGAGTTGAAGTGGTTCGCGACTGGAAGGTATTGTCGTTTGTTGCGAACAGAGCGCAGGTGCTCTACAAAGCAGTCTCCGAGCCTCCGCTTGGTCTCACCAATGTAGAGGAGGCCACATCAGGAACACACTCCCCACTAGCCCCACCACCCCTGGCACCTTTTCCCTGCAACCTCAGGAAGTGTTACACCTGCCCCTACACCAAACTCCCTCACCTCCATCCAAGGAACCAAAAAATCCTTTCACATCAGGCAGAGGTTCACCTGCACAT
>NC_063348.1:22114571-22118331 GCF_021869965.1 Rhincodon typus | reverse complement strand
GTGTCACAATGACACCACCCGGAAACTGCAGGAGCAGCATCTCACATTCCGCCTTGGGAGCCTACAACCCAATGGTCTCAATGTGGACTTTACCAGTTTCAAAATCTCCCCACCCCCCGGCCTCATCCCATGACCAACCCTCCCTCTCATCCCCGCCTCCTTGACCTGACACAACCCCACCTATCCACTCCTCCAAACATTGCCTACCTGCACTCACCAATCACCATCCCACCTACATTCCCCAGCCCCACCCCTCCTTTTTCTATTTACGTCAGAGCTCCCTTCCCCCTCCTACATTTCTGAAGAAGGGTCCCGACCTGAAACGTCAACTTTCCTGCTCCACTGATGCTGCCTGGCCTGCTGTGCTCCTCCAGCAAAGGATCAGCAATTTCTTGATTGTGATACAAATAAAAATCACACATAGGTGAAAACGTTAAAACATGGATATAATATGCTCTAGACTGAAGAGTTTTTGAACACTAATGCTGTACACTTGTGCATTATGACGTAATGTGTGTGATTGATACACATTTTGATATAATTTATTTTAGAGTTTAGATTTAGAAATAGCACCATGTGGGCGTTAGTCTGTGTATAAACGAGAAACTTGTTAGTATTGCCAAGCCATGATTTTTTTTTTGAACCAGTATGAGAGACAGTCCCTGAAGTGACAATGGGAATTTATTTGCAGTGGGACAGTTTTATAACCAGAGTGTAAACATTGAAGAGCATTAGCTTGCTTTCAGACAGAAGAATCAGGATTTTTCTTTGCTTCTAGAAGAAAAACACATAGTTTGGAGATAGGTTCATTGAGTGGGCAAATATCTGGCAAATGGCATGTAATGTATGAAAATATGAAATTTTTCACTTTGGCAGCTAGAATGAAAAAGAACACATTAACTAAATGGTGAAAGATTGCAGAACTCTAAGACGCAGATCTAGGTGTCTTAGTGCACAAATCACATAAGGTTAGTCGGTACAGTAAATAAATAAGAAAGTTATTAGCATGTTATCATTTATTGAGAGGGCAACTGAATAGAAAAGAGGTTATGCTTCAATTATACAATGCATTAGTGAGACCATGCTGTTGGTGTTATTCTGCATTGCAAACCAGCTGTTCAGCTAACTGAACCCCAAACTGAGAACATTTAGTAGACAAATAACTAGGATACGTGGCTTATCTCAGGAGGACAGATTGGATAGGCTAGATATTCAGCTACTGGAGTTCAGAAGAATAAGAGGTGACTTGATTGGAACATGTAAGATCCTGAGGGGTCTTGAAAGGGTGGATAAGGAAAGGAGGTTTTCTCTTATGAACATGCAAAATAGGTAGAAGTAGACAAGCTGGTCCCTCAAGACTGCTCCACCACTAAATATAATCATGTCATTTCCATTTGTTACCAATTCTATATTCTATCCAACTCCAGCTTAAACATATTTAATGAAGCCACCTCCACAATTTTCTGAGGCTGCAAGTTCCTAAGTCCGTTTAGAGAGGAAAGAGATCTCTCCTTACCTCTGTCCTAAAAGGACAACACTCAAGATTTTTGAAAAAAGGTGTCCTTAGTTTTGGACTGACCCACAATGCAACATCCTTTCCGTGTCGAACATGTCAAGACCATTCAGGATCATACATACTTAATCAAATCAACTCTCGCTCTTCTAAACTTCAGTGGAGATAAGCCCAAGCTGTTTAACCTATCCTTATAAGACTCACATTCCAGGCAATGTTCCCTCTAAGGTACACGGCTGAATGTGCACAATTGCTCCAAGGGTCTGCACACTGCAAGTGAATTGCCAATGCCAGCTATGTATCAATCTAGTAAACGTGCCCTGAACCAGCTCCACTGCATGTATATCCTTTCTTAAAGAAGGGAGCTAAAACTGCAAAGTATTCAAGATTTGGTCTCAACAATGGCCTGTACAAGTAAAGGATAACAATCTTATGTTCAATTCCTTCCGGAATTGAGGCTTGCTTGATTACTTGCTGTACCTACATATTAACTTATTGTGACTCATGCATTTGGAAATTTAAATCTCTCTGCCACTCAGAACTTCACAGTTATTCTCTATTTAAGTAACACTTTTTTTATTCTTCTTACCAAAATGAATAACTTCACATTTTCTCACATTATTGTCCATCTGCAAGATTTTGATTACTTACTGAACCTATCTATATCTGTCAGTATCCTCATGTTTTCCTTGCAATGTTTTTCTACCTATCTCAATGGACCTTTGCTCCCTATCTATATCATTGATGTAAATAGTAAAATGTTGAGGCTTCAGTACAGACCCCTGTGGGACTCCATTCATCACATTCTGCCAAAGATTCACTTCTGCATACTCGCTGTTTTCTGCCAGTGAGCCAACCTTCTATCCATGTTAATATTTTGCCCTTATAACATGAACTTTTATTTTCTGCAATGACCTTTTGATGTGGCCCCTTATCAAATACTTTCTGGAAGTCCAAGGACAGTATGCCTATCCCTTTATCTAAGCACATGTTACGCCTTCAAAGAACTCCAATAAATTGATTAAACAAGAGCTCACTTTGACAAAACAATGCTGACTGCTCTCAATTGTTCTAAGTGCACAGATGTAATTTTTTAAATTACTGGTCTCTTCCCCACAAGACATCAAGCTAACTGGCCAATAATTTGAGATAACACGATGTAGAGCTGGATGAACACAGCAGGCCAAGCAGCATCAGAAGAGCAGGAAGGCTGACGTTTCGGGTTGAGACCCTTCTTCAAAAATGGGGGAGGGGAAGGGGATTCTGAAATAAATAGGGAGAGAGGGGGAGGCGGATAGAAGATGGATAAAGGAGAAGATAGGTGGAGAGGAGACAGACAGGTCAAAGAGGCGGGGGTGGAGCCAGTAAAGGTGAATGTAGGTGGGAAGTTAGGGAGGGGATCGGTCGGTCCAGGGAGGACGGACAGGTCAAGGAGGCAGGATGAGGTTAGTGGGTAGGAGATGGCGGTGGGGCTTGAGGTGGGAGGAATGGTTAAGGAGGCGGGGACGAGCTGGGCTGGTTTTGGGATGCGGTCGGGGGAGGGGAAATTTTGAAGCTTGTGAGGTCCACATTGATACCCTTGGGCTGCAGGGTTCCCAAGCGAAATATGAGATGCTGTTCCTGCAGCTTTTGGGTGGCATCATTGTGGCAATGCAGGAGGCCCAGGATGGACATGTTGTCCCAGGAGTGGGAGGGGGAGTTGAAATGGTTCGCGACTGGGAGGTATAGTTGTTTGTTGCAAACTGAGCGTAGGTGTTCCGCAAAGCAGTCCCCGAGCCTCCACTTGGTTTCACCGATGTAGAAGAGGCCACAACGGGAACAGCAGATACAGTATACCACATTAGCAGATGTGCAGGTGAACATCTGTTTGATGTGGAAGGTCTTCTTAGGGCCTGGGATGGCGGTGAGGGGGGAGGTGTAGGGGCAGGTGTAGCACTTGCTCCGGTTGCAGGGAAAAGTGCCGGGTGTGGTGGGGCTGGAAGGGAGTGTGGAGCGGACAAGGCCATCCCGGTGAGAGTGGTCCATCCGGAAAGCAGATAAGGGTGGGGAGGGAAAGATGTCTTTGGTGGTGGGGTCAGATTGCAGATGGCGGAACTGTCGGAGGATTCGGAGGTTGGTGGGGTGGTACGTGAGGACGAGGGGGATTCTGTTTTGGTTGTTATTGCGGGTAGGGGGTATGAGGGATGAGTTGCGGGAAATGCGAGAGACACGGTCGAGGGCCTTTTCGACCACTGTGGAGGGGAAGTT
>NC_063348.1:22072562-22114471 GCF_021869965.1 Rhincodon typus | reverse complement strand
TTTCGACCACTGTGGAGGGGAAGTTGCGGTCCTTGAAAAATGAGGACCTCTGGGATGTCCGGGAGTGGAATGCCTCTCTCAGGAGCAGATGCGGCGGAGGCGAAGGAATTGGGAATAGGGGATGGCCTTTTTGCAGGAAGGTCGGTGAGAGGAGGTGTATTCTAGGTAGCTGTGGGAGTCAGTGGGCTTGAAATGGATATCGGTTTCCAGGTGGATGCCAGAGATGGAGACGGAGAGGTCCAGGAAGGAGAGAGAGGTATCAGAGATGGTCCAGGTGAACTTAAGGTTGGGGTGGAAGGTGTTAGTGAAGTGGATGAACTGTTCGAGCTCCTCGTGGGAGCACGAGGCGGCGCCGATACAGTCATCGATGTAATGGAGGAAGAGGTGGGGGATAGGGCCAGTGTAGCTTTGGAAGAGGGATTGTTCCACGTATCCTACAATGCAGAATAACACCAACAGCGTGGTCTCACTAATGCATTGTATAATTGAAGCATAACCTCTTTTCTATTCAGTTGCCCTCTCAATAAATGATAACATGCTAATAACTTTCTTATTTATTTACTGTACCGACTAACCTTATGTGATTTGTGCACTAAGACACCTAGATCTGCGTCTTAGAGTTCTGCAATCTTTCACCATTTAGTTAATGTGTTCTTTTTCATTCTAGCTGCCAAAGTGAAAAATTTCACATTTTCTTACATTACACGCTATTTGCCCACTCAATGAACCTATCTCTAAACTATGTGTTTTTCTTCTGGAAGCAAAGAAAAATCCTGATTCTTCTGTCTGAAAGCAAGCTAATGCTCTTCAATGTTTACACTCTGTTTATAAAACTGTCCCACTGCAAATAAATTCCCATTGTCACTTCAGGGACTGTCTCTCATACTGGTTCAAAAAAAAAATCATGGCTTGACAATACTGACAAGTTTCTCGTTTATACACAGACTAACGCCCACATGGTGCTATTTCTAAATCTAAACTCTAAAATAAATTATATCAAAATGTGTATCAATCACACACATTACATCATAATGCACAAGTGTACAGCATTAGTGTTCAAAAACTCTTCAGTCGAGAGCATATTATATCCATGTTTTAACGTTTTCACCTATGTGTGATTTTTATTTATATCCTACAAAGAGGCAGGCATAGCATGGGCCCATGCGGGTACCCATGGCCAACCCCTTTGTCTGTAGGAAGTGGGTGGAATTGAAAGAGAAGTTGTTGAGGGTGAGGACGAGTTCGGCTAAGTGGAGGGGGACTGGTCGGGCCTGCGGGACAGGAAGAAGTGGAGAGCCTTTAGGCCATCTGCATGGGGAATGCAGGTGTATAGGGACTGGACGTCCATGGTAAAGATGAGGTGTTGGGGACCGGAGAATTGGAAGTTTTGGAGGAGGTGGAGGGTGTGGGTGGTGTCACGGACGTAGGTAGGGAGTTCCTGGACCAAGGGAGAGAAAATGGAGTCGAGATAGGTGGAGATAAGTTCAGTGGGGCAGGAGCAGGCGGAGACAATGGGTCGACCAGGGCAGTCAGGTTTGTGGATTTTGGGAAGGAGATGGAAATGGGCGGTGCGTGGTTGGGGAACGATGAGGTTAGAGGCTGTGGGTGGGAGGTCACCTGAAGTGATGAGGTTGTGGATGGTTTGGGAGATGATGGTTTGGTGGTTGGGGGTGGGATCATGATCAAGGGGGCAGTAGGAGGAGGTGTCGGACAGTTGGTGTCTGGCCTCGGCGATGTAGAGGTCAGTGCGCCATACTACAACTGCGCCTCCCTTGTCCCCAGGGTTTATGGTGAAGTTGGGATTGGAGCGGAGGGTTGCACGTTCTGTGGGGGAGAGGTTGGAGTGGGTAAGAGGGGTGGAGAGGTTGAGGCGATCGATGTCTCGACGGCAGTTCGAGATGAAGAGGTCGTGGGAGGGTAGGAGGCCTTGGGTTGTTGTCCAGGAGGAGGGGGTGTGTTGGAGGCGGGAGAAGGGGTCAGTAGAGGGATGGTTAGGCTCACGGTTAAAGAAGTAAGCGTGGAGGCGGAGGCGGCGGAAAAACTGCTCAATGTCCAAACGTGAGTTGTATTCGTCAATGTTCGGTTGGAGGGGGACAAAGGTGAGTCCTTTACTGAGGACTGACCGTTTGTCCTCAGTGAGGGGGAGGTCTGGGGGGATGGTGAAGACTCAGCAGGGCTGGGTGCTACAGTCTCCTCTGGAGCTGCTGGCTGTGGAGCTGGTGGGCGGAGCGAAGTTGGCGGTGGGCGGAGCGACGTCGGCTGGTAAATCTTGGATGTTGGTGGCAGTGGCGTCCTCAATGTCTGTGTTGGCCTCGGAAACGGAGGCGGTGGCATCAGCAGCAGTGTTGATGACATTGGCTGTACCAGAAGTGGCGTACCGGGCGGCGGCAGATGTGACGTCATCCGTGGAAACCATTGGTGCTCTGAAGGTGGCCACATGGCCAATGGCGGCGGGCACATGGTGGGGAAGGTCCTGGGTAGGATGGCAGGCACCAGTAAGTTTAAAGTACTTTTGGTTTTTAGTGTCCAACAAAGCCAAGTAGAATCGTGATTTCAGGTTGTGGATCCTACGAAGAATAAAAAACAGGAGAGGTCCTTTGCAGGTCTAGGAGAGGGAGGCTCTGAGCTGGGGTAGGCTTAATTGTAGTATCTGGAGATGCTGGCGCATTGCAACGAGTGTGTATTTCAGGAGTCGCAGGGAGAAACGCTTCTGTAGGATATCAATGTTCTGAATGTAGCGGTGGTCGCGGTTGGGGCCAAATTGGGAAGGCTTAAATGTAGACTGTAGTCCGTTGGGGATGATCCAGTTCCGTAGGCAGGTACTCAGAAAGGTAACGTGGCTGTAGTACCTGGTTTGCTTTAGGACGTGGTCGAGCAGTTTCAGGGCCGAAGAGATTACAAGAGGGTTGCAGTGGGAGAGGGATACACTGAGGTTTTTCCGGAGGGAGGAGGGTAACTTCTTTAAGGTGGGCATCCTTAGAAGAGACTTCGCAGTGGGGTTAAAATTGTTACAGAGATTGTAGGAACTGCCGATGCCGGAGAGATGCCGATAATTTCCTGCATTCTGCCTCCATCCCTTCTTGAACAGAAAGAAACACTATTTGCTACTATTTTCCAAACTGTTGGAACCCTTCTTGAATGTAACAAATTCACCAAAAACATCTAATACTCCATTCCTGTTTCCTTCAAAACTCTAGAATGAAGTCCATCAGGACCTGGAGGCTTATCAACCCATAGTTCCATCAGTTTGCTCAGTACCATTTCCCTACTGATTATAATTTTACCAAGTTCATCTTTTCCTTCAATCCCCTGATTTACTGGGATATATTTTGCATCCTCTTTAGAGAAGTCAAAGTAAAGTATTTATTCAATACATCCATTGTTTCTTTATTATCTACTATTCTCATCCTCTAAAAGGCCAACAGTCCTTACTTATTCCTTCCTTTGTTAGATATCTATAAGTACTTTTGCTAACTATTTTTACATTTCCAGCTAGCCTCCTCTCATGCTCTAAATTATTGTCCCGATCAAAGTTTAAGTCATTTTCTGTCATTCTTTGTATTCTAACCAATCATCTGACCCGCCCCTCATCCTTGAGCAAATTATATGCTTTTACCTCAAGTCTGATGTTTTCCATAACTTCTGTAGTTAACCACAGACGAATTCTCCTTTATAGTAGGAATGTACTTTTTCCGATAATTCTGAAGTACTCATTTAAATGTCTGCGACTGTTTCTCATCTGATCTATCTCCTAGCCTAATATCCGAATTCACTTCAACTGCTCAGCTTTCAAGCTCAGATAATTGTCCTTATTTAAGTTTTAAATACTAGTCTTAGATCCACTTTTCTCCCTTTCAAACTGGATGCAAAACATATTAGAGCTGCTGGTACCTAGAGATGCCACCATTCTGAGGTCATTAATTAATCCTGTCACATTATATAATGCCAAGTGTAGTATAGTCTCTTGTCTGGCTGCTCCAAGCAACTATCTTGAAAACATTCTATGAACTCTTCATCCAGGCTTCTACTGCCAATCAGAATTTTCCAGTTTATAGTTTGGTTAAAATTAGCCATGATTATTGCCATTGGTTATCAGTATTATTAAAAACAATGCATAACTTTAAGTTTCATTTATATTTTATGTGCAAGGGGAGGACAATATGATTTTTAGCTTCATTGTTTAAGAATTATTTTGGGCTTCCTGCCAAGAAGTTTGAAGGTCTATTTTGTTTACATGTATTTAATGAAGCTTTACAACCTTGACTTGAAGAGCTGGGGAGGCTAATAGATCACTGCATTTAAAAAAACTGTTACTGAAATAAAACAAAATAACTGTCAATGCTCGAAATCTGAAACAGAAATTACTGGAGAAACTCAGTAGGTCTGGCAACATCTAGTGATACAGAAAATAGCAGAACAATTGAAAAAGTATAGCAGTCTTCATGTGGGTATGCTAGAAAGCGATGCCACATTACATAATACCAAGTTAAATACAACCTGCTCTCTAGTCTGTTCCCAGAACGTGCCATTCTTACAGATTACGCTTGAAAGCATTTTACTAATTCCTGTGGGTGAACTTAGTCCTATAGGTCAAAGTTTAAAAATAAGGTGTTTTGCATTTAAGGCAGAGATGAGAAGAATTTTTTTCTCACAAGATGTTGAGAGTCTTTGGAATACTCTTTCTCAAAAGACAGTGGAAGGAGAATTTTTGAATATTTTTAAGCCAGAGGTTAATAGATTCTTTATAAGTTGGTGTTTGAAAAGTTATTGGGAGTTAGCAGGAATGTGGAGTAATAAGATGAGCCACAATTGTATGGAATGATGGAGTAAGCTCAAGGGGCCAGATGGCCTACTCCTGCTCCTAACCCATATGTTTAAAGCATGCAAGAATGAAAGCAAATATGATCCATCGTATGTTCCAACTCACCATAATGATTTACACTATTAATGATCCTCACCCCACCTTCAGCACTGTGAGTTGACAGAAGAATAATTTCAAAGAGTTGCTTTTCATCAGGATTTCTTGCCAATAACTTGTTATTTACCATTTGAATCGCCTGAAAGATGCAATAAAGGAAATTAAAATGTACTATAAGGGCTAAGGAGGAGAGAAGTGATTACTCATCCATAAATTATTGTTGCCATTCAACAAATACACAGATAGTTTTGAAGTATGAAGATAAAAGTATTGTGAGCATATATAATGGCTTTTCACATAAGGGCAATTCAAATTGTTTCACAAACTGAAGTGATCCGAGTGGTCTGCAACATGTAATGCATAAATTGGGATGGGTAAGAATCAATTGAGGGTACACGAAACTGAATGGCAATGATGTGTTGAAGAATCGTAAAAATTAAGAGCTTTTAAATTAATTTCACATCTCAAAACGCAACAGTAAAATATTGCCAATATGCCTTTTGAATTGCCTGAATGCAAGGCTGTGAATAGTTCACAGAATGGCTGGAGACAGACCCAGGGCTTAGTTTGCAATTTACCTTGACAAATGGGGCAACAATGCCCTCCTTTAGTGGTATGTTTTCATTGGTGATCTGATGGTTCACATACTCTTCTTTTCCTTCTGTCAAGAACAACTCATGCTCTTCTTCCATATCAAAGAGAGCCCGGGCTGAGATAGCAATTGACACGGCCTCTTTTGGGTCTTTCTGCATCAAAAAGGTGGAAAGGAGAGAAAATGGCTATTGTAACGCAGGATAATATATACCTCATTCATATCTCAGCAGTGGTAATGGAGAGGATTCAGGTTACAAATTGTTAAATCTTGCTTCCATTATTACTCCACAATGATTTCCTTCTTATTTGCTTGTTCACTGGAAATGTGGATGTTGCTGGATAGGCCACTACTTATTGGCTATCCACATTTACCACACGAACAGAGGAGCTAGCTAGTGCCATTACTGAGAATAATTAAGAGTCTACCGTATTGCTGGAGTTACATATAGGCCAGAACAGATAAGGACAGCAGATTTCCTTCCCTAAAAGACATTAGGGAATCAGATGTGGTTGTATGACCATCAGCATTTGTTGCAATGGTCACTATTAGGCTTACTTTTTAAGTCCAGATTTTTAGTGAATTCATATTTCATGATTTGCCTGTGATGCTATGGAACTGGAATACTTTTGCACAATAAATTTTGAATGTGCTACCCAATAGCTTTGGGGTGCTGTACATCATAGGACTAGGATCTTTTAATGCTCATGTCTATCACTGATCAACTTGTTCAAGAGGATAATCCTAAACTCTAACAACCTATAATAGATTGTGATCAGGGCATGGAATTCCATATAACAGGTCATCCTGAAATAAGATTTGTTTTCCAGAAAAATAACGAATGGAGGCAAATCATTTCTTAGAAAAGAAGGAAATAAAGACATGATGAAAACAACTGTGCAATGAAAAACTACAGCCTCAACAGTATGACTAACTCTTTGGATTCCAGGAGAACTTTATTTCTAAAAGCAGTAACAAAAACAGAAGTTGCTGGAAACGCTCAGCAGGTCAGGCAGCATCTGTGAAGAAAAAAATCAGAGTTAACGTTTTGGGTCCGGTGACCCCGAAACGTCAGCCTTCCTGCTCCTCTGATGCTGCTTGGCCTGCTGTGTTCATCCAGCTCTACACCTTGTTATCGCAGATTCTCCAGCATCTGCAGTTCCTACTATCTCTGACCCTTACGTTAACTCTATTTCTTTCTTCACAGACGCTGCCAGACCTGCTCAGCTTTTCCAGCAACTTCTGTTTTTGCTCCTGATTACAGCATCCGCAGTTCTTTTGGTTTTTATTTTCTAAAAGCAGTACCTCGATTTACTTCAATGGGCAAAGGCAGGATAAGGAATTTCACTGAATCCCAGTTCTAATACCATCCTGTTAAGTAGTCACTCAATGTTGAAGTTCTCATCCTTGCATTCAATTTTTCTAGGGCCTCACCCCTCTCTCTCTCTGTCAATGTCTCCAGCCCTAATGCCCATTAAGATACCTTTCAACAGTAAGTGGCTGGCAGCACCCAGCTATCTCCCTTTTTTTCCCCTGGAGTGCAGGGGTGTTTTAATGTCTGTATTCAAAATTGTGATCTTCGTAGCATGCTAGCTCACACACCATGAAGTCAGGCTACCGACACATATAATCCTAGGTTGAAGTTCACTTTTGACCTCTGCCTTGTTTGCATTGTTGAAAGAGAAAACACAAATATGTGTCTTCCTCAAACTGCTGTCATTTTTTTTACCATCATGTTCACAGTGTGAGAAATTCACAGGGGACTCCAGATCAGATTATAGGTGCATTTCACCCTTAGCAGGGTCCAACACCTGCAGATGTGACATTCCAGAATTCTCTCTCCAGACAGCCACTGGATTTATATCGGTAGTAATTTTGGCTCTTTTAGTCCTCTATTAAAAAGCACATATTAGAATTTAAAAGTTTGATATGTGCATTTGTGATGCATGGTCATGAAACATTCAAACAATCTTGATTTAAGAATTCTCATCCTTGTTTTCAAATCCCTGCATGGTCTTGCCCTAATTTTCTCTGTAATTCCCAGCAGCCATTCAACTGTTAAAGTTATCTGTACTCCTAAGATCCTGGTTCATGCACATTCCAATTTGAATTTTTTCATACTGGTGGCCATTGCCTTGGTTTCCAAGCTCTGGAATTCGTTACCTTCACCACTCTAATTCTCTACCTTGTGTTCCTTCTTTAAGGCATTCCAAAAACCACACCTTTTTACGCTAATACTTTTATACAGCCGCGCACAGTCACATGGCTACGGAATAGCAAGAAACAAACTTTCAGATATGATAATGGCTGATATTCACAACCACCCAGTCCACAAGTCAAAAGGAAAGTGAAGTTTCAAAATTACATAAAATGACGCAGATGTGTTATATTAAACTGAAGACAGGCACTGGAGTAAAATAAGGCGTCTATTGTATGTCTTGAAAGAGGTAAATTTTCAATATGTAAATTCCAATATTTTATTTGAGATTTAAGCCTTATGTGCAAGAATAAGACACCTGTGTTTATTAATCTTATCACTTGGTCCAGGACAGGGCTGCCAAGTTTGGAATACCTAAAACACTGAAGCTTTCATTTTCCCACAGATTGAAACTGCATTTCAGTGAACAAAGGTGCGATGTGGTTTACTTTTCCAACAGACAAATTGTACACATCAAAGCCTGTGCCAAATGGTGGTTACAGAACAAACAGCAAGCTGAGAATGACCGAGATCACAGCATGGTTAAAAAATTGCAGAACTGCAGAAATTAATGTGCACATTGTTAAAAGACCTCAGGGTTTGCAACAAAACCAGCATAGCTACTGACTACCAAGAAAGGAAGACATGAAATTCAATAAGTAATTTGAAACTTAGATTTCCTAACCATAAAGTTACATTTATACAAACTAAGAGGCTGGAAATAAAATAAACCAACTTCTGGGACGACGATCTTTCCACCTCAAGGGGAAGATCTGAAATATTTGACAGAACTGCTGAACTTACAGTGTGTTTTTGGAATTTCTGCTTTTGTTTGTTAATAATCTCATAAAAACACTGATAATTAATACACAACCTACTGATCTTTTGCAAAATTCCAGACTTTAAATCTACAATGGGCTAGCTACACCATAAATTTGCAGATAATACAAAAATTGATGCAGTGCCAATTAATGAAAAGGATAGCCTTAGATTACAGGAGGATATTGACAGCAGTGGCAAATGGAATACAATCTGGATAAATGTGACGTGATGCACTTGGGCAGCACAAACATGGCAAGAGAATACATAATGAATGATAGGATCCCGGGAAGAACTGAGGATCAGAGGGACATTAGTGCGCATGTACACTGCAACTGTATAAAATGTTGGTTAGGCCACAGCTGGAAAATTGTGTGTAGTTTCTGAATCCACATTATAGGAGAGATGTGGTAGCACTGGAGAAGATGCAGAAGAGATTTACCAAGATGTTGCCTGGACTGGAAAGCTCCAATTATTAAGATAGACTGGACAGACTGGAGTAGTTTTCCTTGGATCAGAGAAAACTAAAGGGGACATGATTGAGAAGTATAAATTTATGAGAGACATAAACAGGACAGATGGGAGGAAACCATTCCCCTTGGTGGAGGGATCAATAACCAACAGGCACAGATTTAAGGGATGGGGCAGGAGGTTTAGAGGGGATATAAGGAAGGTTTTTTCATGCAGAGAGTGGTGGGAATCTGGAATTCCATTCCTCTAAAGGTGGTAGACACAGAACTCCTCATAACATTTGGGAAGCATTTAGATATGCACTTGTGATGCCAAGTCTTACAAAGCTATGGGCCAAATACTGGAAAATGGGATTAGAATAGTTAGGTGGTTGCTTATGACTGATCTGGACACAATGGGCTGATGGCCTTTTTCTGTGCTGTACATCACTATGACTCTATTTGAGGCCAACCTAGTGCTCCTACGCTAACCTCCTCATCATGTTTTCGTGTGGTTATCATGCGATCATGACAGCAATGACATAGCTTCCAATAAAAGCATAATACTGCAGGTGCTGGAAATTTGAATAAACACAGAAAGCTCTGGAAAAGGAATGCCTCATCACTGAAATTTTATATCAGCATAAATCAGGTATGGGGAAGAGCGGAAAGGAACTGAAATTTACATTTTCATATTCATGTCAGCCAAAAGTATTTCCTATAAGAACTTTCTGGGTGGGAGTGAGGCAGAATGTTATAGTAGTTTGTATAAAAAAGATTGCATACCCTCCCAGTGCATGGGTTATGTCCCATTTGTGCTAAAATATTGACCATTGAATTTTGAATTTCATCATAATTTTAAAACCAGTGACTCTCATGGGTTAAATTTGCTTTAAAAAGGAAAATACACCAAATTAAAATGACCATATCAATCAGCTGACCATAAAGGTTAGCCAAGATTCATGAAACCAACGAGAAATAAACAAAAATTAATTGAACTGTCATTAATATATTTATCAAAAGACACTGAAACTAGCGAAACTGGTCGGGTATAAAGAACCCTCACCTCCTGATAACCTATAAGTTTCATGTTTTAGAGACGAAAGACATCATCTGTCATTCTCCAAGTTGAAAGCAATGAGCCCAAACATTGAGATACATAAAACAGCTGTGTTTCAAGAAGCTGCTTTTGGCAGAGCAGAAATGATGGATTTGTGACAGCAAAACTGGAGAAAGCTCGCTATCTCTCTCTGCTTCTCAAAGGATAAAGCATAAGGTGACAACACAAATTACAGAAAATCATTCAAACACCAAGAATTTAAAGAGAACTACAATTCATTACTGCTGAAGATACAAGACATAAATTAAAGAGCTATGGTTATAGATTAAAATCTTTAACAAAAACACCTTAAGGACTTTAAACGGCAAAGTCATTTCATCTTCCTTTTGTATTCAATACCAACTCTATTTAATTTTGTACTTATGTAAATATACTTTGCATCTTTATTACTTTTCTTAGAGATGCAGATACTAAAATTGCTCTTTCTTTCACTCAAGGAAACCATGAAGTTGGCCTCATATAATACTTTATACATCGGATAACTACCTTTTCTTTCATTAGAAACATGCAGAGCTTTATTGTTAAAATGAACACAGATCTTTGTTGCAGCCAACTGGGTAATTTGAAAAGAGCCTACTACCCTCTCCTCATCTGGTTGGAACATATAACACCGTACATATATAACACAGATTGTTTCACTTTATAATGGATGTTCAGTGAACGACCATGGCCACTCTTAGTCAAGGGAGGGGAGTGCACATGGAGGGTGGTGGTTATTAAGGCACGAGATTCCACGTTAGGTGTATGGTCCTGTCACCTTAATAGCACGTCATTTGGAATCAGTCTGATTTTGTGGCTTGAGAGAATGAGACGCTACACTGAAGGAAGGAGCTTATATTTTCTGACATAATCCAACCCAATGTTCAGATTATCAAACATTGCAAGCATTTTGATCACATTCAGTAAGGGCTGCAGGTATGCCAATGTTGCTTAATTTCACTACAAGGAGCAACATGTTAGCACCCAAGCAGAACATCCCTGATACATGGACGCAACCTTTGCTCAACCTCGCCATATTAGATACAACACTCTTTTTTTATTCATTCATGGGATGTGGGTATCGCTGGCTGGCCAGCACTTATTGCCTGTCCCTAGTTGCCCTTGAAAAGGTGGTGGTGAGCTGTCTTCTTGAACCATTGCAGTCCACCTGCTGTGGATTAAACCACACCACCCCCACCCACCCCCCCTCCCAACAAATGCTGTTAGGGACAGAATTCCAGGATATTGACCAAACAAAAGTGAAGGAATGGCGATGTATTTCCAAATCAGGATGGTGAGTGGCTTGGAGGGGAACTTGCAGATGGTGGTGTATCCATGTATCTGCTACCTTAGTCCTTCTAGATGGAAGTGGTCATGGGTTTGAAAGGTGCTGTATGAGGGTCTTTCGTGAATTTTTGCCGTGCATATTGTAGATAGTATACACTGCTGCTACTGATCATTGGTGGTGGAAGGAATGAATGTTTGTGGATGAGGTGCTGATCAAGCAGACTGCTTTGTCCTGGATGGTGTCAAGTATCTTGAGTGTTGTTGGAGCTGCACCCACCAAGGCAAGCGGGGAGTATTCCATCACACTCCTGACTTGTGACATATAGATGATGGACAGACTTTGGGGAGTCAGGAAGGGAGTTATTCACTGCAGTATTCCTCGCCTCTAACCTGCTCTTGTAGCCACTGTGTTTGTGTCAAGTCCATTTGAGTTTCGAGTCAATAGTAACCCCCAGGATATTGATAGTGGGGGATTTAGCGGCAAAAACACCATTGAATATCATGAGGCAGTTGTTTGATTGTCTCCTATTGGTGATGGTCATTGCCTGGCATTTGTGAGGCACAAATGTTACTTGCCTCTTGTCAGCCCAAGTCTGGATTTGTCCAGACTTTGTTGCATTTGAACATGGATTCCTTCAGTATCTGAAGGATCGTGAATGTATAGATAAGTTAATAGCAAGGGTCTTTTCCCTAGGGTGGGTGAGTTCAAAACTAGGGTCCTATTTTAAGCTGAGTGGAGAAAGATTTTAAAAAGACATGAGGGGCAATGTTTTTTACACACAGAGTGGTTCGTGTGTGGAATGAACTGCCAGATGAAGTGGTTGATTCAGATACTGTTACAAAATTTAAAAATCATTTGGATAAGTACATGAATAGGAAATAGGTTTAGAAGGATATGGGCCAAACACAGGCACGTGGGTCTGGTTAAGTTTAGGAACATAGTCAAGTGGACTAGTTGGATGGAAGGGTCTGTTTCCATGCTGCATGACTCTATAAATAAATCATTTATTCATTCAAGAAGGGTGAGATGGATCATATACTCAGCACTTCTGGCTGATGATGCTGTGAATGCTTCAGATTTATCTTTTGCACTGATGTGCTATGCTCTTCCATCACTGAGGATGGGAATATTTGTGGATCCTCCTCCTCCGGCAAGTTAGTTATTTAACTGTCCACCACCATTCATGACTGGAAGTGGCAGGACTGCAGAGCTTAGATCTGATCTGTTCATTATGGAATCACTCAGCTCTGTCTATCACTTGCTGCTTTTGCTGTTTGGCACTCAATAGTCATGTTTGGAAGTTTCACCAGCTTGACACCTCATTTTTAGTTATGCCTGGTCCTTCCTTCATTCTACTGAACCAGGACTGATTCCCTAGCTTGGTAATAATGCTTGACTGGGGGCTATGGTGGGCAATGAGATTGCAGATTGTGCTGGAGTACAATTCTAGTGCTGTTGATGGCCCACAGTACCTCATGGATGTCCAGTCTTGAGTTGCTAGATCTGTTCAACGTCTGTCCCAGTTAGCATGATGATAATGCCACACAACACATTGGAGCTTATTTTCAAAGTGAAGTGAAGGTGGAATTTCGTTCCAAAAGGCCTGTGCGGTGGTCACTCTTACTGATACTGTCAAGGACAGAGGCACCTGCAACCACCAGACTGATAAGGATGAGGTCAAGTATATTTTTCCCTCTTGTCGGTTCCCTCACCGTCTGCTGCAGACACAGTCTAGTAGCTATGTCCTTTAGGATCTGACCAGCTCGATCAGTAATTTTGTTGCCAAGCCACTCTTTTTGGTGGTGGACATTGAAATCCCCAACCCAGAATATATTTTGCACCCTTGCCACTCTCAGTGTTTTCTCTAAGTGTTGTGCAATATGGAGGGGCACCAATTCATCAACTCAGAGGGCAGTACATGGCAACGAGCAGGAGATTCCTTGCCCATGTTTAACTTGAAGCCACAAGACTTCATGGGATCTGGAGTCAATGTTGAGGACTCCAGGGCAACTCCCTCCTGGCTGTATACAACTGTGCCACCACTTCTGCTGGATCTGTCCTGCTGTTGGGACAGGACATATCCAGGGAAGGTGATGGTGGTGTCTGTGATATTGTCTGTAAGGTATGATTCCATGAGTATGACAATATCAGGTTGTTCCTTGACTAGTCTGTGAGACAGCTCTCCCAATTTTGGTACTAGACCCCAAACGTTAGTAAGGAGGATTTTTGCAGGGTCAACGGGGTTGTTTCTACCATTGTCTTCATGGTGCCTAGGTCACTATTGGGTGGTCTATCCCTTTTCATTTCTTTGAGACATCATAGCAATTGATAAAACCGAGTGGCTTGCTACACCATTTTAGAGGGCAATTGAAAGTCAACCACATGTAGGACAGCCGAGGTGAGGATGGAAAATTTCCTTCCCTGAAGGATATTAGTAAACCAGATGAATTTTTCTGACAATCTACAATGATTTCACGGTCACCAGCACATTCTTCATTCCAGATACATTTTATTGAATTCAAATTCCACCATCTGCCGTGGCAGGATTTGAACCCAGGTCCCCAGAACATTAGCTGAGTTCCTGGATTAATAGTCTAACTATAATATTCCTCAGTGATCACCTCTCCAAACACAGCAGTAGCCAAGTGGAAAGGGGGAAACATGAATTAACATTTTCCTCTTAGATCCTCCTCAAAATTAGGTCAGATTTTCAATACTCCCATATTTTAAAAGAAACAGGAGTTTCTTCAGTTCAAACTCTACTCATGCAGAAGCTCACACCAATCTATGCAATATAACTCTCCATATCAGCTCTATGCTTTGGGGTAGATGCAATCAGGTGGGTAGCTAGAACTAGAATGAAAACATAGAGTGGCACAGGAAGCTTGTGGCTAAGCAGGTTGCACAACAAACAGCACATAGCATTTTGTCTTTGCATTCATTTATCTTCACTTTTGCCTCTGTTAAGTACCATGGGACAGGACTCACATTAAAGGTGCTGTGTATTGTCATATTTTGTAAGTAATAACTTTTGTTCTGCCAAAGGATCTTTTGTTCATCACAATTTAGTCAAATTATCAATGAATAGCACTTAACAGCACTTCAGCTTCCAATACAGAGAGCTGAATAGGTTATTTTCTTCTGTCCCCTTCCTCCTGTGCATCTTCCATTATTAAGCACCACAGTAACAGAGTATTTACTCTACATGAGTGAGAACTTTGGGAATGAAAGACTCGATGATGCTGTACTCTTGTTTCTTACAAGAATATGAAATTGGCTACCTCAGTCCCAAATGCAACAAAAAATGGTAGACTACCTTGGTAGTTAGACATGTTCCATGTAAAAGAGGAAAAAGTACAATGAGATTCTCAGTACACTTATGGTTTTTTTTTTACTTAATTAGCTAGTTGTGTGAAGCACGCATTTGATAACATGTCCACATGATAGAAACTTGACCAATTGTTGACACAGCAACTTCTCTATTTTGCTTGTTAATCACGTACGGACTTGCAACATAATCATAGTTTTCAGATGACCAGCAAAATACTGACTATGCTTTATGTGGTCACACCATACAGCTGACGGTACTCGTGCTGCAAGAATTAGAGAGACTCAGGCTTACGTTTTTTTTTATTTTTTCACAAGACATGGGTGTCACTGGGCTAACATTAATTGCCCACCCCTAATTTCCTTGGAGAATCTCGTAGTGGTGAGCTGCCCTCTTGAGCCAATGCAGTCATTAGGATTAGGGACACCAGAGTGCTATATGAAGGGAGTTAAAGGATTTTGGCCCAGCCACATTAAAGAAATGGCAATATAGTTCCAAGTCAGGAGACTGTGGCGCTTGGAAGGAACTTGCAAGTGGTGGTATTCTTATGCACTTTCTGCCTTTGATTTTCTAGGTTGTAGAAGTCATTGATTTCACAAGTGCTGTCAAAGGAGCCTCGGAATTACTACTCTGCACCTTGTGATGATACACGCTCCTGTCACTGTATGTTGGTGGTGAAGAGAGTTAATGCTGAAGGTGGTGAATGGGATGTTTTGCCCTGGATGATGTCAAGCCTTCTGAGTGTTGTTGGAGCTGCACTCTTTCAAGCAAATAGAGTGTATCCCATCACACTCCTGACTTGTGCCTTGTAGTTGGTGGACAGGCACTTGGGAAACAGAAAGTGAGTTACTCACTACGTAATTCCTTGCCTGTCTTGTTGTAGCCACAGCATTTGTAGAACTGCTTCTGCCCAGCTTCTGGTCAATGGTAACCCCCAGGATGTTCACAGTAGGGGCTTCTGCACACAATGGAAAGCAAGAAGATGAAAGGGTTCAAAAAGTGATAGCTATATGAAGCAATGAGGATGAGAAAGGAATAGCAAAGCAAAGACAGTGACCAAGTACATTATCTCTTTCAAATATTGCTGTATTTTAGACACCAGATTCTTGTCCAAAATGCTGCTGATTCATAACTAGTGCTGAGTTTCAGAAAGTTGTTATGATCCTAATGAAAATGGGACTAGCACTAGTCAACTTCCATCATCAGGTTTTAGTAACTAAAATCCTATGGGCTTAAGCAACTTTTTTAAAAAAGGAGACAAATACCAACCAAAAATCACTGCTATGGGCACCTGACCACATGAGGCAGGTTTGTGAACCCAGTTTAGCATATAGAAAGCAAAACCAAAGTTGCTGGAAAAGCTCAGCAAGCCTGGCAGCATCTGTGAAGGAAAAAACAGAGTTAACGTTTCGGGTCCGGTGACCCTTCCTCAGAACTGCATATAGAAATCCTGTGTGGATTGAAAATAGCTTTGAAAACTTATATATGAAATGTAGTTTTATAAAATTCATTCTGATCATAGTCTCAAATTAATTAAAACATATAGAGTTTGTAATTGGTACTGGTGATCATTTTCTTAATTCCCTACGTTGTTAGCAGTTTTATGCATGAATTAACATTGAGACCTGTATGACGCTTAGGTTCTGACAGAGTCATACTGGACTCAAAATGTTAACTCGGTTGTTCTCTCCACAAATGCTGTCACATGTGCTGAGTTTCTCCAGCACTGTCAGCGTATGTTTCAGATTTCCAGCATCCACAGTATTTCAGTTCTATTATGTATAAGTTAATTTGTTCAACTTGGGTTCAAATCCCTGCTTTTCAACTGCTTTCATTTATTTTTGCCATAGAAGAAGCTGAGCCAACTAACAAGACAACACCAATATAAATTTCCCCTTTCAAACTGGTTGTTCCTCTTAGTAGAGTCAGTGAAATACACAAATGCTAAGGGGAAATAATGTGACCTTCCTATCAATTATCAGCTGGGAATATAGAATGGCTCATGGGGTTAACTAGGTTTTGTCTTTTCCTAAAGGTAAATGAGTCAAAGTGTAAACAAGCCTTTACACATGGTCTGCTGGTCTTTTTGGTTTCAATTCCTCTGTTTTTCCAAATTACACTGCTTCTTTAGGATTCCAACTGGGAAACTTTGTTTTTCTATCTCTCGGTCCCTAGGCCTGGGATGGAGATAGACTTTTGTATCACTCTCCTCTTATCCCACTTTGTCCTCAAAATATCTGTTTCCTGCTGTGCTCACTGCTCATCCAGAAATCCTGGAGTTACAACTGTGAATTTTCTCAAAATGTAAGATTGCCTTCCTCTCAAAAGATGGCAGCACATACCTACCTACAGGCGCATGTCCTCCATCTGAAAAGGAAATACTAAATCTTATACATTTAGTCTCTATGATTCAGAATTACTGCTGATGGAAGTGGTTTAACGTCACCTGGCTGTGACAATTTCCCTGCACAATTAGAGGCATATCTCCTCCCCTACCCACCCAAATGTCGGTAACAGATGAACAAATCTGTAATGAGATTGCACATGCACCTTGCTTAATTAACAGCATTGTGGTATTCTGTTTCTGGTTTCCATACACTATTTGACATTGGGGAGGGGAGAAGGACAGAGAAGCCTGCTTGAAGCAGAAATTAGTCAACCACAGCAAGGATTAGTAAACCATTGATAACTGTTCAGCAAACTCTCAAGTTGGTGACTACCAACACACGCAGTCTGTCAGTTCTTGACAGTGGCACAACAATACTGTAAATACAGAATGGGACAACTTTTCAATAGTTCAGCAGCATTGAATCATTAATTGCTTAACAAACATGTGGATGATGGATCAAAATAAGGTCTTGCTGATATTTTGGGGGTGGCAGTATTTAACCGACAGAGTTCCACAAGGATTAGCATCTATTTATAATCTATGCCAACGACTTCAAGATAACATTGGCTGGTAGAATGGGTAGACAGAGAGCTGATAAAATTTAATGCCAAGAAAGGTGACGCAATGCATTTTGGTTAAGAAAAATGAGGAAAGACAATATAGAATAAAAGACACAAAACTAAAGGGAGTGGAGAAGCATAAGGACCTACACTAATTTGTGATTCAATCACTGAGGATCAAAGGGCACAAAAAGAAGTGATTAATAATGCATCTGGTATTTTAGGTTTTATAAATATTGTGACAGAGTACAAAACAAAGCAAATTATAGTGAATCTTTACAAAACACAGACAGAACCTCAAATGGAGTATCGTTCAATTCTGGGCTTCACAATTTAGCAAAAATATGAAAGTGCAAGAGAGGATGCAGAAAGAAGTTAGAAGAATGGTTCCAGGAACTTCAGTTACATGTCAGATTGTAAAAAAGAGGAGAAAATTGAGCGGAGATTTGATGTCAAGAGGGAGAGGATTAAGATAACCTGTTGGTGGAAAGTGGAAAACCATAATGTGGTTCGCAAAAGAAACAAAAGCAATAGGAGAAGAAAATGCTTTACACAGCATGTGGTTAGGATAAGTAATGCACTGAGAGTCTGATGCCCCTAAGCAGATAATATCATACCTTTCACAATGAAATTGGATAGTTTTCTGAAGGGAACACATGTACAAGGAAAGAGTGGTGGGTGTGGGGGTATAAGAAAATGAGTCTTGCAAAACTTAATGAGCCTAATAATTTTCATATGCACTGTAACCATTCTATGTCAATACAAAGAAGATCCTTCTACACGTCAACTGACATGTGCCATTAAGCCTTCTTAATGTAGAGCATCTCCTGATGGTTCAGTTGATAACTGAATTAGTAGTTAACTAATTTGGCATAAAGTGTATGACTACATATAATTTAATATCATTTAATTATGTGTTTGGATTATGGAATTTGAACTAGTGGCAAATAGATTTTTTGTGTTTCAGAAGGGATGTAATGATTATCTAGTAAACGTGTGTGTAAATGTGGTGATTTCTTTTAAAACACTTCTTGAGAGAAAGACTTCTCAGAGAGTAGTCTGTGCGTAGATTGGGAAAATTTAGCAGCAAACAAAGTAAATAGTTGTGCATTAGGCTCCAGTTAGAAGGGACTAATCCTTTCTCTTTTGACTTGAGGATAAATCCTTAGGCTGGAAACGAAGGTTTCTATTTAAATTCAGTTTGAGCAGTTCTGTGGGGCTTTTGGCTGAAGTTAGATATGTAAAGCAGCTTCTCCTAAGAAAGGGAGTTAGAATATCTCAGTGTAAGGAGTTTAGCAAAGTTTCAGACCAGAAGGGTTGTTAAAACCTTAAAAGGATTATTTGAACCTGAGAAATTTTAGTATGAAGACTCCAAGAAGAGGCTATCAGATTCTCACATCTAAAATCACATCTAAATTAAGTTCCACAAGGTAATGTCACAGACCATATGGCACAGATCATAGGGTTTAACCCTCTTTAGAGGGAGATAACTGGTGTTGGTTTAACCTGAAGGTCACCACCCCTCAGGCAATGGGAAGGTTGAGAAGGAAAGTCCTCCATGGTATACTCAGCTGGTGCGGGAATTGAACTCACATTGTTGGTGACACTCTACATCACAAACAAGTCATCCAGCTCATCCAAACAAGTGAGCTAAGCAACCCTTTATAAATGAGATGATAGAATATGAAATTCTCTGCTTAGTATTATAAAGGGGTGCTTTTGGGATTAATGGAATAATATTTTCACTCAGTGTTTCAAAATCTTTAAATGTCTATTATAGGTAAATATTTCAATTGATTCTATTTTATCTTAACTTCCTTTACATAGGAAACTTCAGTTTTATTGTTGAAAACAAATCTGCAACATCATGTTTAAGTTTCAATGAGAGACTGCATTGTTAAAACCAAAAATGCAAAATAGGACCTATCCAATCAGATTTTAATTTAGGGTCTGACTTATTCAGGAATAACATTAGGACATTAGGTGCAATCATAACACTAAGAGAAATGAGAATTGAATTTTGGATCATTGCTCACTCTGTACTGAGTTAATTTTTAACAACCTTTCTGCGCTTGATAGTGAAAAAGCAAGTTGGAATTTTAGCTTTCAATCTTGGAGAAAAGAATGTATTTGTGACTGCTAGCTGAAGTCTACATCAGGATGGATTAAGATTAAATTGACTACCAATACTAACCAGGTCTATATATTGGGCAGAAATTTTACCCTTGCTGCATGAACAGTGCCAATGCATTTAGTTGGGTTATTTTATTCTGCCTGCACTTTTCTTTGACCTTTCACTACGTATTTATTTAAATATATCTGGTACTTTCTTGCACTTCTTCTGTAATGAGTTAAGAACATAGAGATCTGGATTCCTGGGACTGGGAATGTTCCAATAATTTGTTAAAGTATCAATGACGTTCCTATTGTGGCACAGTTCAAAACCAGACATTTCCAATTCTGTTTTGTACTGCGGTGAGAAGTGAGTGCTAATATCTAGAGATTAAAGAGACCTATGTTAGGGGAGATGTTTTTAATGCCAGTGTGCATCTTTAAAATTGAAACTAAATGAATGGAAATGCACAAGCAAACAATTGAAAGAAACAAGTAACATGCAGAAAAGCACCAATATCAAAAGGTCAGTTCAGATAGGTTAAAAGCTATTTCTTCTCCCTGTGCTCATGTTAGAATGTGCCTTACTGCAACATTTAAAGTTATGTAGTGAAATCCTGGTAACAAGGGCGGAACGTACTTTAATATCAAGGCTAGTAACAACATATCCAAACTTAAATTGGCATGTTTTATTCAGTATCAAATGCTTGTCTATCAAAAAAACAAGGCAAGTATGAATCAGCATTTTGACTTTGTTCCCAGTATTCCACTACCAATCTCAACGTGCAAGTCATCCTCCACACGGGAACAGAATTGCAGCGGTTTGAGACAACACTGAGGTAAGCCAGCACAGTGGAATGGTACACCAGCAAGTGTTTGCATCTTCAGATAAGGAGAGGAGAAAAGGTTAAAAATAAATATCAGAGATAATGATATATCAAGATTGTAAACCTTTCAGTTTTTTCCTGATTCCCTGGGAAAATATGACTCCCCCTAAAGTTGCAATTTTCAGAAATGCAATTACAAATCTAACTGAGGATTTGGTGTACTTATTACACCTTTCTGGTAAAGTGAGAAATTCACAGTCCAGCCATGATCACCAAATGTTAGGTTAGGAAGAAATTGCACCTTCTTCTCAGTAAAACAATTTGAATTATCCTTCAATTGCCAACAAACAAACCATCCAAGTAAAACGATAAGCAGATTGCAGAACAGGTCATATAACCTCTTTCATTTACCTTGAATTTAAACTTCAGTCCCAAAATGATATTCTTAAAAACATCATAATTGCAAAAAAAAATTAAGCCTTTATTTAAATACATGTAATTGTGAACCCCATGTGACACATGTGGCATGTGAGCCTGCTGTTGTCTGTTGATATCTGCCTGCTGTTATGTTGCAATGGTAAATTCTGTATATGTTTACCTGTTTCAATTGAGTGTTTAGGATAACTTCAAACGTGCTCTCCATCTTGAATAAACAGTCAAATCTGGAACAAGAAGAGCCCTGCCATTAGAATGAGCAAATCGATCATTCCATGTTCTGTGTCATAGGCATCATATCACACACATTGTGCTGGACTAGAGTTCAACAAGTCGCTTATGAATTGTTAAGTCACACAAACCAGGAAGATTGCAGATATTTGATCTGTACTATCAGCTGATCTCAGCCAGAGTAGTGAGCAAGTGACACTTGGCTTCAGCACCACTAGGGTAGGAAGAGCAAGACAAGAGTAAGACAAGAATTGTGACTCTGCTTGCCTTTTAGTGGCTCTCTCTAGTAGTCAAAAAGACATGATCATGCTAAGCTATAATTTTTATTCACATTCAAATAAATTGCCATCACTCACTGTTAAGGTATCCACATGAAGAAGTCATTTAGCTAAAGATGTAAAACAATGGAATGTCACAGAGTTAATGTCTTCAGCAGAAGGAAAAGTGGTAAGGAAAATTAATTGTTGAAGCAACAGGACATTATTGAGAGCTCTTGATTGCTCACATTAAGCCCAATGATTTCTTTAACTTAACCCCTTATAAACTTCATGCTGCCATATTGTATGACACGTTTAGAAAGGATATTTAAATTGACTAACAAAGGTAAAGGTCCATAATTATAATCTGAATCACAAACAATAAAATTTATGAATTCCTGACAAACAACAGATTACGTCTTCCTCAAATGCTTAATCTTACATGTTAACACATTTTCAAAGAATGTACATTACTGTAAAACAAAAGTGTGCGCAAGCTACTGTGTTATATTTGCTTTTGCGACTGCTTGATTTCAACTTTGGTAACATGATTACAAGTCTAAAACACATTGCACAGGTCCAATACAATGACACTGAAGACTATGCCATGTTTGCATAGCTGGATTCCCATTGTCCACTTATTAAATGTCTGCTAACTGTATTGTATTCTGCATCGAGTCCTGCTCATCCATTAGCTTTTCTTTTACTATTCCACAATGGGCATAAACTCCCACAATTCCTTGGAATTAAAATGACTATCTTTACTTCTTATTTAATCTGTAGACTATAGGAAAGAAATTAATAAAAAAGACTGAGGGATGACCTGATCACAGTGTTTCAACTGTAAAAAAAGATTTGATGGCCTAGATGCAGGGAGCTATTTCTGCTGATGGGGTAATCAAGAACATGGAACATAATCTTCAAAGTGAACTAGGCCATTCAGGAGCAGAATCAGAAAGTACTTTTTTTGTTAGACAAAGGGCTGTAGAAATTTGGAAACCCATTCCAGCACAATCTACATTCTGATAAAACTGGAGCTTTTAAATTGTGTTATTGAGCTTGGGTGTTCAAGAAAAAGGACATGGAGTAAAGACAGCTCAGTATCTTATCTTCCTAAATTAACTCTGTACTCAACAGCATTGTGGATGTCTGCATGCTGCAAGGACGACAGTAGCTCAAGAAGGCAGTTCACCTTCTCCAAAGTAAGCAGGAATGGGCAATAAATGCTGGCCTGGCCAGCAACACACCCACCACGTGAATGAATAAAAACAAAATGGGTTTGAGGTGCAAATCAGACTTGACCTAATTGAATGGAGGAGCAGACTACAGGGATTGATGTCTTCTACGCCAATTCCTAATGTTTCTGCATTATATTAGATACACTGCCCCTTTGTTGTAACTACTCATTAAAAAATCCAGCATGCAAACAATGCTAGCATTTGAATTGAAGAATGAGTTGATACTTGTTTTTCCAGCCGTGTATTCCCAAAGTTCAACTGCTGCACATTTACCACAAACAGGTGCCACAGGGAGTGTACAACACAAAAATACTTTTTGTTTAATTTGGCACAGGGTATAGTTTGGGATAGTTTTACAAAATTAATCTTGTTCCAGTTGATATGAGTGTGTGTATACAGATTTCTACCATCTACTGCTGATGATGTATGCATTTTACAAGGACCTAAAGCAACTTCAATGGCATTGCTTGCTTTATCACTTACCTTCTTAATTTTACTGTAAAGTGTTTGATAGCTTCTCAAATTTAAAAGGGTGATTAGCAATTAAATATAAAATGTTATTTATCATTATTTTCTGTAGCAATACATTTAACAGCAAACGCGATTAGTTAGTCTTACCCTTGCAAATTTGTTATTTTAGATTGCAAAGTTTCTGAATGTGTGCCTGATGATGAGAAAATTCAGGGAATAGTGTCAACAGTACTACTAATTGAAGGATTTTGAAATGGCCAGCATAGTGTGCTGGGGAGCATGGTGGCTCAGTGGTTAGCACTGTTGCCTCAGAGCGCCAGGGACCTAGGTTTGATTCCTGCCTTGGGTGACTGTCTGTGTGGAGTTTGCATGTTCTCCCTGTGTCTGCGTGGATTTCCGTCAGGTGCTCCAGTTTCCTCCCATAGTCTAAAGATGTGCAGGTTAGGTGGATTGGCCATGCTAAATTGTCCTGTAGTGCCCAGGGATGTGCAGGCTAGGGAATTAGACATGGTAAATTTGGGTTATGGGGATGGGTGGGTCTGGGTGGGATACTCTTCAGAGGGTCGGTTCAGAGTCAATGGACCAGGTTCAAATGGATTCTTTCCACACAGTAAGGATTCAATGATTCTATGATTTTAAAAGTATAAATTTGAGTGGGTGAATTCAATGCTAAAGTTTAATACAACAAAAACTGAGAGAGAAAGAAATGTTAGACTAATAGAAAGATAAAGAAAATAAAAGGAAAAAGAAATAAAGTTTACATTTTACAACTGCTTAAATCTGACAAAGTGAGCTTTGACACTTGCAATAATTAATTTTCAACAGAGGTTGGCGAGCAATAATTAACAAAAACCCATAATTAAAAGGATAGATGGAATGGAAGGGACAACACTCAACTTTCCTTAAATTTCCATAGAACCTTTCCACAGCCAACATCTTAGCTCTGTAGGCTGGCCACGTCCAGTCATGAACAGTAGTGGACAATTAGACAACTCACTGGAGGAGGAGGCTCTACAAACATCCCCATTCTCAATATCTCTTTCAAGTTGGCAGTGGAATAGGGGTGCTGAGCCCAGGGCATGTCCGGTCCTGTCGGCTTTCTTTCTCTTTTTCTTTTCTTGTTATTTTATTTTTAAGCCTGGAGAGTGGCAGGTGAAGGAGGCGGCCTCCAATGGCAGTGGCAGAGACAGCAACGCCAGGATGAGCCAATCATGGCTTCACCCCAGCCCAGGGTCTCCCAGTGAGCAAGGAGCAGATCATGGGCTGACTCCCTTGGCTCAGACTCACAGGCTAGGCTGAGGCTCCAGGTCCACAGTTAGGCCTGGTCACCTGAAGGAGGAAAAAGTCAGTCTTGGACCGGCATGGCAGTTTTGTCCTGGTGTGGAGGTCTTCTTCGTCGTTGGTGTCCAGGTATTCCAGTGGCCCAGCAGGCGGTCTTATCCAGAAGTGGTGATCTCGGCCCAGCATAACAGTCTTCTTTGGAGGAGGACTCTGGCCCAGTATTTGAGCGGCCCAGTCTGGCAGTTTTGTCCTAGCTGCATCTTCAGCGTATTCCATCGGTCCTTATTTGTCTTTCCCTGCCCAGGAGCCGTTAACTGAACTGTGATGGACTTGTTTTATTATTACGTTTTACTTCTGTCATTGACGTAGGTGCCATGAAGGGGTGACTTATAAAACTTTTCACATAAAAGTACATATGACAATAAACTTCCATTCTATTCAATTATTGGGGGAGCCCAGCATATCAGTGTAAAAGATAAGGCTGAAACATTCGCAATAATTTTCAGCCAGACGTGTCAAGTAGTCAATCTACCTTGGCCTCCTTAACAGGACCCCAGCATCACAGATAATTCCAGTTACTTGTGATACCAAGAAATATTTGAAGGCATTGGAAACAGCAAAGGATATGGGCCTGGAGAACATGTGCTTCAGAACTTGGCACACATCTAGCCAAGCTGTTCCAGAACAGCTACAACACTGGCATCTACCTGACAATATAAAAATTGCCCAGGTATGTCCTGTACACAAAAAGCAGGATAAGTCAAACCTAGCCAATTACTGGCCCATCAGTCTACTTTCAATCATCAACAATGTGATGGAAGGTGTCATCAACAGTTCTATCAACACTGTCACTCAGCTCCTGACATCATTACAGCCCTGGCTCGAAAGGCAAAAAGGACCTAAATTTCTCAGGTGAGATAAGCGTGACAGGCCTTGACATCAAGACTGCATTCAACCAACTGTGGCATCAGGAGCTCCAGCAAAATTGGAGCTTAAGGGAATCGGGGGCAAACTCTCTGCTAGCTGCAGTCATGCTAAGCACAAGGAAGATGGTTGTGGTTGTTGGAGGTCAGTCATCTCAACTCTAGGACATCTCTGCAGGAGTTCCTCAGTGTAGTGTCCTAGGCATAACTATCTTCAGCTGCTTCATCAATGACCTTTCTTCCAGCTTAAGGTCAGAAGTGGCAATGTTTGCTAATGACTACGATGTTCAACACCATTCAGAATTCCTCAAATACTGAAGTAGCTCATGCCCCAAATGCAACAAGTTCTGGACAATAACCAGGGTGGGGCTTATAAATGGCAATGACTATCTACAATAAGAGCGAATCTAACCATCACCCTTTGACATTCAACGGTAATCCCACACTATCAAAACCCAGGGTGTTACAATTGACCAGAAACTGAACTGGACTAGCCACATAAATAACAATGGCTACCTCAGCAGAGGCTAGGAATCTTACAGCAAGTGACTCTCCTCCTGACTCCTCAAATCCTGTCCAGCTTCTCACAAAAGCGTGTTGGAATACTCCGCACTTGTCTGGATGAGAGTAGCTCCAACAGCATTCAAGAAGCTTGACACCATTCGGGACAAAGTAACCCACTTGATTGATTCCTCAACCAAAAACATGCAGTCTCTCCACTTCTAAAAAATGCATAGAAGCAGCAGTGCGCACCATCTACAAGATGCAATGCAGAAATTCACCAAGACTCTAAGACAGCACCTTCCAAACTCACAAGCACTTCCATCTAGAAGGACAAAGGCAGCAGATATATGGGAACTTCGCCATCTACAAGATTCCCACCAAGACAGTCAGTAGACAAAATGCAAAAGGTCATAAATCCCAATAATAGGTAGAATACTCCAAATTCTATGAGATCTACAAGTCAACATGCTCTCACCAGTTCAAATCTCACAACCATCAGTACCACCCTCTGTTCAAATTCCACCAGATCCTGGATTTTAGCAATAGTCTCAACCAGTTCTGGTCCAAAAAACAGTTTCCAATAAAACACTCAAACCTTAAGCTGTGAGGGATTCACAGACCTAACAATGTACTCATATGCACAACAATGACCCAATAATGTATTTCAAATCTCAGATGGTTCAGAACCTCAATAACACACTCACTGGTTCAAGTTTTGTTAGGTTCTGGAGCCAAGAAGCCACTCACGAATTCAAACTCTACAGATCCCTGACCTAACAATAAGCTATTTCAAATGCTCAGGGTATTGAGACCTGGCAATGGATTTGCATTGTTATATTCCACAGAGTGCTTGATTCTGATAACTTACTTCTCCAATCAAACCTCAAAGGCTTTTAGCCCCCAACAATGCACTCCATAATTCAAACTCAATGTAGAACTCATTTGCTTAAATTCAGTTCTCATAACACTGATGTTTCACAAGGGTTCTAATAAGTTACTTTAATCAAACGCTTGATTGATAATTTATTATGCAAAAACTAAAAATGTTGAATTTATCTGGAGGTACTTACAGAATTTCAAAGGAGTTAGGGAAAATTTCCACAGTGCAGCTTTTCAATCTGTAACCAAGTCAATCTAATCGAGCTGAAGGATCACCAGTGTCGTGCCAGAAGTGAAGTTTATATTTATACACTACTTGGTCAAAAGCAACTGGAACACCCAACATCAAGAATAAAGACCTTCACTATTCTAAATTACAAGGCTGAAACTACATAAACACATAGGTTTGCACCATGCTTAGCTGTAAATAGAAATATTTCAATTCAACCCAACAAAGTGGATAACTGCTTCCAGACATGTGAACTTAAAATAAATGCCTCATGATAACTTTATAGAAGAAGTTTTAAATTAACAAGAGATCAAATAGTTATAAATGGCTGGTTCTCAATCTTAAGTAGTGTGCAAACTGAGATTTCTTATCTACACTGCTCATCCTTCCACATAAAATCCTTTATTTCCACTACCAATAAACTAGAAAGAGGGAAAATGAAAAAAAATGCTATCACCCCCATTTCTTATCTGCTTTCATGATTTCTGCTGTAAAGTCTGAGTGTACTTGTACTGAATGGATGCAAGCCTGAGGCAGCAGAGGCTAACATTCTAGGTTTGCCCATCGAGAACAACCAGTTTGGTGAGGAACTGAAAATCTGCCAATGTCAGTTCCCCAAGCCTGGAGTTTGTATCGTTACAAGAGAGAAGAAAATTGTGGAATAAGACTACTGTATTCAAGATAATCAGAGGTAAAAAGAAACGATTTAATAATGTGGTGAAAGAGAAAAAAAATGACTGTTCAGCGATGGCCTAATGGCCCTGTAGGCAGTCAGGCTAAATTCCAGTTCAGATGAATCAAAGTTTGGAGTTTATTTTTATTTTAAGTTTTAATAGTCTGCCAGGAAATGTTCTGCAGGATTGGGGAAAAATATATAGTTTGTGAATCCTTCTGCTCGAAAAAGAGTTTCATTCATTCATTGAGTCTGAATGGGCAGCTGAATTAAAATAAATATAGTGTGCCAATGGCTGGAAGCAATAGGATAGCAGACATGATAAACTACAAGAAATAAACTGAGCTTGTCATCTGGACTCCAATACCAAATTATAGCTTTTTGTCCTTCTTATCCCACCCCACCCCCTTCTACAGTTTATGTATATATATATTTGTCTCATGATTGGAGGAGGAGTTCAGCAAAGTGGAAACTAAATAAAAATGGTTTAATGAAGACTTGGTTTAGACGGAAGAGAGAAATGAAATTGAAAAGCACAAAAAACCAGGGGAAACCATCATTCAGTTCATATTGGGGTACTATATTTCAGTTCATCAAATAGTATTAGGGCAGATAATTTCTTGAAGTGCTTACAGTATTGTCAGTAATGTGTTCTAGGCAGTAAGTGACATTTTCCACTCATACTAGAATGCACCTAATATGTTGATTATTACAAAATAGATAAAGTGCACTTATACTGAAAGCTGTTTGTATTGAGAACTGTATGTATGTTTTAAGTGATCTGGTTTGTCTTAGACTAGAATCAGCAAAGTGACTTTCAGTGAGCAGACCAGAATAATGCTGGCTACATTTAGAGACAATACAAATAAACTGCATGAATCTAAAGTGGGTGGAGGGGTACAGCAAAACTGGGATGCATAGATCCATAAATCATCAAAGATGGCAGAGGGGGTTAAAATTATATCAACTCCAAGGGCGGCATTTCTCTTTCTAAATCTTAGTCTGATTTTTGGACTTACCTGGTCCATGATATGCCTGCTTGTCCTGCTCAATCTCTCTGTGTCTTTTGAAATGAATGAACAATTTCCCAAATTCTCTCCTCCAAGTTTACTGCCAAATTCCTACCCACACCAACATATGTCTGACATTGATTTCACAGAGTTAACATTCCTAGTCCAACTGTTTTCCTTTGGAACTCAAAATTATTTCTCATTTTTCGGAAAATAAACATTCATGGGATGCGAGCTTCACTGGCTAGGCCCATGATTCATTGCAGACAACCCTAAAATGGAGTTTTAGTGGAACACAGTCATTGAATTGACTGTTAGGAAGAATGTTTTAGCAACAGAACTGAGGCTAATCCAAACCAGGTGGTCGTTCTGTTACTAGACTAGTAATCCCCGAGGCATGGACATAAAATTCAGAAAATACAAGTTCAAATCTCACCATAACTGTCTAAGAGTTTGAAACTAGTTTTAAAAATCTGAAAACAAGGTTTGGTTGACAGTGTGGCAACTGTAACAAATTACACCACAGCAGCTGAGATAATCCACAACATTATTATCAGCAATAACTTGCCCTATCTCCCATAATTAACAGATCCTTTAAAATATTCCAAATCTGGATCGTTACTTAAAAGTACTAATCAGTCCTTCCTTGGGATAGCCCCAAAATGTTTTGTTAAATTGATCTGCTAGTTGTTGAGGTATGCTGTTTTCAAATGAAAAGGCTAATAGGCGAAAGCACTATCTTCGCATTAGAGATTTATAAAGCTGGCGTCAGTAAAAATAGCCATGAAGATTTTGGATTGTAATTTAGAAACCAGTAGTTATGTAGATTACCTCTCTTCAAAACTTTAATTAGTATGGACTGAATTATGCCTCTCATGGAGTTCAAAATGAGGGACATCTTGTGTCTTGTTCATGCTGTTGGACAGTAGATAGCAGAGGACTCTGTCTGTTACTCATCCCACCTTAATATTAAAAAACTGCTTTGCAATTTTTGTATTTTAAGTCTGCCACTTTTAATAGGAGCCTTATTCAATGCCCAAAATGTCCAGTGCAAATCTGGTAGTTTAAAGACATCAGCTCGATTTTTTGGATTGCAATCCCATGTCCCATCCTTTTTTGCCCTTTTGGAGGTTGAAGTTTCTTCAATGATTTAAGAAGTTGGTGGTGAGAGCTCACTTTATATCAAGTTTTAAATCCAACATTAAGTCCACACTAAATTGGTTAAACTAACAAAGGCTGTTTGGCAAGCTGTTTCTTATCCTAAAGAACATTAGTAAACCAGATGGGTTTTTCCTGACAATGGTTTCATGGTTATCATTCGACTCCTATTTCCAGATACTTACTGAATTCAAATTCCACCCTCTGCCACAGCAGGATTTGAACCCAGGTCCCCAGAACATTACCAGGGAATTTGGATTAATAGTTTAGTGATAATACCATTAGGCCATCAACTCCCCAGTACAAATATTCTACAAAATATCTACAGATTGATACAAATAGTCTGCATCGGGATATAGACAGGGTCAATGGGTGAGCAAAAACTTGACAGCTGGAGCATAAGGTAGTAAAATGTGAAATTTTACACATTGGCAGGAAGAATAGAGGAGCTGAATATTATTTAAATGGAGAAAGATTGCACAAAGCAGCAGAAATTAGAGGAATATGATGTTTCTCATGCAAGAATTGCATAAAGCTAGCACACAAGTTGAATCAGTAATAGAGAAGATAAATGGAACATTAGACTTTATGTTGAAGGGAATGCAGTAGAAAAATAGGGGAGTCTTGCCAAAATTATACAAGTTAGATCACCTCTAGAATACAGTAAACAGTTCTGGTCGTCTTGTGTAAGGCAAAATATACTAGCATTGGAGAATATCTCGAGAAACTTTACTAGGTTAATCCTAGGTATAGAAGGTCTGTTTTATGTGGTGCGGCTAAGTTGGTTGGACCATACACATTAGAGTTTAGAAGAATGAGAGTTGATCTTTATTGAGATACATACATTCTTAGGGGGCTTGACAAGGTAAGTGTTGAGAGATTGTTTCCACTTGTGGGAGAGTTTAGGACTAGAAGGCAAAACCTCAGAATAAGGCGTTGCCCATTTAAGACAGATGACAAGGATTTTTCCCTCGGAGGGTAGTGAATCTGTGGAATTCTTTACCAAAAGAATTACCAGTTGGCTGCTACCTAACTGCAAGTTGTTATTATACTCAGTTACAAAATTATTCCAATGCTTCAACAAGATTCCAGTCTGTAACCCATTCCTAGGTAGAGCTATCCAGGCCTGCCTGGAGGGTTTAGAAGGGTGGCGGGTGAATATAATTGGGTGGGAGAAAAAAATTGGTTTCCTAACAGCAGTTTAAAGTTTTGGTGTTAACATCTTAGAATCTTTCAGAATGATCAGCATTACTAACCTTGGGCCTCTCTTGTATTCATTGCTTCCATGAATACTCGTAACATCCCAGCCCAACAGGATTATGTTAATGGGTACAATCTTGTTAGGTAAAACAGGAAACCAGAGTTGTACATGAATCTGACTATGGAGTTTACATCCGGTGGGGCTGACTTCCTCCTTCAAACTCCAATGAGTATAAGCTTCTTCAGTGACTTGATTCTTTGATAAACAAGCCATCCCTTTAGGCAAATTTGTCCTCTTGCACATTTTGGGTGTGGAGCACAGTGGGAATGATTTGGGGTGCTAGGAAGGGAGAAAGGACAGTGAATTGAATCAGGGATGGTAGAAGTCTAACACTGGGCATGGAGATCTGTATGCAGTGGGATCAAGATGAAGAGTGGGAATATCAAGGGAGATAATGAAAAGGATGATTGTCACAGGGAGTGATTGAAGATGGGCAGAGGGAATGCCAAAGGAAAAGGCTATTTATAATGAGGATGGTGATGAGCAAAGTATAAGTCGAGAGAGGGTGGAGGGCAAACAAATTAAATGAAGCATTCACAACCATCATCTCTACATCAGCTTTCAACAGAAGGTTTCACAGAGAAAATGCAGTTCAAAGGAAGGAGGCCAGAGACCTGTTTTCACGTGTTCCTGCAAACACACCCAACTAATGGACTTGAAACAGAGATGGGAAAATGCTACTGCATGAGCATTGTTAAGTCCTCAGCAATGAAAGGAAGCACTCACTGCAAAGTAAAGTGAACAAGCTCTATGATAGCCTAACTTCAACATCTCAACCACATCCTGCAATTTATTGAACTCTGAAAAGAAGGGTCCCAAGACTTTACCAATAGTGGTGAACCTATTGGTGGTGAGAGGTTATTCCACATTCAGCTATACAAGAGCATCACAGGCCCTGTATCTGAAAGTTAAGGACACGGGATGAAACTGGTATGCAGGCTATAGATTCCAAGACTGTAGGACTATATCACAGGGAATATGAAGGCCATTGAGAATCAGCTTCTTTTTCATGCTTGTGGTAATTTGTTCAACATAAAGATCTTTCACATGTATAATGAAGAAGCAGAAAATCAGTGCAGGATAAAGGATGCAACACGCCACTTAAGGATGATTGGGCAGACTTTCAATCTACACATGAGCAGCCAGATAATGGTCTAATGGGCAGTTTGACTACACGAAGATGTGATGTGGAAAACAAAAATATCATTTCTGATATTTCCTCACAAATTAGTACTTCGAAGCCAGTTGTTTGATCAACTTAACAGAGTAACTGTACTAGATTTGCTAAGGTTAAATAAGAGGACAATGCCCAGTGCCAAAAGAATCAGAAACATGAGGTTCAGGAGGCTGCAGCTGTAGACGAACAAGCAGCACATGAAGGTAACCAGTGGCTTCTCTATTGTTGGGCAATGTACCAAGAAAATGTGTACAAGTCACAGAACTGTTATGGCATAGCTTCTTTGCCCATTGTGCATGCACTGGCTCATCAAACAAACATCATTACCTTGTGTCAATCTCCTGCATTTCCTTGGTATCCTTGCACATTATTTTTATCCAAATACTCATCCAATGGCTTCTTGAATGCCTCAATTGAACCTGCCTCCACTACCCTTTCGGGCAGTGCATTCAATACCCAAACTACTCACTGAGTGAAAGTTCATCCTCACTTCAGTTACTTCTTTTGTAAGGCATTTTAAATCGAGGCTCTATTTCTCTTGTTCCTTTTATGAGTAGAACAGTTTTCCCTATCACTCTATCCAGCTCACTCAAGATTTTGAAAACCTTTATCAGATCTCCTCTTAGGCTTCTTCCCTCCAAGGGCAACAGTCTCAAATTCTTCAATCTTCCTCATAACAGAAATTTCTCATCACTGGAACCATTCTTGTAAATCACTTCTGCACTCTCTCCAATGCATTCACATCCTTTCTATAACATGGCACCCAGTACCAAAGGCACTGCAGCTACTGCAGATGAGTGAAGTGCCAGAGATACCTTCACATGACTAGGGACACTGTCACCTCCATCTGCCGCCTCCTGCAGGTAGATCTACAGCTGTGTGACTTGGGTGGTAAATCTATGTCTTTAACACTGAAGATCAATGGTTCTGAACTTCCGAGTCACTGTTTCCTTTCATACCTCAATAGCAACACATGTCCCAACCTGCAGCAAGGTGCCCTAACTGTTGGATTTGCAGCAATTGCTGGGTTCCTTCAGGTACAAGGCGTCATCAACTGCAAGCACGCGGCACTTAGAAATCCAGGGGATCATCCTTCAATTCCTCACCAGGTAGGGATTTCTCTCCTTCAAGATCCAGCTCATTGTGACTACAGGCAACAATTCCTGCAGGTGTGCACACACTATCCAGGGAACTGTCATGAGACTTTCATTCTGTACAGCTCACAGGTTTCTTGATTCTTTGTTCCCCTACATCAACTCTAGGGCTGGTTCATGAACAATAAGCAGTATTCCCAGGAGACATGGCTAATGATGCCAATGCTCAACCTTCAGTCTGATGCTGAGCAGGGCTACAATGCTGCCCTTGCATCCACTCAGGCTATTATTCTGAAGATGCACTTCCATTGCCTGGACTGCTCAAGAGGACCACTCTGCTACTCCCCAGACACAGTCTCCAGAAAAGCAATTATTTATTGCACCCTGTACAATCTAGTTCTTTCACAAGGCATCTGGCTCCTCACATAAAGAAGAAGGGAGTTTTACAGGAGTGCTGAGGGAGCCAACACTGATGATGAGGTTTTGATTTTGGCTTGATTTATTGCTGTTACAAGCACCTGAGTGTGGTTTAAAGTTTTGTTTTGTGAGCAGTACAGGCAGATCATAACAAGGACATACAGATCATAGGGTGTTTAGACAGAGCGAGGAATACAATGTTACGGCTGCACAAGAAGTGCACAAAAGCAAGATCAACATTAGATTTGAAATTAGAGAAGTCCATTTAGCAGTCTAATAACTGCAGGGAAGAAGCTGTTCTTAAACCTGTTGGTATGTGTATTCAAGCTTCTGTATCTTCTGCCTGATGGAAGAGAATATTACTGGGGTGAGAGGAGTCCATTGATGGGAGGTTGGCTTTTGTGATGTTCTGGGCAGTGTACACAACCTTCTGTAGTTTCTGACAGTCCAGGGCACAGCAGTTGAAGTTGTTATGCGCCCAGATAGAATGCTTTCTATGGTGCATCTGCAAGAATTGGTGAGGCAGACAGTACCATGATAACAGCTAGATCGGAGATTGAATGATTTTGCATTAACGTACATGGACAATAAAAACCATAAGCCAAATATGGTACAGAGCCATTCCTGCTCTGATAGGAATGCTTGATTTATACCTTTAAACATTGAGACTGTCTATTTCCCATGACAGGGGGTCTCCAATTTATGAACATCCAACTTACAAATGCTTGTACTTGTGAATGCATCCCAGACATGTAATTTTAAAGGTCTGATATACGAACATTTCCCATTCTTATGAATGGCTACTTCGTATTGTCCTGAATTGTGTTTCAATTTGTGTACAAAATATCTTCCTTATGAACTCAAGAAAGGTACCCATTCACAACCTGGGTACAGCCTGTTATTTTAAGTTAATTTGTTCCTTTGCCACCAAGAATTTCCAGTTCAGTTTCCTGACCACAGCATCAGTATGGAGTTACACAGGATTACATGAAGGCTGCACCTATATGTAAAGTGATGGTACAGCCATCAGTAGTGCTATTAAGCAACATTTGCAGAACAATGACATACTAATGCTCAGAGAAACAAAGAAACTAGGAGCAGGAGTAGGCTATCTGGCCCTAAGAACCTGCTCCACTGTTCATAATGGTCATAGCTGATCAATTTGGGTTCCGCCAGGGCCACTCATCTCTGGACCTGATGATAACCTTAGTTCAAACTTAGATTAAACAACTGAATTCCAGAGGGGAGTTTGACTGACTGCTCTTGACACCAAGACAGTATTTGATCAGCTGTAGCTTCAAGAAGCTCGAGTAAAATTGGAGATGCCAAGAACAGCAGATGCTGGAGTCAGAGTCAATACAGTGTGGAATTGGAGGAACACAGCAGGCCAGACAGCATCAGAAGAGCAGGAAAGTCAACATTTTGGGTCAGGACCCTTCTCTCTCTACTCCCCAGATGCTGCCTGACCTGCTGTGTTCCTCCAGCTCCACACTGTGTTGGCCCTAGTAAAATTACTGTCAATGGGAGACTGGGAGAAAATTCTGTTGGTTGGAATCATAGATATCACGATGGAGGTGTCTGTGAATGTTGGTCAGTCAGTTTTGACCCAGGATGTCACGTGTAGGAGTTCTCAGCTTAGTGTTCTCGGCCCAACCATCTTCAGCTGCTTCATCAATTGTCTTCTCTCTATTATAAGGTCAGAGGTGGTATATTGCTGATGATTCACTGCTTCAGTATTAAAGAAACATTGTGCAATGTCCAAATGCAGCAAGACCTGTACAATATCCATCTGGGGCTCACGAGTGTTAAGTAACATCTGCACTACACAAGTGCCACATAATGACCATTTCCTACAAGATAAAACCTAACCATTACTCTTTGCTATTCCACAGCATTACTATTACTGAATCCCCCACAAACCAGAAACTGAACTCAACTAGCTATATAAACACAGTGGCTACAAGGGCAAGTCCTGCTTCGAGTAACTCGCCTCCTGATTCCCCAAAGCATGCCCACTATCTACAAGGCACAAGGAGTATGACGGAATACTCCACACTCGCCTGGGTGAGTGCAGCTCCAATAACACAACGGGCTCAACATCATGCAGGATAAAAAAAGCCCAGTTGATTGGTACCTCATGTCAAACATTCATCTGTTTCTCCACCAGTGAACAACAGCATGTACCATTTATAAGACGCACTGCAGAAATTCACCAATGTTCCTTAGGCACCAGCTTCCAAACCCAAACCCACTACGATTAGAATGAGGAAGGTTGCAGATAAATGAGAACGCCACCACCTGCAAGTTCTCTCCACCAAGACACTCATCATCCTGACCCATAAATATATTACCAGTCTTTTTGTGTCACTGGGTCAAAATTCTGAAACACCCTCCTGATGCCATCCAGGGTCTACCTACACAAAAACAACTTGCAGCAGTTCAAGACGACAGCTCTACAACACATTCTCAAGGTTAATAGGGACGGCCCAGCCAGTGATGACCACATTCCATAAATGAATAAAAGTAAGATTCAAACCTCAGTCTGTCAGAGGCATTCACCTATTACAGAACCATGCTGATTGACACCCAAAATCCAAATATCTAGTTTAAGGTCCCATCTCCACAGGTTAATGTTCTTTCTCGACAGCAGCAGAAAATGATAGCCTCAATAGTCTTAGCACTGCTCCAGATGATGCACGTGGGAATGTGTATAGTGATCAACAAGGTGGCCTACAAGGAAAACATAAATTGTTAGAAGCCTTGACAGACTGAAGAAGACCAATGGACTGTGGTAGCAAGTTAAAGTGTAAAGTGTCAGGCTGTACAGAAGGTTGATAATATCTGTGCATTCAAGGTGCCTTCAATGTCGTTCTTTTCCTCCTGTTTCATTTTTGCTGCCACGTCAGCAGCTGAGCTTGAGGAAGCCGACTGATTGCTTTACTAACTGACCTCAGATGCCTTTTGCAAGTATTCTCCAGTTGTTCAGGGCCCAGAGGGATCCAGCTTGCTGCTGTTCTCCTGCACAGTGCAACCTCTAAAGGTTGACCTGATGAAGGCTTTGGGCCTGTGAAAAGGGGGAGGTTGTGCAACAGGGCACCTCTGCAATGTTTCAAGATGACAATGACAGGTACCTGCTTATTTCAGCTCCATCCATTTCTCACCCCTTGAAGGAATGGGGAAAATTAAGAAATGTCAAGGCCCCTCTCTTGCACAGGCAGTGAATAAATACATCTATAGTTGGAGTGATAGAGTGAAGAACCCCGCGCATATCAGGCAGACACTGATTGTTCCGCTGGAACAGATTCCATACATGATCACCACCTGTTCCATGGAAGCAGAACTTGGGCAGACTCCTGTGCCCTTTGCATCAGTCTGCACATGATCTCTGGTACCTCTGTCAGACGTTCCCTGCTTGCCTTTGCACCACCATCGGCTCATTAATAACCTTGTCCAGAGGTTCAGCATCTGTGCTGTACTCAACGAAGGCCTGTTTAACGGCAGTCCTCTGAGTGTTTCTTCATCCTCTCAGGCCCATCTCAATGCTGTGCTCACCAGAATGTGAGCCTAAGCTTATAATATATAGATTATCAACTGAAGCGAACGTCTTTGAGCTGTTGGAGCATGGGGAAGAAAGCCTCAAATAGTGCATTCTCTGAGCCTCAGGAATGGCCTTTCTCAGTGATGTGGTTCAAGAATCGTAGAGATGAACCAGGGCAGTAGGATGGTTGCTTTTTTTTTGTTATGGTGAAGAGTCCAGAGGCTGCATAGATTCATTCTTAGCAACATGTTCTGCCACTCTTACCCCAAGTTCCCTTAACACGTTGCTGCTTGATATACAGCTGGGAGATTTGCAGAATTCTCAATAGATGGTTGTAGATATCCAATCACTCATTGGGCATAAGCACATTCCCATTACTCTCCTGCTATAGTGGCAGCCTGCTTCTCATTAGAGTTCAGGAACCTTATCAGAAATCAATTCCTTCCAAGTCTGGGCACACTCAAACTTATGGTGAATGTTCTTCTCCAGCCGAGGGAAAGAAACATCAAGAGACATTAGTAAGGGTAGATGAGGACTGCGCCTGCATTTATACATGCAAGTGAAGATATCAATCTCCAGGGTTATGATGACCATGTGCAATAATGGTAAGAAAAATGTGGTACATGGGTGCTTAAGCGTGTGAATGAAAATTGGTTCTGTGCCATCAAAGAACTACAATTGATGAAAACCAATAAAGGTATTATACAATGCTTGAGATATTTGTGAGGTTCATCCCAAAGCTAACTTTTATGGTTGTGTCCTTGTCCCACGCAAGCTTTTGGTCAAAGGATATCTGAAGAATATATTCCACTAAATGTGAAGAAAGATCAGTTAACTGATGGTACTTGAGATGCTGAGTTTTGTAGTTCCTTTTATGTTTTAACGTGAGTACGAACGGATGTGTGAGAAGCAGTACTGCAATACAATTAGTGTTACATGTGTATTGGCAGGACAATGAAGTGACAGTCACATATTGCACAAGACATCTGCAGAAGTTTCCTTGCATCCAATTTTGTTTGACAGTCCTCTGCAGTAGGAACCTTACAATGTTAACATGCTCGAAGGGGCATGAAGCATTGAGTAGACAGAAGGACATGCACTGACATACTGCATATCATTCATCCTCTTGGTAGACAGCAGCCAGTTTTCTTGAGCCATCCATTGGACACTACCTCCACAACCATCTCTGCTAGGTTGACTGTGTAGTCATAGGAAAAAATACTGCCCTTCTCTCCTGGAATCTTTAGGAGGACATTCAAGGAGGCATTACGAGGGCACAGTACACATTTTCTCTGGCCTCTGGCATCTCCGGGATGTGTGGGGATGATAAGCAACGATTGATTCTCCTGGTTTGTACAGAGTGAAGTGCTGTTTAGTTGTGTTTTAAGTATGGTGTTGAAAGGTCCTGGTGGGTTGGAGCAAGTTGGGGGAATAACTTCCTACCTGTCTGCTCATAAAATTACATATGTATCTAACAGTGAAGAATGAAATTGCACGAGAAAATCCACCTGCAAGCAGCAGTCCTTTCACTTTTAGGCTGACCTTCACCCATAGACTCGAGAAAAGGATTCCACCCCAGTACCAAGTTGCATCTCTATTACAAGTATGGCTTGAGACTTCTAGGCATCATTCAATGCAATCAACTTGAATGAATGAATCAATCAATTAGTTTTACTGTCACATGTACTCAAATGAGTACAATGAAAGGTTTACAAGTCGCCACTTATGGTGCCATCTCAGGTACAAGATGCCTAGGTACAGATACTTAAGTATTTGGTATAAAATAGAAAAAACAATAAAAAGTCTAGCCCAGGAATAAAAATAAAAATTAAAAAAAGTACACAATTTACAGTCCTTCCACCACAGTCCGTATCTCCAGACCTAATTGGCCTTCAAAACTCAAGGCCTCGCATCCAGTCCGCCGCCTTGTGATGGCCTCCAGTACACACCAGGAACTCTTCACCCAGCAATGACCTTCAGTCCAGAATTCGCCTCCAGTCCACAGTGGGGACTCGCTTCCCTGCGACTGCCTCCAGTCCATGTGCCGACCTCACCTCCATTCCCAACTGATTCCGCCAAGCAAGTTTAAAAAGGTTTCTAAAAAGTTTTTAAAAATTTTAAAAAACACAGGGAAAAAAGTGATGGAAAAAAAAGAAAAAAAATTGTACGGAGCGGATCAGCTCCAGCATGAGAGTCCTACTCTTCCGCCATGTTGAATGAGCTTCCTTAACATTAATGTGTCACCCTGTAAATGATTCATGTTTGCTTCTGTGAAGCAAATAATAACTGTACTTTGAAGTTAATTACCACAGAATAATATTGTGATATCATGTGGAAGTGTTCTATGAACACACTATATCCAACATTCTGGCACTTTGTTTATTTTTAACATTTGAATTAGAAGCAACTGCAACATAAATGCTTTGTTCTGGTGAACCTTCTAAATACTCCTTAAGTAGGTACTTGGATCTTCATAAAATTTAAATTAAGTAAATGGCAGTTACACCCACGACTTGGCCTTCAGACTTGGCTTTGGTTGAAAGCAGGGTATTCCCAGATTGTGCAGATCCACTCCAATGCGGGCATGAGTGAATAAAGAACTGCAAATGCTCATATTCTGAAACAAAACCAGAAATTGCTGGAGAAACTCAGCAGATTTGGCAGCATCTGTGGAGAGAAGTGGAGTTAAAGTTGAGTCCTGTGACTCTGAAGCTCACCAGACTTGAAATGTTAACTGTGCTTTCTCTCCACAGATGCTGCCAGACTTGCTGAGTTTCTCCAACAATTTCTGTTTTTGTTGGGCATGAGTGAAGTTGCTGTGAAATTCACCCCACAATTTTACACCAACAGGAGCACTGTCACAATTATAGTACAGCGAGACAGTACAAGATCACTGATATTTATTTTCATATTGATGATTTACTCAATGTAAAAATAAAGCACTCATGATGCAAACATAACTTGGAAAAAATGTTTACTGTTACCCTTTGGAAAGATTTCTTGAAATCTCTGCACAATTTATTTAAAAAAAAGACTTTTCACACAACTAGATAAGACTCTGAACATCTTTCCAGACCCTAGGTATCAAACAGAGTTTATCATAAAGATGAGATCCCTGTAAACATAACTTCAAAGGGGGCCATGTTTCCAGACCTGTCAACAGTTGTTTTATTTTGATGTATTGTACTGATTTGTTTGCACTTTCTCCCTAACATGTTTACAATCAGAAGATTCACTGTTCAACTATCCCCACCTATAGGAAACAAGTAAAAATATGATGGGATAATCTGCATTTGCTTGGATCAGTACAACTGTGACAACACTCAAGAAGCTCAAAAGTATACAGAATAATGTGGTTCATTTCATCAGCAGCTCTTTCACAGTTGTACAGTTTACGATGTGAGGGATGCACAGAAACAACTTAAGACTCTACCAACAACACAGCCCAAAATCACCGATCTTCTTCCTACCCGAAAAGGTGCACAGGGTCACCATCGCCCCAAGACTCCTTTCATGTTGCAAATGATTCTGAGTTGCTATTGCTTAATTATCATGGGCTCAAAATCCTAGAATATCATATCCAACAACACTTTAGGAAGATAGAACTGGAGTGTGTCAAGAGTGGTAGCTTTTCAAAGGGTTGCGGGAAGTTTGAGTTGCAAGGAATAAGAAACAACCAGGTGCCATGCCTCCATACAACAAATTATTTTTAAATTCTTTTGGATCACAATTTTCACGTTTAACTTGATTTGACAATGAAGGATAAAAATGAAATCTGGAAATGACTGGTAATGGATCTAAACTGGTCTTGTACAACATAAAATTAATTCCAGCTTGGACCAGTAACAGTCATTCGCGAGTTTTTTTTCCTCTGCCGAATCAGAAAATACAGGAACACCAGCAGGCTGTTGCCAAGCGGTGTTCCCTCCAGTCGGACTGGATATCCCTTCCACCTTTCAATTACACGTTTCAGAAGGAAACCTTTGCTAAAACCAGTCTTGGCTCTAACAGTCCCCAGAACAAATCCTGTAACAGGAACTCAACCTCGAAATTTAATGACAATCGTTTAAAAAGCTGTCAGGAAACTTCGCCAGGGATAAATGAAAGTATAACTTTTGATAGATTCACACCCACTAAGTCACAATTCCGGATGCATTAAAGTATAAACAATCACACTTAAACAGTTAATGATTTTAAACACCAAACACCAAACACCAAACACCATCGCCTGAGAGATTCCAGGACGTAGGGGGTCCCCTTTTTAAACAGAGGAAGTTGTCAAAGTTAATCCAGTGACGGCCCGAGATGCTGCAGTGATCCCACCCAGATAGCCCTGATGGACATGGTCCACCCTGAGTGACCGGCCCCACAGCGCCCATAGCCCACACCACAAACTCACCCGGAAAGCTCCTCCCGCCGCTCCGACACATCTCAACACCGCGCAGGCGCGCACCCCGCTGCACGCCGGGAACTCCCACCCACCTCCCCACGCCTCCCCACCAATCACAGAGCGGCCCGCACTGGGAAGACTACAACTCCCGGGAGGCCCAGCGGC
>NC_063348.1:22016500-22057562 GCF_021869965.1 Rhincodon typus | reverse complement strand
TCTCCTCTATCCATCTTCTATCCGCCTCCCACTCTCTCCCTATTTATTTCAGAACCCCCTTCCCCTCCCACATTTCTGATGAAGGGTCTCGGCCCGAAACGTCAGCCTTTCTGCTCCTATGATGCTGCTTGGCCTGCTGTGTTCATCCAGCTCTGCACCTTGTTGCCTTGGATTCTCCAGCATCTGCAGTTCCTACTATCACACATACCATCAAGCTGGATATGAGCACTAGTCCAAAGAAGAATGCAGGAGGGCATTCTAGAAGCAGCACCAGGCACAACTAAATATGAGGCATCAACCCAGTGAAGATACAACACAGGACTACTTGCACACCAAACAGCAGAAGCTGGATTAGACAATGCTAAATGCTTCCACAACCAGTTGATCAGATTTAAACAAAGCAGTCTCACCACATCTGGCTGTGAGTGATGGTGGACAAATAAATAATTAACAAGAAGAGAGGACTCCACAAATGCCCTCATCATGGAAGGGTCCAGCACAACAGTCCAAAAGACAAGACTGAAGTTTGGCACCTGTCTTCAGCCAGAAATTCCAAGGAGGTGATCCATCTTAGTGTTCTATTGAGGTCCCTGACATCAATGTCAATGAGTTTGATTCACACCATTTGTTATGAATAATGGCTGAAGGCACTGGATATTGCAAAAGCAATGGAGTGTGATAATATTCCAGCAATAGTACTGAAGACTTGTGCCCCAGATCTAGTTATGCCTCTAGCAACGCAGTTCCAATATACCTGCAACAAACTGGCACCTGCCCAGTAATGTGAAAAACAGTTCAGGTGTGATCTGTCCATAACATGCAGGACAAATCCAACCAGGTCAATTTTGTCTACTTTTGACCATCAGCAACATGTTTGAAAGGGTCATTGACAGCTCTATCAAGAGACACTTCTGCAGTCATATCCTGCCAACTTCTCCTGGTGAATGCTAATGTTTATGTGTGAAGCATAATTATCTGTATTGTGTAACTCATGCAGCAAAAGAGTAGTTGGCCACTCCTGGGGGTAGTTAGATATTGCAATTAGACAACACTGCTTTGAAGCGCCCCTTAAACTCACGGCTTTTGCTTGTGTTCTTTGTCAGGGCTTCATTGAGTAGTCTATGCTGAAGCAGGTTCTTGGGTATTGCAATGAACCTTTACTTTCTTCCCTCTTCTCCCTGGGCTAAAGAGGGGGGAAATGATTGATCAGGGTTCCCATTTCTAATTACAGCACAGTGGCCTCTACTGGAGACTGAGTGAGTGAACGTGTACATTTAATATGTGTATGTGTAACTGTACGTGTTTATGTGAATGTGAATGTCTTTGTACACATGCAAGTATGTGTGTGTTTGTGACTGCATATTTTCAATTGTATGTATGTATGTATGTATGTGCATGTGTGTAGCCATTGGTGAGATTCAGGCCCTGCTGTATTGCCTCTCAGCCTCTTATCTCCAGTCTCTCACAGTTATTCACTCCATTTTACCTGCTGTGCTCGAGACCAACAAAAGACGACTATCTACAATAGAGCTAAACTGCAATTGGTTCAATATTCATTAGTTAGGGAGTAGAAAGATCAGCGGGGACTTTCACCTCTGATTGCTGCCCACAATTTTGCTGGAAAGTGCATTTCTTAGCCATTGCGAAAGGATTGCAATGATTTTCTCCATAGTCTTCTTCATAGTCAAATAGCACAGCAACACTATTAAAGCTCACCATTATGGAATGGGAAAATACTGGAGGCAGTTGGGGCCTGTGTTATGGTATACCAGTGAAACAGATAAAAGGAAATCAGTGGATTAAGACAGAGAACATGTCAAAACATAGAGCATACATAGGTTCATAATGTAACATTGCTCTTAACTACCTTGAAAACACAGTTGTTTGGTTACTCAGTTGTTGAGTGAAGTGCTAAGCAAAGTTTGCGTGTGACTCTCACCTCCTTTCCCGGGAAAATCTCAAACAGTCGGGGCCTCACCAGGTTAATCCAAATTTGATTCTTGCCTTTCTAGCTCACTGCTGCTTTCTCCTTCATTGTTGCCAATAGTTCCATCTGAGTTCACTTTATGAAAATCACTGGCTGTAAACAATGCCAGACTGGTTTTTCCTCTTGTGGAATGAAGAAATCTGATGCTCAGAGTTCGCAACACCCAAAATTATGAAAATACACTGGCACTTCATTGATAACAAGGTGTAGAGCTGGATGAACACAGCAGGCCAAGCAGCATCAGAGGAGCAGGAAGGCTGACGTTTCGGGCCTAGACCCTTCTTCAGAAATGGGGAAGGGAAAGGGGGTTCTGAAATAGATAGGGAGAGAGGTTGAGGCGGATAGAAGATGGACAGAGGAGAAGATTGGTGGAGAGGAGATTTACAGGTCAAAGAGGCGGGGATGGAGCCAGTAAGGGTGAGTGTAGGTGGGGAGGTAGGGAGGAGATAGGTCAGTCCAGGGAGGACAGACAGGTCAAGGGGGCGGGATGAGTTTAGTAGGTAGGAGATGGGGGTGGGGCTTGAGGTGGGAGGAGGGGATGGATGGGAGGAAGGACAGGTTAGGGAGGCGGGGACAAGCTGGGCTGGTTTTGGGATGCGGATGGGGGAGGGGAGATTTTGAAGCTTGTGAATCCACATTGATACCATTGGGCTGCAGGGTTCCCAAGCGGAATATGAGTTGCTGTTCCTGCAATATTCGGGTGGCATCGTTGTGGCACTGCAGGAGACCCAGGATGGACATGTCGTCTGAGGAATGGGAGGGAGAGTTGAAATGGTTCGCGACTGGGAGGTGCAGTTGTTTAGTGCGAACCGAGCGTAGGTGTTCTGCAAAGCGGTCCCCAAGCCTCCGCTTGGTTTCCCCGATGTAGAGGGGGCCACAACGGGAACAGCGGATGGAGTATACCACATTAGCAGATGTGCAGGTGAACATCTGAAGAAGTTACCCTCCTCCCTCCGGAAAAACCTCAGTGAATCTCCCACTGCAAATCTCTCGTAATCTCTTCGGCCTTGAAACTGCTCGACCACCTACGTTCGGTTCGCACTAAACAACTGCACCTCCCAGTCACGAACCATTTCAACTCCCCCTCCCATTCCTCAGATGACATGTCCATCCTGGGCCTCCTGCAGTGCCACAACGATGCTACTCGAAGGTTGCAGGAACAGCAACTCATATTCCGCTTGGGAACCCTGCAGCCCAATGGTATCAATGTGGACTTCACAAGCTTCAAAATCTCCCCTCCCCCTACCGCATCCCAAAATCAGCCCAGCTCGTCCCCGCCTCCCCAATCCGTCCTTCCTCCCACCTTCCCCTCCTCCCACCTCATGCCCCACCCCCATCTCCTACCTACTAACCTCATCCCGCCCCCTTGACCTGTCCGTCTTCCCTGGACTGACCTATCTCCTCCCTACCTCCCCACCTACACTCACCTTTACTGGCTCCATTCCCGCCTCTTTGACCTGTCTGTCTCCTCTCCACCAATCTTCTCCTCTATCCATCTTCTATCCGCCTCAACCTCTCCCCCTTCCCCTCCCCCTCCCCCATTTCTGAAGAAGGGTCTAGGCCCGAAACGTCAGCCTTCCTGCTCCTCTGATGCTGCTTGGCCTGCTGTGTTCATCCAGCTCTACACCTTGTTAACTCAGATTCTCCAGCATCTGCAGTTCCTACTATCTCTGGCACTTCATGGATGCCCAGTTTTGAGTTGCTAGGTCTGTTTAAAGTCTGTTCCATCCAGCAGAGTGGCAGTACCAGACAACACAATGGAAGGTATCTTTGAGTCATAAAGTTGTACAGCATGGAAACAGACCTTTCGCTCCAACTTGTCCATGCTAACCTGATGGCCTAAATTAATCTAGTCCCATTTGCGAGCATTTGGCCCACATCCCTCTAAACCCTTCCTATTCATATGCCCATCCAGATGCCTTTTAAATGTTGTAATTGTACCAACCTCTACCACTTCCTCTGGCAGCTCATTCAATACTTGCATCATTGTTTTTCTGAAAAAGTTGCCCCATAGACCCCTTTTAAATCTTTTCCCTTTCACCTTAAACCTATGGTCTCTACTTTTCAACACAACTACCCTGGAAAAAGACCTTGGATATCTATGCCCCTCATGATTTCATAAGCATCTGTAAGGTCACACCTCAGCCTCCAATGCTCCAACCTATTCAGCCTCTCCCTATAGCTCAAATTCTCCAACCCTACCAATTTTGGTGTCATCTGCAAACCTATTAACTATTCCTTCAATATTCACATCCAAATCATTTATATAAATGACAAAAAGCAGTGGACCCAGCATCAATCCTTGTGGCAGACCACTGGCCACAGGCCTCCTGTCCGAAAAACAACCCTCCACCACCATCCTCAAGCCAATTTTGTATCCAGATGGCTAGCTTTCCCTGGATTCCCTGTGATCTAACCTTGCTAACCCTTGTCGAATGCCTCACTGAAATCCATGTAGGCAAAATTCTCCGCTCTGCCTTCATCAATTTGCTTTGCCACTTCTTGAAAAACTCAATCTAGTTAGTGAGCCACAATTTCCACATAGAAAGCCAATTTTGACTATCTCTGATCTGTTCTTGTCTTTCCAAATACATGTAATTTCTGTCTATTAGTATCCTTTCCACTGACATCCTGCTCACTGGTCTATAATTCCCTGGCTTATCCTTGCCACCCTTCTTAAATAATGGCACCACATTAGCCATTCTCCAGTCTTCTGGCACCTCACTCATGGCTATCAATGATACAAATATCTCAGCAAGGGGCCCAGCAATCATTTACCTAGCTTCCCACATAGTTCAAGGAAATACTTGAACCGGTGTTGGAATTTATCCACTTTTATGCGTTTTAAGATGTTCAGTACCTCCTCCTTTTAATGTAGACACTTTTCAAGATATCACTATTTATTTCTCCAAGGTCTCTAACTTTCATGTCCTTCTCCACAGTAATTACTGACACAAAATACTCGTTTAGTATCTCGCCCATCTCCTGAGTTCCACACACAGATGGCCTTATTGATTTTTAAGGGCCCTATTCTCTACTGTTTTGTCCTTAATGTATTTGTAGAATCTCTTTGGATTCTCTTTAACACAAATGCCAAGGCTATCTCATGTCCCCTTTTTGCCCTTCTGATTTCCCTCTTGAGTATACTCCTACGGCCTTTATATTCCTCAAGGATTTCACTCAATCCCAACTCTCTATACCTACCATATGCCTCCTTTTTCTTGACTGGAGCCTCAATTTCTCGAGTCATCCAGCATTACCTATACCTGCCAGCCTTGTCCTTCACCCTAACAGGAATGTACTACCTCTGGATTCTCATTATCTCAATGAATTCTATGTAGTGTATACTCAAAATGCACAATGTGTACCATCACTTGAAATGATCTAAGATACTGACTGTTTTGCTGGTTACATGCAATCATCACTCAGCAGGAAACTGACAACAATAATCTTTGGGCATGTGGGTATACTGTGGCTGGAACCCTGTTTTCTCCACCCTCACAGTAGTATAAGGCAGCAGCAAAAATGGAAGAAAGTACAATTCACCCTTCATTGCAGGAATAATACAAAATGTGGGAAGTGCTGTGGTGCTAACTACTACCAACTTGTCAATGGAATCATTTGATGCCACCATCCTTGTTTCTTGACTGGCTCTGAGGGCCTATTTGACTTACAGTGGTACAGGAAAACCATAGGAGTCTTAACAAGAAATGATGCCTACATTATTCAGACAATGATGGTTTGGAGACATAGGATAACCAATCTGTCTCCCACAAGATCTGAAGATGTTCAACCTTTTCCCAACTCAAATGCATATGACATCAACAGGTTGGTTGGAGCTTAATGCAGTCTCCAAACTTCAGAACCATTACCTTGTAAAGTACAACTCATAATCCATTAGAAAACCAAAATATCAGAAATATGTGTAGAATGTTCAATTTTATTAAATGATTAAAATCTTATTGACTAACGCAACAGCAGCTATAGCTATCAGAATAGCTGTAAGAGAGGCCCTGGTAATGAGTGTAAGTAGCCGCTATTGTAGCGTAGCAAGATTCAGTCAATTCCGTCATTCTGATCTATGAGAAACATTCCATTTAAACTGGGTAATCAAGGAACAGGAAAAACCAAAGTAAATTAACAAAAGGAAGACTGAGTAATGGCATACAGAATGAACTTCTAATTTTGCTAAAGAATACAAAAAATAGGAAATTATTTAAAAAGCACGTGGATGTGGTCAAGACAAGCTGTTAAATCTTTCTGAATAGAGGAACTAAATTATGTATGGTAGCTTTCCTCCATACCCCTATGTCTCTTATTCACAGTGAATTAAGAGAAGAGAAAAAAAGCCTAAGATAAGCTCAATGGTCAATAAGGATGAAACGAGTTGCTGAACTGCTTATCCACCTTATTGAACTGATGTAGGTAAATAGCAGAGGGTGTTTGAAAGAGGAGAAGGAGGATTTCTTTGTAAAAAGCTACACCAATAAATTTTATGCAACATTTTCTTATTCAAAGAAGAGTTGGAAAAATGCAAGCAAGGTTTCCAAAACCTAATTTACATGTGTTTCTATTTGCTTTAGAAATTTAAAAACAAGTTAATCAAAATGACACCAGTCTTTGGTGGCCGGTTATATTATTAAATTTAGCTGGTCAGATATACAAATCGCAATTTAAATGTATGACTGATATTAAACATGGAGGCTGTGAACTTTGTCTCTAGAATGCTTCCTTTTTTCAATTCCATGGATTACTATATATCTCCAAAATTAGATTGATCTGTGTGCACATTTCCAGTACTGGACTACATTTTGAAGGCTTTTGACTTAGCTGATTCTCCTCCCTGAACCTCAGTGAGGATCAGCGTTGCCAGATATTTCTGCTTCATGCAGAAGGTTCTCACCGAAATCTGCCACCTGCTACAGCCTCAGTCACAATCTCATATGCAAGGTGGTGACAGCACTGCCAGTGTGGTTGTGAAGGTGACTATGGTCATAAACTTTGAAAATAGCTGGCATCCTTCCAGGCTGGAGATGGTGATCTTTGCAACATCTCTGGGTCCACCACCTACTGTTGCCCAAGGGAAATCATTGAGTCTCAGTATTCCAAGGCATCTCAGTATATGTCAACAGGTGGGCTCATGGCTTCAAGAAAATTGCAGTTTTCTCTATGGGGCAGACTTTCACTGACTGAGTAATGTTGTGTAAATGCTGTGATGTAGTGGAACCAAATGATGTGCCACTCCTTCAGTGACTGGCTGGTATGTGACCACACATAGCATAACATATAGGTGACTGGTTGCTATCCTGGCAGCACTTATGATGTCTTCGTTCTGCACTGTCTGCTCTGTTATCTGCATTTGAGCTACCACAAAGAACGAAAAGCATTGCTATTTATTGAAAAGAGATATTCGTTAACCGCACGGTAATGATACCAGTGTGCAATTCACTCACATATGGGAAGCATATGAGCAACAGTCAGGATTTATTCTGAAGCCTAATTGCTCTTTCAACACCCACAATGCTGTTAGGGAGTTCCAGGTAATCGCAATCACACTGACATGCAAAACATGATTGAGCCAAGCATTTAGGGTGCTTATGCAATGCTTCCAGTGTCTGCAATACTCTAGAATGACAAAAGAATTAAGAGCAGGAGTTGACCGTACAGACCCAAAAGGCTTCTCAGCCATTCAAATACAATCATGGCTCCACTTGCCTATCTTTTCTTCAAATCTCTACGTTCCCTCAGAGACCAATAATTTCAGCATCTCATCCTTAACTACGCCCAGTGATGGAGCATCTGCAGATCTCTGACACAAAAAATTTCAAAGACTCAAGAGCCTCAGAGAAAAGAACTTTTTTTTCTAGTGACTATTCTGCCAGGTCCAAGGTTCTCCAGCAAGGGTAGAGTCCGTTGAGTATAAGCCCAATTTACCCTCTACATTACTCAGTCGAGCTTGTGGCATGTTTCTGCATACTGAGTAACTTTGCCATCATAAGAGTCAACAGCCCTTGTCGCCAAATATGTGATGACTGAAGAACAGGAGGAGGAGGAAGAGAAAGCAAAATAATAAAAAAAGGGAGAAATCAACATAGGCCTTTCTGGCAAGTATCATGACGATGTAAAATATATACATAAAAACATAGGAAATAGGTGCAGGAGTAGGCCATTCAGCCCTTTAAACCTGCACCACCATTCAATATAATCATGGCTGATCATGCAATCTCAGTATCCCATTCCCAACCTCTCCCCAATCCCTTGGTCCACACCCAGCTCCCTCTTGAATATATCTAATGAATTGGCCCCAACAGCTTCCTGTGGGAGAGAGTTTCACAGTTTCTCAACTCTCTGAGTGAAGAAATTCTTCCTCATATCAGTCCTGAATGACTTACCCCTTATTCTTAGACTGTGACCCCTAGTTATAGACTTCCCCCAACATCGGGAACAATCTTCCCACATCTAGCCTGTCCGGTCCCATCAAGATTTTACATGTTTCTATGAGACACCCCTCTTTCTTCTAAATTCCAGTAAACACAAGCCCAGTTGATCCAGTCTTTCCTCATATGTCAGACCTGCCATCCCGGGAATCAATCTAGTGAACCTTTGCCGGACTCTCTCAATAGCAAGAATGTTCTTCCTCAGACTTGGAGACCAAAACTGCACACAATACTCAAGGTGTGGCCTCACCAAGGCCCTGTATAACTGCAGCAAGACATCGTTACTCCAATACTCAAATCGTCTTGCTATGAAGGCCGGCATGCCATTAACTTTCCTCACTGCCTGCTGCACCAGCATGCTGACCTTCAGCGACTGTTCCACCATGACACCCAGATCTCGTTGCACCTCACCTTTTCCTAAACTGCCAACATTCAGATAACAATCTGCCTTTCTGTTTTTGGGACCAAAGTGGACAACATCACTATTTGCCCACTCAGCCAATCTGTCCAAGTCACCCTGCAGCCTCTTGGCATCCTCCTCACAGCACACATTGCCACCCAGTTTAGTGTCATCAGCAAATTTGGAGATGTGGCATTCAATTCTTTCATCCAAATCATTAATGTATATTATGAACTGCTGAGATCCCAGTACAGAGCCCTGAGGTACCCCACACGTCACTGCCTGCCATTCTGAAAAGGACCCATTTATTCCAAGATTCTGAAGAAGGGTCCCGGCCTGAAACGTCAACTTTCCTGCTCCTCTGATGTTGCCTGGCCTGCTGTGTTTCTCCAGCTCCATACTGTGTTATCCCATTTATTCCAACTCCCTGTCTGTTAAACAGTTCTCTATCCGTGTCAATCCATTACCTCTGATACCATGAGATTTAATGTTCCTTACTAATCTCTAGTGTGGAAATTCATTAAAACTCGTTTGAAAGTCCAGATACATAACATCTACTGATTCACTCTTGTCCACTTTACTGGTCACATCTTCAAAAAATTCCAGAAGATTTGTCAAACACATTTTCCCTTTAGTGAATCCATGCCTATGAGGACTGATTCTGTCACTGATTTCGAAATACTCATTCACTACATTCTTAATAATTGACCTGCATTTTCCCCACCACTGATGTCAGGCTAAATGGCCTATAATTCCCGATTTTTTCTCTCCCTCCTTTTTTACAGAGAGGGATTATATTAGCTAACCTCTAGAGTCTACAGAATGCTGGAAAATGACGACCAATGCATTCGCTATTTCTAAGGCCACTTTCTTCAGTACTCTGGGATGCAGAGCATCAGGCCCTGGGAATTTATTGGGTTTTAATCCCATCAATTTCCCCAATACTATTTCCTGACTATTAAGGATTTCCTTCAGTTTCTGCTTCATGCTTCACCCTCTGTCCCCTAGAATTTCCTGAAGATTATTTGTGTCCTCCTTAGTGAAGACAGATAAAAGTATTTGTTCAACTGATCTGCCATCTCTTTGAAGTCCGTTATAAATTCACCTGATATGGACTCTAAGGGCCCTGCATTTGTCTTCACCAGTCTTTTTCTTTTCACGTACCTATAGAAGCTTCCGCTGATTTTCAAATTTCATTATGTGATCAATACATTGAATCTCCATGTACTGAAATAGTATTTAAAAGTCACCAAAACATTGACTTACCATGGCCACAGCAATCACCTGGCCATACAAGTTGACTAAGTTTCATAATAATAACATGGAATAAACAAAAGACTGTCTGAACTGAAATTAACACTTTATCCAAAGGCAAGGAATGGCATTAACCCCTCCCATGGAGGTGTAAAGGGACACTCATCCTCTATTTTGATTTACATCTTTATGAGAATGTTCATAAGTTGTTGATGAAAATATCACCTGCAAGTATCAAGAAATTTAGATATAGAAATGAACTGACAAGCCTATATTTCAAGATGTTCATTTTTTGCAGAAGCAGAAGGGATGAAACAAAGGATGCAAAACGTTACACAGGCTGGCAACTTTTTCTGTATGTCTCTGGAGATAAAAAGTGCCTAGTGGCAATATAGAAGATTGCAAGGAAATATCAGAATATCATGAATGTAAAGAATATCTGCAAGCTTTGCTACTGCTCATGGTTTAATACATCAACTAAATAACTGCTAAAATCTTACGTCACAAGAACATCAACAAGATTCTAAACTATATCTTTAAGTCATCATTTTTGTACATAATACCATCTACTTTTTAACTTTGTATGAGTACGTGTGTGTCTGTGGATTGAGTGTGTGTGAGTGAGATTGCCCAACGGCTGTAAGTTTGACATTATGTCTACTATTTTTCTTGGATTTAGCAAGTAATAAGAATTTTTTTATACTCAAGAAAACCTTGTGTTTGGCTCCTGACTGCTACAGTAGAAATTGATTAGCTATATTTTAATTGGAGAGAGGTTCAACCTTGTATTAAAAACAACATAAATCATTGTTGCAGACACCACGTTGTAAAGAGGTGAACCAATTCACCCCTCCTCACATTGTCATAGACAGGGCAATGATCAATTTATAAAACTGTATTAGCAATGAACACAACTTCATTTCCGCAACCATCAACAATCTCAGATCTGATGTGCTATCTGCTATAGGCCATCACTTTCTCCACTAAGCCACAAAGTTGAAATAAAAATCACCACGAAACAAACATTCCCAAACAAATTTATAAATCACACGCTGTAGTATATATATGTAATTTGGTTATCATTCCCTTACGAATGTTGTTTGAAGTATATTTGCATCCAGGCAAGATGTCATAGCTTCTCTTCCAAGTAGAGTAAAAGATACAATGGGATTTTTCCACTGATCTGCTATGGAGGCAGGGAGAGGAATTCCAACATAGCAGCATGCTCAGTGGTTGTGGGTGTTCCCTCTGTGGTGCAGGTGCATTTTCGTCATTTGGGTGTGGCCAACAGTAAGCATCAGATTTCTTCATACCACAAGAAGAAAAGCCAGTCTGGCATCGTTTACAGCCAGTGATTTTCATAAAGTGAACTCTTATGAAACTATGAACAACAATGAAGGAGAAAGCAGCAGTGAGCTAGAAGGGCAAGAATCATATTTGGATTAACCTGGTGAGGCCCGACTGTTTGAGATTTTCCCGGGAAAGGAGGTGAGAGTTACTGCAAACTTTGTTTAGCTCTTCACTTAACAATTGAGTAACCAAACAACTGAAATGTGACTGTGGTTTCAAGGTAGTTAAGGGAGACGTTACATTACAAACCAAAAGTTCTCTATGCTTTGATATGTTCTCTGTCTTAACCCATTGATTTTCTTGTATCTATTTCACTAGGATACCATAACACAGGACTAACTGCCTCTAGTATTTTCCCACTTAACCATTCCATAATGGTGAGCTTTAATAGTATCTGTGCTGCTTGACATTGGAGGGGATCACTGCAGACTTTCTCAATGACCAAGAAATACTCTTTCCAGCAAAATTGTGGTGATAATTGCAGGTGAAAAACCTTAGTGAGATTCTGCTCTACAAGTAAGGAACATTGAAACCAAATGCAGCTTAATTCAATTGTAAACTGTCACCTTTATTTGCTTTAGATAGTGTAGTGGAGCAGAAACTGATTTGTTTGAGCCTAGAGAGGAGAAGCTGTAAGAAATTACAGCTGGGCCTGAATCTCACCAACACACTTTCACATTTGTACACACGACTACATATTCACACATAAATATATATATATGTACACGCACACACAAACACACACATACATACACATAAGAAAACCTGACACAATCTTACAAATGCAAATTCACACATACAGTCATATGCACACCCGCACATATATACAGATGATTACACATTCACACTCACTCATTCTCCAGTAGAAGTCACGATGTTGTAATTAGAAATGGAAATTTTGATCAATTCTTTTCACACCTCATTAACCCAGGAAAGGAGCGAAAAGAGTAAAGGTCCGTTGTAATGCCCTAGAACTTGCTTCATTTTAGGGTAATCAATGCAGCTTTCACAAAGAACACAAGCAAAGAGCCCGGGTTTAGGTAATGTTTTAACGGAGTGTTGTTTAAATGCAATCTCCACCTTACCACAGACATCGCTAGTCAACTCATTTGCTGCATAAATTACACACTATAACAGATAAATACGCCTCATAAGTACACTTACTTAATCGCTAGAAAAGCTTTTATCATGTGAAATTAGCAGCTACATCTGCTGAACAGGAAATATTTTGTAATCTCAAAAGCAATTACAGAGTTAGGTTAGAGTCCAAAGGAAAGAAAGAATGGGTTGAGGAGAGTTAATGGCTGGTGGGAATCAGAGGATCATAGGTGAAATAACTCCACAGAGGCCAGTAATCTGTCAACAAGTCACCCTTTATTTACACACGGAAAGTCCTTGACACTGATCCAGGTCCGTCAGAGCTCTCAGAGTGAACAGAACCTCTGACACTCCTGTTCATATCTGTCAGCCAGGGACCCCTGATTGGACCAGATTAACAGCCCCAATTGGGCTACACATATTCTATGAAGCCCACCTGGGTGACCTCATTAAAATCACTGCATCCCTCTTTCTCTGAGTCGAAGGACATAGGTCGACTATGTATGGACTTTCTGTAATAATTCACCACCCCAAGGAAAGACCTAAGCTCAGATACAGACATGGGAGCCGGGACACCTTTGATTGCCCTCACTTTATTTTCCAACAGGTTTAATGTCAACTCTGTAGCCCAAGTTGGTCACTTGGGGTGCCTGGAGTACACGTTTTTCCCTTCTAAGGTGTATGCCCACCTGGGAGAAATATCTAAGGACTGTATCCAAATTCTTTAAGTGCTCCTTATTGGTCTTCCCTGTTATTAGCATGTCATCTGAGATAGACCTTCTGAAATATTCTCCATCATCTGCTGAAAAGTTGCACAGGCTGATGATACCACAAATGGCAGTCTTGTATATTGGTGCAAACCCTTATGGGTATTAATTATAGCGTGCTTCTGGCTATTTTCATCTAGCCACAAATGAAAGTGTGCATGGTTCATGTCCAGCTTCATGAAGAACTGCCTCCAGCCAGCTTTGTCTATAAATCCTCTGTGCGAGGGATTGGGTATCTGTCCAGCTGCGATAAGTGGTTTACTATTTTATTAAAATCCCCACAAAGGCGAACCTACCCGTCAGGCTCCACAATCGGCATGACCATTGCTACTCATTCCGTAAACTAGACTCATTTGATAACTCCTTCACTCTCCAGCCTTCTGATTTCTGCCTCTACTTATGCCCATAAGGTACATGGCACTGGGTGGGCCTTGCAGAATCCTGGAATTGCTTCCTGGTCAACATGCAAGGTGACTTTGGCTCAGTTAATAGTCCCTAGACTTTCCTGATTAAAGTTCGGGCATTTATGGAGTCATAGAGACATGCAGCAAGGAAACAGACCCTTCAGCCCAACCTGTCCATGCCGAATATAATCCCAAACTAAACTAGACCCACCTGCCTGCGCCTGGCCCATATCCCTCCAAACCTTGAAGGGTCTAGGCCCGAAACGTCAGCCTTTTTGCTCCTATGATGCTGCTTGGCCTGCTGTGTTCATCCAGCTCTGCACCTTGTTGTCTCGGATTCTCCAGCATCTGCAGTTCCTACTATCTCATGTACTTATCTAAATTTCTTTTAAATGTTGTAATTAGAATAGAATACAATAGCATCCCTACTGTGTGGAAGCAGGCCATTCAGCCCATTGAGTCCTCACTGACCCTCTGAAGATCATTCCACCCTGACCCAACCGGTCCCTGTAACCTTGCATTCCCCATGGCAAATCCACCTAACCTACATATGCCTGGACACTATGGGCAATTTAGCTTGGCCAATCCACCTAACCTGCATATCTTTGAACTGTGGAAGGAAAGCAGAGCACCCAGAGGAAACCCACGCAGACACGGGGAGAACTTGCAAACTCCACACAGACAGTTGCCCAAGGCTGGGATCAAACCTGGGTCCCTGGTGCTGTGAGGCAGCAGTGCTAACCACTGAGCCACTGTGCTGCCCACATTGTGCCCACATCCTCTGGAATTCATTCCACCACAAATCACTCTCTGTGTAAAAATTTGGCCCATATGATTTTTTAAAATCACTTTTCTTTCACCTTAAAAATGTGTCCCCTGATCTTGAAATCTCTTATCCTAGGGGAAAAAAGCACCTACCATTAACCCTCTCTGTACACCTCATGTTTTTATAAATTTCTATAAAGTCACCTCTCAACCTCCTACACTCCAGTGAAAGAAGTCCCAGCCTATCTAGCCTTTCCTTATAACTCAAACCATCCATACCTGGCAACATTGTGCTAAATCTCTGCTGAACGCTCTACTGCTTAATATCCTTTCTACAATCAGGTGACCAAAACTGGACACTGTACTCCAGTAAAGGCCTCACCAATGTCCTGTACAACCTCAACATGATTTACCAATTCCTATACTCAAAGGACTGAGCAATGAAAGCTTCAATTAAGACTTCCCTCATACAGCTATTTTCTAATTGAAAAATGTTGAGCCAATCAGTTGAATCTTTTTCAACCAATTTTGCACCATCAAGCTTGGGCCTGAGCCTTTTACTACAATCAGTTGTAACTGAGCCAGGTGCTTCTCATAAGAGACTGGAACTGAAATTGTACCCTTAATCTGTAGGTGTTCCCTGATATAGGTTCTCAGTCTAGCCAATGTCTTGTGCAAACTCAAGGGTTGGAGTCCAGAGTGAATTTATTTAAGACTGACTCTGTGACCACTGAAACTGCCACACCAATATTGGCGTCCAATAGAACCAGGTGACCATTTGACCAGATGTTTATTTTCATTGGTTGTGATTTGGAGGTAGCTTAGCAATTTAACTGTTCCAAACCAGAAATAGGTGGACTTTCCAGGGTGTGTGCTCTCCTGGGTACTGGCCTGTGAGTTCTCTTACTCCATTTAGATCTAGTTGGGACTCTTTTGGTGTCTTGAGTTCACAGATCAGCAGCAACTACAATGGCTTGCTGGCCTGGATCCTGAAGAAAATGTTAACAGCTTGGTATGTTTTGGAGTTTTGCTGTGGACTGACCTGGAGTCCCTCTGGTCAGGCTATGTCCTGAATGAAGCTATGCAATTGCCTTCACTCAAGTGATGTACCCCAAACTCAGTCACACTGGTAAGAGTGTCCACTTCCACCGGAATACCCTATAACTCATACGGTCCACTTGCCACGCTTTCCAATGATAAAGCCAGTTGTAGTGCCTGTTTGAAATCCAGATGGGCTTCAGCTGGTAGGCACTTTCGCATGGTTTCATCATTAATCCCAACCACGTTGCCACTGAGATAACTGCATGGAGGCATGTATCCTGTCACCAAGTCATCCTTTATTTACTCGTGGAAAGTCCTTAACACTGATCCAGCTTTCTCGGAGCCAGGTCTCAAAGTGAACAGAACTTCTGACACTCAGTTTATTATGTCAACCAGGATTCCCAGATTAATAGCCCAATCAGGGAACTCATATTCTATGAGCAAAAACAGAAGTTGCTGGAAAAGCTCAGCAGCTCTGGCAGCATCCGTGTAGAAAAAAACAGAGGTATCTTTTCAGGTCCAATGACTCTTCCTCAGATGTTCTAAGGAAGGGCCATCGGACTTGAAACGTTAACTTTTTTTTCTTCACAGATGCTGCCAGACCTGCTGAGCTTTTCCAGCAACTTCTGTTTTTGTTCCTGAATTACAGCATCCCACAGTTCTTTTGCTTTTTATTCATATTCTACGAGGTCCAGCTGGCTGACCTTGTTACAATCACTACAATAGGCTACTGAAGTGGGGCTTGAACTCAAATCAACTGACAGTACAAGTAACACCCTACAATAGGGCCAACCAGGATAGAGAATGAATGGTAGGGTGTGGAGTGACATGGGCCTGCCTGGGCCTGTTTTTGTGCTGTAAACTCTATACAGTCCTAAACCTCCTCAATCAGCTTATTTATTTCATATAAAGTTTCACTTGCCGAGCAGTTCATTATAATTGACAAGTTTGTGAATGATTCTGTTAAAGTGTCATAGAAATCATTGATAAAGATCATCAATAGGAATTCACCCAGCACAGCTCTCGACATGACTTGATTGGTGACCTGATTGCTTGCAGATTTACTCATTTTGAAAATGTCCTAATTCATGTTATTTCAAATGGTGAAATCATTAGATTGTCTCCAGTTGGAGGTTATTTGAGAGGAATAGTAATGGGTTAGGTCTGTCAGCAAAAAGTTAATTTACACAATCAGCCTGGCATAGACATATCTATGCATCATATTTGGCACAGAATGTTCCAAATACCGGCCCCGCATGGCAGCCCAGTAGTATACAGTCAAGCTGGAGTTATACTGCGAGGGCTCAATATTGATGCGTCACCCCATGAAGTCTAATGGCATCAGGTCTATCTATTGCATTGCCATTGATGAATCATTTCTCCTTCATGTTGAACACCTCTTTGAAGAAGCACCGAAGGACACAGAATATATGTTGGGTAGGGGCTTTGATGTCCATCACTAGAGTGGCTTGGTAGCTCCACTAATGACCAAGCTGCCCAAATCCTTAAGGATATAGTTGCTAGACTGGGTTAACAGCAAGTGGTGAGGGAACCAACAAGAGAGAAATATAAATTTGATCTCATCCACCCCTATTTACAGTTATGACCATTCATGGCTGTTGTGGTAGGAGTGACTACCACAGATATTGCGGACATGAAATCCTATCTTTAGATTGTGAATGCTAAATGCGAGCACAATGCTAGATGGGACAGATGGGAGCAGATGTAACAACTCAAAACTTATCATTAGGCGCTGTGGACTAGGACAGCAGAATTGCATTCAACTACGACCCCTAACCTCATAACTAGAAAAAATTTTCTGAAGAAGGATCCTGAACTGAAACATCAACTTTCCTGCTCCTCTGATGCTGCCTGGCCTGCTGTGCTCCTCCAGCTCCACACTGTGTTATCTCTGACTCCAGCATCAGCAATTCTTACTAACTCAGAAGTCATACCATGTTGTTTCATTAGCTGATTTTATCAGTAAAATATAAGTGAAAAAATGAGCTTTAAGAAAATATCTCTTAAATTTAAATGTTTAAACATCACCAAAAAAATGTCTTATTCTTGATGGTCATCGCAGCACAACTAGCACCCAGCTGATCAGTCCTTTAATGTACGACAGTGACTCGATCAGAAAGACAGTGTTCGGTTTACTTTATATTTTTGAGCAGTAGTGCAATTTTCTGAAGCCTGAGATTCAGAGGAATCCCTGCAATTTCATTGGAAAATTGGAGACAAGAAGGAATATAAATAAAACTGGTGAACAGAATGGTGATGAGAAATGATTCAGGAAAAGACTTGGAAACAAGATACTGTTTGTCAGGAGGCACGGATTTTCTTTTATTCTTTCACAAGATGTGGGTGTTCCTGGCCACAACGTTCCTGGCCCATTTCTAATTGCCTTGAGAAGGTGGAGGTGATCTATTTTCTTAAACTGCTACAAACCATGTGGGTGTAGGGACACCCACAGTGTTATTAGGAAGGGGTTTTCAGCTTTCTGAACCAGTGACAGAGAAGGAACAGGAATATAGTTCCAAGTCAGGATGATGTGTAACTAGGAGGGGAATCTGCAAGGTTCCTATTTAAACACTTTAAAGTAATTGAATTCAGTAAGTATTACTATTTGGAAATGTAGGAGTTTTTTTTTAAATTGGGAAAGCTAGATGAAGGCCTATGAGTCATATTGCTAAAATCGTAAAGAATAGGAAGAAAATGAAGTAAATCAATATATTTAATTAATGTTTAATTAATGTCAACTTTGACTGTTAAATGCTGCAGTTTGTAAGGAAGGAAAGATGAAGGGAAGTAAATTCTGTCATTTGTGATCCTGGGGAAAAAATAAATTGAAGTAAGTGATGATGCAGGTAATCTGTAATAAATTAATTTTCAAATGGTATAAGATAGTCAACAATAAACATCAAACAGTGAGTTCAAAAATAACTAGCATAATCAAAAGCTGTTGAAATGAGGAACTCACGACCAAAGGGAATGGTGGAGGTGAATAATCTAAATACTTTTAAGGACACGTTTCTTGTTTGAAGATAAATTAACAGCAGATTAACGACATTGTTATTTACTTCAATTTATTCATTTCCAAACCAACCTGGAAATGGCCAGTTTATTCCTCATTTGTACGTGTTGTTCATTAACCAATGCTAATGCATTGTCCCAATCCCATGAGCCTTTCCTTATACAGCAATCTTTTATATGTCACCGTATCAAAAACCTTTTGAAAAATACAGTGGTACTACAGCCATTGGTTTCTCTTTATCTAATCTGCTCGTCACATTCACAAAAGAAACTCGAGTAGATCTGTCAAACAAAAAGCACGGTTAGGATTTTACCATTTGTGTGAAAGTCTTGATGTCAGATGGAAATGTGCATAATTGGCAACTGAATGGCTGCTACTGGGGCTGCTGTTCTATTAAGGAATACAGCCCGTCCCGAGAGCTGTAAGCTCACTCAGTGGGCTAGCAGCTTCGCGGCCTCAACACCACAACCAAGAGCAGCCATTGCTGTTAACATAGGCTGGAAATCAGGGACCAACAGCAGGGGCAAAGGCAAGATTTAAAATTGCAAAAGGTTTAAATGCTGGGGAGGTATGTCCCACTGCTGATATCATTAGGCCTGTGTTATCTGCCTTCCCTGTCAGCCCTCCTGTCACTCCACCACTGGGATGCTACCTCACATGGTAAGAGGGTTGATCTGCTGTTGTCAAATTGCTGGTGGAATTGTAAAATGTGCCCTAGTTAGGCCTTCAACTTTGAGAATGGCTGCCTGCCTGTTTGGGACAGTAAACCTGTCTGTTTCCAATCCCATCCTTGGTAAAATGCCCTGGCAGTGGACAATGTTGTGGGGACGATCCAACAATGGTTTCCCATGATTTTGTCAGCCACTGCACTCCTTCCAGCTTCTTCCCAACACTGGTAAAATTCAGACCCATTGAGGGGTGGCTTGGTGACTCGGTGGCTCGGTGGCTCGCACTGCTGCCTCACAGCACCAGGGACTTGGGTTCAATTCCACTCGGGTGAATATGTGGAGTTTGCAAGTTCTCCCCATTTCTGCTGGGTGCTCTGGTTTCCTCCCACAGTCCAAAGATGGGCAGGTTAGCTATATCGGTCATGCTAAGATGCCCACAGTGTTCATGGATGTCTAGGTTAGGTGCATTAACCATGAGAATTGCAGAGTTACAGGGTAGGGAAATGGATCTGGATGGGATGCTCTGCAGAGGGTTAGTGTGGATGCATTGTGCTGAATGGCTTGTTTTCATATTGTAGGGATTCTATTAAAAATTCTATACTGACTCTGTCTATACTTCACTATGTGCCCTGGTAGTAGTCTCTTAATAATGGATTCCAGCATTTTCCCAATGACTGATATTAGCCTAACTGGCCTGCAATTGCCTGTTTTCACTTTATCTCCTTTCCTGAATAGTTATATTTGCTAAATTCCAATCCATTGGGACCATTCTAAAGCATACTGAGTTTTGAAAGGTTCAAACCAATGCATCCACTTTATCTACCTCTGCAGCCATATCTTTTGAATCTGGGGCAGCATGGTGGCTCAGTGGTTAGCACTGCTACCTCACAGTGCTAAGGACCTGGGTTCAATTCCACCCTTGGGCAACCATCTGTGCAGGGTTTGTACATTTTTCCCCATGCCTGCATGGGTTTCCTCTAAGTGCTCCAGCTTCCTCCCACAGTCCAAAGATGTGTAAGCTAGGTGCATCGGCCTGTCGTGTTTCAGGGATGTGTAGATTAGGTGGGTTATAGGGGGATGGGTCTGGGTGGGATGCTCTGAGGGTCAATGTGAACTTGTCGGGCCAAAGGGCCTGTTTCCACACTGTAGGGATTCTATGAACTATGAACTATGAACAACATGTAGGCCATTAGGAGATGTGATTTGTTGGCTGTTAGTATTCTTAATTTTTTCAATACTTTTTGTGCAAAACTAATTACTTTGGTTCACCTTGGTTTCCAACTATTTCTGGGTTTTTTTGTATAGTTTATTGTGCAGACAGACACAAAATATTTGCTGAACCTCTGTACTATTTTTGAATTCTCCTTCTGTCTCAGCTGTAAAGGATACATGTTTACTTTCACAATTTTCTTTTTCTTTATAGTTGCACAAGGTCTTACTTTCTGTTTTAACAATTCATGTACTTTGCTTGTATTCTGTTTTCTTCCTCTTTATCAATTATTGGCTGGTTTCATGCCTCTTCTCATCCAAATGTCATGTTGTTTGATCTTGCCCTTGGTTATTATTGTATCTTTGATACTTGTCTCTATGATTATTTTACATATTTCTTCCTCTGCTTCTCTAACATTTTTTTAAACTACCTTTTTCGTAGAATTCATCCGTTACCATTTTGTGTCTATCCACCAAAATTCTATTTTGCACTGACAGTTTTGACAATCTGTTTCATGCCCATTATTTTAACTCCAATAAGTACAGTTATTTCAACTCCCCTTTTTCCCTTTCTATATTTTCTGAATATTTTAAACAAACAACATATCATTTTCAGTCCTGACTTTTCTCAGTGAGATGGAGGCTAAAAATCACTCAGTTCAAGCCCAACAATGTGTGGGGTTTGTACATTTTCACTCATTTCAATCTTTGAATTATGAATCTTGGACCTTCACATGGTTTCTCAATGAAATAAATGCCTGCCCTTTCTAAACAGCAATAACTGAATCATGGCATTAATTTGTAAACATCAGTAAAACAAACTTCAGCAAGAAAGACCAAGGATTGTGTGAGTCAGGATGTGTAAATATGTAAAGTTTAGCACAGTTCTCCCAGGTAATAATCTGAACTTTCAGTCTCAGAACAGTAACACCCACGGTATTGTTGCAAATATTTTAACCTTTCATAAGTCACCTTTCCTATGGTTTCCCAAGAGTCTGTGAAACAGTACCAGATTGATATTAATTTTGTGTTCTGAGATCACAGACTCGAGGAATGTAATGACATATTTAAGACAGTATAATTCTTGATAACGATTTTCTATTCTTTTACTGAGATACAATTTATGGGAAGATCTTGGGACCATGAGATTCCAAGCACTATATTGTAAATCTTTAATAAATTATTTGTGTAATATTATCACAATTATTTTTGGATTTTGAGCTTGAAGAATTCAGGGGAGGGAGTCAGTGAAAGTAAATAGGCATGGAATGTATGAGAAAGAGATAGGATCTATAGGAAAGTTCAGATTATTAAAGAATTGCAGGGTGTGGAGAAGAGAGGGCTATAAGAAGTAATGGGTTCCATTATGTATGTCCCTTGAAAAGAATGAATTGGGGCAGATGACAATCCAATGATTCTGGAATTTTATTAAGTTCAGATATTTGCAAAGTAATTTGAAATTTCCTGTAATTTTCTTAAAATCGCTTTCAATTTAGAAGTAATAAATTGCTTTTAGCTGATCAGAACAAGCAGTTTGTATTGGAAGTATTAGCTTTAACCAGTTTGTGCATTAATTTCTCATTACTGTGCAGGTAGAATCATAGTCAATCCTGTTTAATTGTGGTTCTTATTTGAGTTACTGGGCCAGATTGCCTTCATAATTCCACACTAAAGGAACTGGAATGGTGCTAGAGGATGAAGCAAAATGTGAGCACCATGTTATAAAACTTTCTTGAAATTCGATCTGCATTTCTGTTTCCTCACCCTTGCTGCTTTATGTACCACCTGGATATAAGGAGTGGGCATCTGTATCCCTCATAAATTACCGTCCTGTCTCTCCCTGTTGCTCCAGAATTACCATGCACAAGGTGACAACAGTCCTGAGTCTAACAGCAATAATGACTTAAGTTACCTACGTGGAAGCAGAGGCCTTAAAGTGGTTTCACATCCATTCATTTTCTACCAACATTTAGCCATGCTAATTGCTTCAATTTTAGCTAAGCATTTCAGTGGTGCCAAACAGTGTGTTCCATTACTTCTGTAGTTTCAGTGATAGTTCTAGTGCAGGATAGAAAAGGGGATATAATCCCAAACACTGATGTGAGAAGGTGGATCTGATAGTGGGAGTCTAATTCAGGGTCCAGTTTGCTAACGTGGTAAACATTCATCTGGCAGAGGAAGAAGCAGGAGCTTGTCTCTTTTTCACAAGAGGTTTATTCACAAATACTCAGTATGGTGTAAGTGCAGATTACTGTTCCCTTTGAGAGGCCAGTCCCCAAAAGGCAGAACTGCCTTGTGCCCTAAACCTTCCCTAATTAGTATCGGCTATTCTTAATCACAACTAGAGTATGCATGGTTACATATGCAAGTGGAACATTAGCACAGGGAATGTCCAATCCTGAGAATCTTGCCTGTCTTTGTATGGTGGATGGGGGTGTGATCTGCTGGGGAGTGGGAACAGGATGAGTTTGTGGGATTAAGGGGAAACTCTGCTGTTTCTCCTGGTCCACAGCACTGAACGACAGCTACCTTCTCCCTGAAACTATCCTCACCTCGCTTCATAAAAACCAAAAGGATTTTGGATGCTTTAAATCAGAAACAAAAACAGAAGATGCTGGAAAAGCTCAGGTTTGGCAGCATCTGCGAAGAAAACATCAGAGTTATTGTTTCGAGTCCGGTGACTGTTCTGAGGAAGAGTCACCAGACCTGAAATGTTAACTCTGATTTCTCCTCACAGATGCTGCCAGACCTGTTGAGATTTTCCAGCAACTACTGTTTCTTTTCATAGAAGTAGAATCATAGAATCCCTACAGTGTGGAAACAGGCCATTCAGCCCAAAAAGTCCACACCGCCCCTCTGAACAGCATCCCATCCAGACCCATTCCCCTACCTAAACCACCTAACCTAAACATCCCTGAGAACCATGGGCAATTTAGCATGGCCAATCCACCTAGCCTGCACATCTTTGGACTGTGCGAGGAAACCGGAGCACCCAACGGAAACCTACATAGACACGGGGAGAATGTGCAAATTCCACACAGACAGTCGCCTGAGGCTGGAATCAAACCCAGGTTGCTAGCACTGTGAGGCAGTAGTGCTAACCACTGAACCACCGTGCCACCCTTCTTTGTCTCACCTTACTTCAGCTGCTTGAGAAACCCTGAGTAGAATCTGCAAAGCCAGTTAAACCACAAGCTACTGCTTTATTAATCTATTTAAAATGCCAACGCCCCCCCCAGGTCTCCTATCTGCCTCAGTTAAACCCTGAAGTAAACAAGTTGGAGCAAGCTTCCTCACATTAGTAATTTTTCCTGATTTATTTTCTCACCCATACTCAGTCTTGTACCTACAGTAAAGTTCTTCCTGACATCTTTAATGAAAATGGTCTGGATTCTGGTGGAGTTAGAGGGGTGCAATCATACCCTTTGCCTTGATTATTGGTGCCTTGTAACATACGAAAGATCAAAGTTCTCAGCACAAAACTTTCCATGTAGAATACACACCAATAACAGAACCTGCTTAATTTTCCTTCCACTTGAATGCATGGAATGAGAAATAAGTGGGATCAATGAGAAGTGTCTATTCCTCCTTGTTCAACTTTCCCCTCTGTACTTGTCCATGGTGGCTTTTTTTTTGCTCAGCTGATCCAGACCAAAATCTGTCCCTCTGCCCTCCCATATTGTATGTTTGTTTCAAACAATTGCGAATGATTTTCAAATATAATTGTGAACTTTTAAATACAGTCTAAACAAATAGGTTGAAATTGCATTCACAACGTTTTGGCAGATATTTTAAAATCTTTTCAACCACGTTGGCTTAGTACCGTGAAATAATTAATTTTTAAGGAAGATCAGCTCTACTGGTAAAGGAGAAGTAAGTATTAATGTGTCCAGTATCCCAACAAGATGCAGCAGGTATAAAAAGGGATGTCTATCCTCACAAGCATCTTCCACTCCACAAAACAATATACTATTTTTCTTCTCAATATACTATTTTTCGTCTCTGGTTAACTTTTAACAAGTATCGCATCAGTGAGACCCTCAAAAACCATTCCACACTGTAACGTCTATTTAAAATTTCTTACCTTGCTGTAATGTTAATCTTTTAATATTTTCCTATTTTTATCTTATCTTTCAACTCTGTAAGTCATGCAACTACTTTTATTCCTCTGCTGTATCCAAGAATTGTACCTAAGTACTTGTACCTCAGACGTTGCCATAAGAAGGCAGACATTGCAGAAGTTTTTCACTGTACTCCTACAATGGAGTACACATGACAATAAAAGGATATTGTACAAAGGTGAACTTCATCCTCTGTAGTGCCAATCCCACAGTTGTTAACTCTGATTTTGTGTAATAGATTATAAAGGGTAATAATGAATCAGCGAATTCATCAGAAATATAGGAATGGATTGACACTATACTTATAATGGAGATCACAATACTATATTGATCGTATTAGACTCAAATCTGCTGGGAAGTCAACTTTTCAGAGAGAGAAAACCAAGTGGTTAACATTTACTCTTCCTCTTGGCTGTCTGAGTTGTGGATTAGCTTGCTGAGATGTCACTCAAACCTTGAATATTGAGAACACAAACTTCAAAACAGTTTTTACTGTCATGTTTCCGCCTTATTTTTCCTTGTTGAGGCTGCTGACTGTTGTCATTATCACTTTAAGAGCGACATTCAATGAACAAAATAACCAAGATGTAGAATGTGTAACTAGCGGTCTCAAGACAGGTTGTAGCATGTAATGTGGGGGCATGCAACTATGTTTTCCTGCAACTCTAGTTGCTGAACTTCTCTAACAAACCTCTGCCAATCAATCCTGTAACATATCTTCAATAAAACACAGACCAGTCCCAGTTTGACTTTTTAACAGGTTGTGTACAACACAGAACTGCAATACTGACCTCCACCTATCAAATGAGGGAACAGGAAGTGAGGTAATTTAGTTTATTTCATGAGAAATGGATGTCATGGGCCAGGTCAACATTGGTTGTACAACCCTAAATGCCCTTGAACTGAGTGACTTGCTAGGCCAATTCATAGACCATGTAAGAGTCAACCATATTGTTGTGGATCTGGAGTCACATAGGCCAATGAAGTAAAGGTGGCAAATTTCTTTTCCTGAAAAGTATTAGTGAACTAGATGGGACTTTCTGAAAAAGGATGATAGTTGTCATGGACGTCATTACAGAGACCTGTTTTATGTTCCAGATTTATAAACAAAATTCAATTTCCACTAGCTGCTGTAGTGGAGTTTGAACCCATGTCCCTACAGCATTAGCCTTGCCTCTGAGTTACTACTTCGCAGACATTACCACTATGCTGCCAACTCCTAATGAACTCTAATTACATAGATATAGGAATTGCCGAATGCCCCATATGCATACAGGAGACTGCCACCATACAATGAGGCACTATCAATTTTGGATCCCACAGAGGTGACTGTCGAGGAACTGTAAAATGCCCATCCAGCTGGTATAAAGCAATGCTGTGGGAACAAAGTGGGAAATTCTGCAATTTATTCAAAATTGAATGAGTGTAGATGTTATGGGATCATCACTCCTCTATGAAAGAGTTCCCTCTTAACCCAGATCAATCACCATAAATTTTGCAATGTGTAGTGATAGCCATCAATTCATCCACTTTTGTCCCTAAACTGGATCGCAGAAAACTCTCACAAAACAATCACAATTTCTACATGATGTAATTTTGTAAATACTGTGCCATTTGTAATCTGCTATGATAACAACAATTCTATAGTTTTGTACATTTAAATATTCCCATTTAGTTCCAGACTTTAAAAATAAATCAGAAAGTTTAATCCCAGATAATACCACTTTCAAACCTGCATACCTTAGTACTAATCTCAGTAGATGCATCATAATATTCTTTCAAATGGAACAATACCTATCTAAAAATAATATGCAATGGATTGTAACTAAGCAATCTGACCATTAGTCACTGAATGTCACTGTCTGTAGAATATACTGCTTTTTATGTTCAGAATATCCCAAAAGATCACAAATAGTTAGGTTAATATCAGGCACATTCTAAACATACCAATTTACAGTATCATCGTGTGTTTCCAACAACAGCAATATCTGAGACTATAGCATTCTTCCAGTGTATTTTTTTTTAATTTTTAAAGACACCCATATATATTCAATTCTTATACTATTAGCTCATTGTTTAGTTCACAAATAGAGTAAATGTAGGGCAAGTGACAATCCAAATTGCTGGGGGGGCTAAAGCGGCTCCCAAATCTCTGAAAAGTTTGATCATTTTAGATGTTGTCTCGAATGTCTTTTAATAACATCATATTATGTCTCTGTGTTTACCGTAGCGTCTCATAATGCACACCACACCTTGCATAGCATTGGATGTTGTGGATGACTTTGGTTTGTTTAGTAGTTGGTTGATGAAACTTTCCTCCTGAAGATTTTAGAATGGTGAAGTGAGTAATTTAAAAAGAATGCAGTAGGAGACAGCTAGAAACAGGTAAGTATTAATCAGAAGGTTACACCCTGTCAGGGAATGGTGCCAGATCGTTATCTGATTGCCTGTGTGATGTGATGCAGGATGGTCAGGAAGATCTGCAGAATAAATGTTTACGTTTCTGTAACTGTGTGGGGGCAGTCAAGTAGGAGGCGTTTCTCCTTTTGATTATTTTAATTCGTAGCCAATTAGAAAGCCACTGGCAGTTTAAAAATAAAATTATCCAAATACAGCCTGATTGAAGAATAGCTCAACTGGTTAGCAAAAAAGTAATTAGATGACCTGTTTAGACCAGACAGGTCCTGAAACTGACCCTATGGATTAAATTCAGAGTTAACATTTCAGGTCCGGTGACCCTTCCTCAGAACTGATGGTGGCTGGGAAAACGTCAGTTTATATGCAGAAAATAGGGAGGTGGGTGGGGTAGGGAGTAAACAATAGGATAGAGTCCAAAGAGAGAGAAAGACAGTTGGACGGACACAGGAGTTGTTAACGATCAGGCTGGGAGGGTGAATAGTTGTTAGTGGGGACTGTTAGTGACTAACAACAGGGGGTGTGTAATGGCAGGCTATGTGGTAACAAGGCCTGGTGTGTGGGGTGGGGGGCTGGGACGTGGGAGGGTTTAGGCCCTAAAATTATTGAACTCAATATTGAGTCTGGAGGGCTGTAGGGTCCCCAAGCAGAAAATGAGGTGTTGTTCCGCCAGCTTGCGAAAGTTGCCACTTCAATGCACCACCTTGCTCCCTGGCCAACATCTCTATCTCCGGCTTGCTACAGTGTTCCAGTGAAGCCCAACGCAAGCTGGAGCTCATTTTCCACTTGGGGACCCTACAGCCCTCCAGACTCAATATTGAGTTCAATAATTTTAGGGCCTAAGCTCTCCCACGTCCCAGCCCCCCACCCCACACACCAGGCCTTGTTACCACATCGCCTGTCATTACACACCCCCTGTTGTTAGTCACTAACAGTCCCCACTAACAACTATTCACCCTCCCAGCCTGATCGTTAGCAACTCCTTTATCCATCCAACTGTCTTTCTCTCTCTTTGTGTTCTATCTTATTGTTTACTCCCTACCCCACCCACCTCCCTATTTTCTGCATATAAACCGACGTTTTCCCAGCCACCATCAGTTCTGAGGAAAGGTCACCGGACCCGAAACGTTAACTCTGTTTTTTTCCTTCACAGATGCTGCCAGACCTGCTGAGCTTTTCCAGCAACTTTGTTTTTGTTCCTGATTTACAGCATCCGCAGTTCTTTTGGTTTTTACTATGTATTAAATTACCTGATTCCGTGGTGGACAGCCTTCCTTGGTTAAAATGAAGCTAGACTGGTGAGGATTTTCTCTTCCCATTCAGTGACCATGCTGGAAAAAAATACATTTGGATGTGGCTGAGATTAGGATCAGGATTGGTTGTGATTTCACCACCTTGCTCCTGACATGCGTGTAATTACTGGCATCTTGGTTAAGGCACTGAAAGACACCCATGGAGTTGTATTGCCCAGAGAGTCAACGCCTACACAGCAGGAAAGTCGAAAGACGTGGGAGAAAGCAGTAGGGCAGAGGAAAAGGTTATGAATAAAGAGAGTTTGCACAATAAGAATAATTCTATGCTTGAATCCCTCCAGTTAGGTTTCGTTTCCTGATACAGTACTGGCACAGATCACACAAAAGTCACCAATGACATCCTCTCTGACAATAACAAGTAGACACTCTAGGCTGAATGTTTTATTTGTTGGTTCAGGGCCTGGTGTGTCAAGTTTTTAGAAGGGTTTTTTCGCTGAGTCCCATTGCATTTTCTCAGCATATCTTGTCAAAAGTAACAACCCAGCCTGCCCCATGGCAAGCCTCTTGTCAAATTCTAACTCCATCTCAGCATTTGCTGTTCGCCACTCAGAGGATATCTGCCAAAAGACCAGCATCTCTGATACTAACGCAATTTTTAAAAGGCTGCTGTGTGCTTGGATAAGGGTTTGCGACCTGCCTTTGCCCCACACCAGCAACATAATGGTGCAGTAACCATAAAGCCACGCTGCTCATGGGCCCATGGCCAGTAGGGCAGACACTGCTCTCGCATATATAACCCCATTCACTCACCCTACTCACTTTTTAACCACTGGGCTACGTTAACCTCTCTATTCCACTTGATCCTATAGTCTTTCTGCCAAAAGCATGAAAACCACCTTTCCAACTCCTTTTAGTTCTGAAGAAGAGTCATATCAGACTCAAAACATAAACTCTGTTTCTCTTTCCATAGTTGCAGCCAGAACTGTTGAATTTCTTCAACACCTTCTGTTTTTATTTCAGATCTCCAGCATCTGGAGTATTTTACTTTTATTTAACTGCCAGGCTTTGTTCAGGCTTCACACCAGGCATATTCGATACAGTGTGAAGCTGGAGGAATACAGCAGGTCAGGCAGCATCAGACGAGTAAGAGAGGCAACGTTTCAGGCCTAGATCCTTCATCAGAAGTCCTGACCCGAAACACCAACTTTTCTACACCTTTGATGCTGCCTGGCCTGCTGTGTTTCTCCAGCTCCGCACTGTGTTATCTCTTATTGTTGTACAAGTATTCTTTTTATAACATGGATTTAGCTCAACATTGGGTTCTATCCATTAATACCTAACTACTAGATTGCCTCTGTCAACTTTAAAGTATTTCGTTGAAGAATGCAATGGAACAGGAAGGCATTCAGCTCATTGTTCCAATGTTAGCTTTCTGAAAGAGTTATGCAATTAGACATACTCCACTGCTCCTTTCCCTGAGCCATTCAAATATTTCTCCAGGTATTTATCCAATTCCTTCTTGAGACGTAGTATTACATTTGTTCTTATCACCAACTCATGCAGTGCATTTAAATCCGGTGCAACTATTCTCCCCCTCATCTTGCAACTGGTTCTTTTAAAGTTAAATTGAAAGTATGTTATTCATTTTGCACACTTTACCACCTGAAACAATTTCTCCCCATATACGCTATCAAAACTGTTCTTAAGTTTTGATCACCTCTCTCCAATCTCACCTCATCCGTTTGTACTCAAAGGAGAACAATATCATCTCCTGATGTAGTTGAAACTCCATATTCCTTTTCCAATCTTAGTGAATCCTTCTTTATTTATTTCTGTTTTTGATCCCTAATAGGTTTCACTATTTGTTTAACTACCCTTATCCTTTTTACATAAGTTTATTTCAAAAAAGAACCTTTGGTTCTTTTTTATGTTATTCGCTGATCTGTTCTCATACATTCTCTTTGTTCCTCTGTAGTTTTTCAGTTCTTTATATATTCCATAATCCACTTAGTTCTCCTCTTTATCAAGTGCCTGACATTTATCGTGTACCCTGTCTCATATATCTAGTCTATACCTGAACTATCTCCACTTGAAGGTCTTCATTGGTCATTTACCCATTGTTGTTTTACCTGATGCTCTTTAAGTTCAATCTACCTACATGCGGATGAACATATGAGTTCTGAGCAGGGCAAAGGTATTTAGTCCCTTTGGCCTGCTCTGCTATTTAGGTAGATCATGACTGACCTAATGGTAATCCCAACTCCATATCCCAGCCAACCACTGTAACCTTTCACCCCCTACTCACCAAGAATCTGGCCTGTGCTGAATCCCTTTAAAAAAATCGCTGACTCTCCTCCATTTGAATATTTTCACATTTGATTCTTCCCTGTTCTTTTTCCATAACTACTGCAAACTAATATGCCTGTTGTCAGGGCTACAGTTACCACAATATGTAGGGTAATCTGCTCCATTAGTGTTTAGAGACTAGGCAGGTCAAGGGGCTGGATTTTAATGTATCTGGCGTGAGAAGGAAGTGGAATGGGAGGTGTGGGGTCCATTCATTCCCACCCCTGCCTGTGGCAAAGCAAGTGTTAGGGAGCCAACTAGTGTCTGCGTGGTGGGAAGACACAAATTAACATCGAGAACGGAGGATAAACAACCACATTTGGGAAATTAGGGCAGTACATCAGGTGGAAGAAGTGTCAAGCATGAACCAGAAAATTTAAAGGCTCTCAACTACCTCACTCTCTCCTTCTTTGAAATGTCAACCTAAAAAGGGTGAAGAAATTAAGTTTACTGCCCTCTAAAAGCTGCCACCTTCAGCAGCAGACTGTGCTCCAATTGGCAGCCATAGTCCCACCTGCAGATCTTTTCATTCACCATTGTACCACCTCCTCACATCTGGCCTAACTCATTTCATTTCCCAGGAACCAGTCTTATATACATTCCTCCTAAAGAGAAGAGACCAAATATGAACAGGGTACTTTAGGTGTGGTCACATTAATGCCCTGTACGGGTGGAGCTTGAGATCACTACTTTTATATTCCATACGGACAGCAATAAAGGCCAACATTTTGTTCACATTCTAGTTCCTTGCCATTCCTCCATGTAAATTCTTTGTGACTCATGGAAGTCAAACAAAATCTTCTATGAGTCTTGTAATTGATTATGTCCTTTTGCACAAACACTATTTCAAGTTCAAATGACCAAATGCAATCTCAACATCCTATTAGACTTATCTTTGTTTCCAGCCCCAAATCCTCTCTATGGAAAGGCCACCTAATTTTACTACAGAATATTCTTTGCCTCTGTTCATTCCTCAACTGTCTGCTTCTGAAATCATCATTTATGCCTTTATTAACTAAAGGCATGGCTATTGTAATGTTCTTGTTCTCCACCCTCCATAAACTTCAGCTTATTGAAAATGTTGCTGCTTGTGTGTTAGCCTACACCTAGTCCTATTCATCCATTGTGTCTCTACACTGAGTTTGACTGACTCCTGGTTCCTCAATGCCTAACATTTTTAATTTCATACCCATGTTCAAACCCTTTCATTTTCCCTGCAGCCAAAAACAATTTGAATTTGCAAAGCACCTTTAACATAGTAAAATATTGTGTATCTTATGGAGTGAAATAAGACAAAAAATTGCCTCTGAGCTACATTTGAAGATATTAGGACAGATTACCAAAAATATTACCAAAGACGGATGTTTTAATGAGTTCCATACAGAGAGAGGGGTAATATCATGGTGGAATTTGAAAACAAAAATGAGAAGTTTAAGATTGAGGCTTTGTCAAACTTTGAGTTAATGTAGGTCAACAAATACAGGAGCAAAGGATAAAGGGCACTTGATGAGAATTAAGAGATAGCCACCAGGTTTGGATGTGCTCACATTTATGTGAATGGAAGATGGGAGGCAAAACAGGAGATTGTTAACTTTGTCAATTCTAGAGATAAAAAGAAATTGTTGGGCTGTTTGCTCTTAGAGGAACTGTAAGAAAAAATGGTATTACTGTAAAAGGTTGATAAAATTCTCAAAATGAATCATCAACAACGATCAACTAAATATAACTTTGATCACTTATTCAAAACATCATATTGGAACACTTAATATTTTTAGAACTTGTTATGATCAGTACAGTGTTTATTTATATTGTAAACATTATACAACCTGGACTGTTAATAACAAGACCATGGGGAATTATATCACCTCAGTTTCACTTAGATGTTGTTGTCTTAAATTGTAGCTAAGGGTGTGAGTACCTCCAGCTGGAGCTGGCCTCTCTTGTTGTGGCTGCCTGGCTTGGTTGTTCAATGTGCTCATCTTGGATGATAAGACTAAACTGCTCTGGAATTTTATGCTGGATTTAGCTATATTTAGCTATTAAATTCAAAGCAATGTACTCTAATCCCTGATCTTCTTCCTGACATTTGGATTATAGCTACTGATGCAAATATTGAACCTTCTTGAACAGAAATTCACATCCTTCAACAGCTTTCAAGCAGGTTCACCTGTTCTGTAGATCAGGCAACCAAAAGCCCATTCGCCATATTTCTCCTTCATGTAAGATAATGAAGTTATTGCCAGGCCTAAAACTGAGGACTAATTACTACTGCACTAACTTAACAGCCATCAGAATGAATAAAGTAAAGCAAGTCAACTTCCAAAATGCTTTTGAAAAAGTTTCACACAGGAGATTATTAATTAAAATAAAGTATTTAGAAGTTCAGGATTAGTCCTGAAACTGATTGATAACAATGATAACCCATTAAAGGAGTCAAAGTGCAGGCACCTGCGCCCAGTGTTGGAAAAATCATTCTTTCTAATTTAAATGAATCTCTCGAATTTTGAGACAGTGTAGAAGTGATCCTGTTTGACAATGGTACCAAACTAAGAGAAAAAGTGAAATTGGAGGAAACAGAATGTGTTGGGGAAAACACCTATTGGGCTGAATAACATTAGAAGAAATTTATTGCAGCAAGGTGTAAAATGCTAGAAATGGCTATGAAGCAGTCAGGACATCTGTACTTCATGAACAATTTGGAAATTGCAGATGATGAAGGTGAACCTGACTTAAGATTCTCTGAGTTCAAATACAATTAAATTGAATACTGCTCGATAAAAGCATATTTGTGAAAGCTTTTCATTTCGCAATCATCCAAATATTTGCAAGAAACACCAATGTGAAGGGGAAACAGCAGTTTATACTCAATGAGAAAAGAGCACTAATTGGTTTACAAGTGGATTCTGATTTGTAGAGGTCTTCACCATTCTGATCAAAATTATGGAACTCCTTCCAACAGCATTGTGGGTGTACCTAGACTTTGTGACGTGTAGTGTTAAAGAAGGTAGCTCACCACCATTTATTTAAAGAATAGTTAGTGATGGGCAATAAAATCTTACTTAACCAGTGACAACCACATCCCATGAAAGAATGGATTAAAAAACTGCCATCATGAGATGATCATAGTATTAAAGGAATGAGCTCTAATATTTCTCTTTCAATTCCTCCCACTTCCTACAGACAAAAGGGGTGGCCATGGGTACCCGCATGGGCCCAAGCTACGCCTGCCTCTTTGTAGGTTACATGGAACAATCCCTCTTCCGTACCTACACCGGCCCTAAACCCCACCTCTTCCTCCGTTACATTGATGACTGTATCGGCGCCGCCTCGTGCTCCCACGAGGAGCTTGAACAGTTCATCCACTTCACCAACACCTTCCACCCCAACCTTAAGTTTACCTGGACCATCTCTATTACCTCTCTCCCCTTCCTGGACCTCTCTGTCTCCATATCGGGCAACCACCTAGAAACCGATATTCATTTCAAGACCACCGACTCCCACAGCTACCTAGAATACTCCTCCTCCCACCCACCCTCCTGCAAAAATGCTATCCCCTATTCCCAATTCCTTTGCCTCCGCCGCATCTGCTCCCAGGATGAGGCATTCCACTCCCATACATCTCAGTTGTCCTCGTTTTTCAAGGACCGTAACTTCCCCCCCTCAGTGGTCGAGAACGCCCTCAACCGTGTCTCCCACATCTCCCGCAACTCATCCCTTACACCCTGTCCACGCAATAAGAACCAAAAAAGAATCCCCACCACCCCACCAACCTCCGGATCCAACGCATCATCCTCCGACACTTCCGCCATCTGCAATCTGACCCCACCACCAAAGACATCTCTCCCTCCCCACCCCTATCTGCTTTCCGGAGGGACCACTCTCTCCGTGACTCACTTGTCCACTCCACACTCCCCTCCAGCCCCACCACACCTGGCACTTTTCCCTGCAACCGCAGGAAGTGCTACACCTGCTCCCATACCTCCTCTCTCCCTCACATCCCAGGCCCCAAGAACACTTTCCACATCAAGCAGATGTTCACCTGCACATCTGCCAATGTGGTATACTGCATCCGCTGTACACGGTGTGGCTTCCTCTACATCGGGGAAACCAAGTGGAGGCTCAGGGACCGCTTTGCAGAACACCTACGCTCGGTTTGCAATAAACAACTGCACCTCCCAGTCGCGAACCATTTCAACTCCCCCTCCCATTCCTCAGACGACATGTCCATCCTGGGCCTCCTGCAGTGCCACAACGATGCCACCCGAAGGTTGCAGGAACAGCAACTCATATTCCACTTGGGAACCCTGCAGCCCAATAGTATCAATGTGGATTTCACAAGCTTCAAAATCTCCCCTCCTCCTACCGCATCCCAAAACCAGTCCAGCTCGTCCCCGCCTCCCTAACCTGTTCTTCCTCCCACCTATCCCCTCCTCCCACCTCAAGCCCCACCCCCATCTCCTACCAACTAACCTCATCCCGCCCCCTTGACCTGTCCGTCCTCCCTGGGCTGACCTATCCCCTCCCTAACTCCCCACCTACACTCACCTTTACTGGCTCCATCCCCGCCTCTTCGACCTGTTTGTTTCCTCTCCACCTATCCTCTCCTCTATCCATCTTCTATCCGCCTCCCACTCTCTCCCTATTTATTTCAGAACCCCCTTCCCCTCCACCTTTTCTGATGAAGGGTCTAGGCCCGAAACGTCAGCCTTTCTGCTCCTATGATGCTGCTTGGCCTGCTGAGTTCATCCAGCCCTGCACCTTGTTGTCTCGGATTCTCCAGCATCTGCAGTTCCTACTAGCTCTAATATCTGTTTTTTTTTAAATTTTGCCTGACCAGCAACACTTCAATTAAACAGAAGTGCTTTGACATCTAAATATAGCAAAGTGTCTATGTCTGTAATGAACACTAGTTGAAAAATGGTTAGAATCTTACAAATACTGTGAGTTTTGGGTAAAATAATATATTTTTAAAAAGTCTCTATTGCATGACCATTAACATTTAACAAACCCTTTTTCAACCATTTGGAGAGTGCAGAGCCATGTGTTATTTTAGATAACCGACCTGTTGATAGGTATTGATATTTTCTGCTTTGAACACAATCTCATATCTGTGCCATGTACCAGCAGATTATGGGACAAACACACTGCATATCCTTCAGACAAAGTGCCCATGTCTCAAAGTCTAAGGGGAATAGTCCTCAGTGAAGTGCAGGGAGACAGCCATTGGTCAGAGGGTCCAGGCACAGTAAGTCAAGTATAGCCTCTAATTTCAGTCCAAGGACATGGACACAATTAATCAGCCACTTGGGGCAGTCACATTGTGAATCCTTTTGCTTATAGGGGTGAGGAGTGTCATGTCAGGTACCCCATCTCGCATCTTGGCTTTTTTTGTCCTATTTTGGGTTATTTTCTCATTGAATGAGAGAAAGGGATGGACTGAGTGAGATCTAAGTGACTGGCAGATCTGATAGCACTGGTGCAGGTGGGGACAAGGCGATGGGGTGTCCCAAATGAGTGAATAGGTGGAGCAAAGGCAGATAAGGTTAGTGGTATGGGCGGGTCAGGATAGGTGACAATGACAGAGGGAACTTGTTGCATGCATTGATGAGAGTGGTGGAGCAGGAGCCTTGGAGGAAGGTGGGCGCAATAGCAGGGCAATCCTCCAGGTGACTGTGACTACACTGACCTGGGTAGCAACTTAGATCAGATTGGGAGGTTCTGGTTTTGTGGCTTCCACTGCTGGTTCCACTGAAGAAGGTGGCCCTCTTCTGCACTACCTCCATCCACCAGACCTCCAGGTCTTTGTCAGAAAAGTGGGCACCAATTTCCCCTTCACAACCATGTTGAGCCAAATATTATAAACTGTGCAGAACAGCTTCGGACTGATGGTGTTTGACTGGGAATAAAATGGCCTTTTAAAGGTAGAGCTAGCACCAGGACTCCTGGGATGCCCTGGCAGTGACGAATACTTGAGTTCACATAGAGTGGGAGAATTAAGCTAGAATCAGATGTGAGGAGTGCCATAGGGAGACGATAAGTAGTTAAAGAGGTAAATTTGAGACAGCAGCTTGAGAAAACTTATTATCCTTGCAGATTGAAGCCCTCCATGATACTTGATGAAAATGACATTTTTCCAAAAACAGTAAGATTTGGGTTGTTTCTGATTGAATTCTAACAGCTATTACTGCAACTGTAGAAGTTTTTGATGGTGTCTAGGATTCTTTAATGTTCTTAAAGTCAATGGTGGTGTGGAATTGTCTGAAGATCTTTGTCCTGGTTTCAAGGTTTCTGCACAAACCAATTGCTGCTAAGCATGGATGCAACAGTTTGCATTCTCCTTGGATCACAGCACATTAGGGAAAAGAAGCAAAGGTGAACACAGAGCAAGATAAGCTGCAAAAGGGGTAGAAAGGGAATGGGGTTAAGCTTCTCAGAAGGAAACCAGATCTGCCCAGGAAAGAAGATGGCCCCTTGTCAAGCTTGCTGCATTGACGACAACAGGCACAGGCTAGTTCTGCATTGTGAACCTTGCACCCATTTTGAGAGGGCTATCAAAATATCAAACTTTGTTCCCCCTATTAAATACTTGCAGCATTTCCTGTTTCTGTTTCAGATTCCTAGAATTTCCAGAATTTTACTCTATGTTTGGATCTTCCCTTTCACTGGCTTGCTAATATTTCCTTTATCAGCATTGTGGGTCTTAGGGGAGGTTATATCCTTGATGGTGATGAATAGTGACTGCTAGATCCTAAATTATTAAACTATTACCTTTTATTAAACATTCTTTTTGACTTATTGACATTGTTAAGTCTTAAGACTAGGCTTAATGCAGAACTATCTCACTCTGGAGACTGCTGACATGTGATCGCCGCTTAGGTAGACTGACAATTTACATATTTAGCATTAACCCTTTATGCTAAAACAATATGACGATATTGATTAGGTCATCAATAAATGAAACTTTAATCTGAGTCCTTCTAAAATTTTGTAGTACAATTCCACACTCAGCAGCATGTTTATACTAAATAGACCTGTGGAACTGAATTTCTTACTACTTGGTTGAGCTGATCTCAACTTAAAATATACTAGGTTGAAATTGGTCATCTAATTCCTGTGTATGCTCTTTTGCCAATGGCCTTTGAACAAATTTCAGAGAATAGGAGCAGTAATTCAAAAATGACTCACAGCCTTGAAAGAGATCTTAGAAGCTGAAAGTACAAAGAATTGAATAATCAGTCAAGGAAATATTGAAACTATTTGTGAAATGTACAGGGCAAGGCAAATTGTATCTCACTGAAACCATGGTAACATGCTAAACATGCAGATCATGTCCATGCAATCCCAACATGTTAGCTTGTCTTAATTTTATATAGTTAAATCCCACTTGAAACTGATTTATTGTCTTACCTTGATTTATGTTAATATCTCTCTTTCTTTCAGTTTATTTTAAGCATCCTATTTATTCTTACATAAAGCCCTGATTTTATTCAGTGTATTTAACCACTGAGAGATTTTTTAAAGTAATTATTTGTTTGATAAGGTGTGGTTGGTAGATATATATTGAGCAACACCCTGGTAAAAGGTATTAGTAAGATATCCCATGGCTGGTGAGCTTGAAGATGGGAAGGACACATAATTAGGTGATGCGACATACCAAAAGCATGTCAGTTTCCCGCCTCCACTAAAGTTACATTCCACTGGCAAGATCCACGACCAAATTTCCCACTGCATCACAAGGTGAGAAGGCCCCATATTGGATGAACCCAGCTGCACACAGGCTTGTCACCATCCAACATGCCTGACAGGTCAAATTCTGTGAGCATCTTGCCACTTTAAGTAGGGATGTGAGTCACTTAATCAAAAGCAATCATTGCCTGTTAGAGGGCCTGGACATGGGTGCCACTGAGAGCGTCCTCTAACTCTTGTTTCTGAATCCTCTGTTCCTCTCCCAGCACAACTTGAGAGCAACACCCGTCCCACAATGCACTTCACTTAATCCTGGCTCCATCATGATCCTGAAGGTGAATGGATGGGCGTGTATTAGGGGGTGTCATAGATTGAGTCGGGGTCTGTGTGAGGGTGGAGTTTGAAGGGTGTTGAGGGATGAGGCAGGTCTTTCCTAACAGTTTACTGCTTGTAACCAAAGTCTTGCAGCACTAAGGGGGGTCTTATAAATAATGTACCTCTGCTCACAGCAACCCTGCAGCTACCTCTGAACCCCAGGAGTGAGAATTCAAGCCCTGCTATTCTATTTTCTTTCATTTCAGAGTTTAAAAAATCTTCTTTCTTTCTGGAACCTATGCTGCATTTTCTATCTCTGTCTGCATTTTTATGACATCAGAATCAGTTATACTCGAAGAGATTGTATTTATTTAAATTTGAAATTTTTTGATGTGTGCAATTGGTGGTTGATTGTTTCAAGCTTTAAATTGCATTATGGAAGGTGAAGAATGACTTAAAGAAGTATTATGATGTTTACTGCAGACTTTTCTTAGGTCCTGATTGTTGCACTGACTTCTACTTGTTGGCATATGCCAACTAGGCTATCAGGAAAATTATGAAATCAGTCATAATAAGAAAGTTTATTTGCAATTCCAGGAACTGGTTTACAGTAGATTCCAATTAAAGCCCCAGTCAAAAATTGTAATAGCAGAAACAGCACAAACATCTTGTCATAAGACCATAAGATAAGATATAGGAGCAGAATTAGACCATTCAGCTGACTGAGTCTGCCCAATCTTTCGATCATGGTTAATATGTTTCTCAACCCCATTCTCGTGCCTTCTCCCTGTGACGTTTGATAACCATGCCAGGAACCCATCTATCTCTGTCATCTATCAATTTTCTGAAGAAGGGTCTAGGCCCGAAACGTCAGCCTTCCTGCTCCTCTGATGCTGCTTGGCCGACTGTGTTCATCCAGCTCTACACCTTGTTATCTCAGATTCTCCAGCATCTGCAGTTCCTACTATCTCTGTCTTCCCTTTATTTCCCAGTAGAGGATTAATGGGTTGAAGGATCTCTTCTGAATTGTATCAATTTCTTTATTCTTTCACAGAATGAGGGCGTTGCTGGACAGGCAGCATTTATTGCCCATCCCTAATTGCCCAGAGGGCAAGTAAGAGTCAACCACAATGCTGTGGGTCTAGAGTCACATATAAGCCAGACCAGGTAAGGATTGTAGTTTCCTTCCCTAAAGGACATTAGTGAACCAGATGGGCTTTTCCTGACAATCAGCAATAGATTTATGGTCATCATTAGATTCTTAATTCCAGATATTTATTGAATTCAAATTCTACCACCTGCCGCGGCGGGGTTCGAACACAGATCCCCAAAATGTTACCTGGATCAACAGTCCAGTGATAATACCACTGGGCCATCACCTCCCTAACAGGTGAATGTAGTAAACTATTAGGAAGGTTAATGGAATGGTTAATGGAATGTTAGCCTTTATTGTAAGATGATTTGAGTACACAAGTAGTGAAGTCCTCTTTCAATTGCACAGGAGCTTGAGTGGAAAGCACCTGAAGTATTGTGTGCAGTTTTGGTCTCCTTTTCTCAGAAAAGATGTTATTGCCATTGAGGGCATGTCCTGAAAGTTCACCAGACCTATTCCCATGATGGCAAGATTATCTTATGAAGAGAGACTGGGGATACCATGCCTGTATTCTTTAGATTTTGTAAGAATGAGAGGTGATCTTATTGAAACTTACAAAACAAAGGGATAGACAGGATAGAATCAGGTAAGATTTTTTGCTTGGTTGGGAACCAAGGGGCACAATTTAAAAATTAAGGGTCTGCCGCTTAGATCTGAGATGAGGCGATTGTCTGTTTTAGTAAAAAGGTTATGTATTTTTGAGGTAGAGATTGATAGATTTCTGATAACCAGTGGCATACAGAATCAAGAATGGGGTGGAAGAAAAGCTTTGAATTGGATGACCATCCATGATCAGATTAAATGGTGGGCAGGTTCAATGGGTTGAATAACTTACTCATTTTCCTATGTTATTATTTTAGAATCCTTTAGTATTGGCCTATCCTTAAAAAATGCATAAATTTCTGGATGGCAATGAATGCCAATATGTAATTAGTTATTTAATTGAGATGTGGTACTCTCTGTAGGTCAAATGCAACATTCACATGATTTGCAGCAATCATTTTGAGAGCTTGTTAAAGAATTGTAGAATCATACAGCATGAAAACAGATCCTTCAGTCTAACCAGTCCACACCGACCATGTTCCCAAATTAAACTAGTCCCACCTGCCCATATTTGGCCCATATCACTCCAAACCTTTCTATTAACGTACTTATCCAAATGTCTTTCTAATGTTGTAATTGTACCTGCATCCATTACTTTCTCTGGCAGGTCATTCCACATACTAACCATTCTCTGTGTAAAAAACTTGCGCCTCTCTGACCTTTTTAAATCTTTCTCCTCTCACCTTAAATGTGAAAGTTCAGTGTGTGAGACAACAAGGTGCAGGGCTGGATGAACACAGCAGGCCAAGCAGCATC
>NC_063348.1:21974409-22016100 GCF_021869965.1 Rhincodon typus | reverse complement strand
GATGCTGCTTGGCCTGCTGTGTTCATCCAGCCCTGCACCTTGTTGTCTCGGATTCTCCAGCATCTGCAGTTCCTACTATCTCTCTCAAGTTCAGTGTGTGATGTCTTTGTAGTCGGTATGATAGTCTCATTTGCACCATTACAAAAACTGCATAATTTAAGGAATAAACTACCACCAATCTCTCAGGGAGATAAGGCTTGAGCATTAACTACAACCTCATAAGTGTTGGCCTCATCCTGAGAGCAAATTGAAAAAGCAAAGAGAGAAAAAATTGTTTTTACCTATCACCTTTCGTGGTCTCAGGACATCCCAAAGTGTTTTATGATCAGTTAAATATTTTTGTTGCATAGTCACCGTTGCATTGAGGAAACAAAGCAACAAATTTGTACATAACAAGGATGCACAAAACAGCAATGTTGATAAGCCAAAAAATTTAATCTAAATTATAATTTTTCTAATGTAATTTGAGATGCAGTTTACACTGTCCATTTTCATTGTGCATCTGCCCCAAGGAAACAACGTTATTTTAAGTTCTTGTTAAGGATAATACTTCACCACACTTAATGTCGAACTGCAGTGCTGTCTTAGATGATGAGCTAATGTCTTGCAGTGGTGCTTTGAATCCAAACCCACTGCCTGAATTATAAGCAATAGTGTTACGAGCTAAGGAAATTAGCACTAACCAAGCTTATACCAGTAAGAAGCTTGCAGCTATATGACACTTCAAGCATCTCACTGCTAGGCATCAATAATGAGACAGTTGTTTATTATTAACTGGAAGTATCATTGAAAATCCCACCAGACTCCTCCATATCATAATGCATTTCCCTAATGCTTTATAATTGCTCTAAAGTGCTGTAATGCAAACTTAGCAGTTGTGACTCGTTTGATGCAGTGGTAGTGTCTCCATTTCTGGGCTAGAATATCTTGGTTCATGTCCCATTGGCTCAAAGCTGTGTCATAACACGCCCAACCAGGATGATTAATTTTTCTTTGAAAGCTCAGCCGCTCTGGGATCCTCACTCACAGAATGTAACCCCCATTGTCATAGTTACAGTAGTCATGAGGATTGATCATTGCATAAATACACTGAAGGAGATTTGTATATCATTGCAGGTGCATTTTAAATGCTGTGTATTGATTTTCCAGAGATTCTGACAACCTAATTAGCATCTCTATGATCTGTACTACTTCTCCAATTCCTCCACAGTTAAATCACAAGGACACAATTTTCAGGAATTGGACAAGGTGATAGAACAAATCAAACCAACCCTTTGTTGTTGCAAGTTTCAGTTGTTAGGTCAATAGTTATTACCTATCCTTAACTGACATTGAGAGAGTAGTCGTGCGCTGCCTTTTTCACTTGTTGCAGTCAATGTATTATACGTACTTCTAGTGCTGTTAGGAAGGGAGCTCCAGGATTGGAACATTGACATAGTTGCAAGTTGGGATGATGTGTGGCTTGAAGAGGAGCTTCCAGTCAGTGGCTATTTGGATTGAAGTGCAGTCATTTACAAATGTCTTTTCAAATCTGTTGCAGTCATGTGACCACTATCATAAGGACACATGCTGTCGGCAGACATTTTAAGTTCTCTTCAATAAAGACTTGTGTTAAACACACTGTTGCATGGTACACTCAAAACAGTAATGCTTCCAAGCATCTGCTGTTCTTGCCTTTCTAGATGTCAGAGGTCATGGGTTTGGGAGATGATGTCAAAGGAATGCTAGTGAGTTACTGCAGTACATCATGTAGGTGGCTTCTTGAGTGTTGTTGAAGCTGTGCTCGTTCAGGCAAGTGGACAGCATTCCAACATGTTCTTGGTTTGTGACTTGCAGATGCTGGACAGGCTTTGGGTAGTCATGAGGTGAAATACAGTACTCTGCACAGATTTCCTAGCCTTGGATCTGCTCTTGTAGCCATAGTTCCTTTTTACTCGGCCACCTTTCTTACCATACTCTTCAATTAATGTGTCAGACATGGTTCACAGGCAACACACTCAGCTTAGAGTCAGATAGTTGTGGGTGCTAGAAACTTCAATACATAAGCCAGCTTGAGCGCTCTGTGTCTGAGTGAGTGCCATGCTGTAAGAGGTGTCATTTTCAGTTGAAACATTAAAAGAAGGATCCCCCTACCTTCTCAGGTTGGCAATAATAGATGATGGCATCTGTTTACTTTCAACAATATTAAAGTTGTGGACCACCAAATGACTGATTGTAATCCTATGGACTCACTGACTGCCATAATTAACAACACTGTGAATATAACTACACCACATGAAAGGCAGAAATTCAAGAATTTGTCTCATCATCACCTCTTAAATGCAATTAAGGATGAGTAACAAATACTGGCTTCGTCACTGATGCCCACAACCTGCAAAAAGGGAAAAAAAGGCTTACATCTGGCTTTGTATCATCAAAGACTTATCAATCCATTTTTGGAAGTTTGATGAAGTGAATGTGAAGCCATGTGTGAGGATCATAATCTCCAGCTTAGGCAACAAGAAGATTTTAATTGCACACTTGTTGACAATGCTATTGTCTGTTTAGATACCATGGAGCAAGAATAAACACCTGAATCTTATTGTGGCACAGGCCACAAGATGGAAACAAGAAGGAATGTCTTCTCTCAGAGAGTTGATAATCTTCCATTTAGAGAGCAGTAGAGTTTGGGTCATTGACTTGCTCCTGGTTCTTATGTTCTGATGTCTCTGTGTACCAGAGATGTTGACCAGAGAGAATAGGTAAGGGAGACTTCACAACTGTGATATCCCCTTTAAATCAATAGCTACAGGATCTTATTTTCTTTGATGTTTCAATTTCATGGATTGAGGCAATATGACAACATGACAGAAGAACTGCCTGGAATTCAATGAGTCATGATATTTGCAATAACATAATACTGTATGTTACAATATTTCAAAGTGCTTCACACCATGAATTTCTATGAAGTGCAATAATGGTAGTCATACATACAGTCAGTCTTTGCAACACCATCCTACAAGTAACAGAGAGATGAATGATAGTTAGAATTTATTGTATTGGAGTGGGATCAATGAAGTAGGAGGGAGAAAACGGGCATTTTTTACAGGTCACCTGGAGATCTCATTCAGTACCATTATGTACAATAATACCTAAATTGAGAGGCCTTGGGTTTGGGAGGTGATGTCAAAGGAATGCTAGTGAATAGACCTTGGTATTAGCTCCAAACTGAAGTGATCCATAACAAAGCAAACAAATGACCTGCCTTGAACATTTACAAAGATCTCACACTGATTAGATCAGCATGGACCATTGGAAGAACAATGGGAGGCAGTAACTTCATCATCCACAGACAACAAGTGGCTTGATTGGAACACGTGACAGATTGCACTATTTTGTAATGTCTCATTTTCAAATGCCTTGCTATCTTATTTCTGGAATATGTGTTCTTCCACTGGTGAGTGATTATAGCAGGGAAGAATGATTTCCTCAGATTTGTTTTTACTAAATGCTCAAAATGTGGAATTGACTTTTTTATATATACTGAATGTTTCTTTTCCTTTATCCTTTAGGCCATCTAACTGTCATCTGAGAACAAAAGAAAAATGAGTTCATCAAATGTTACCACTACTGTAAATCCATCTGTCACTAATACCACACAAATAAGCACTACTGGAAGTGGAGGCTTCATTTCCAATTTAATTAATAAAATTCCATGTAAGTACATAAACGTGACATAGTAAATTTATATTCGAAGAACCACAATCATGAAAATGATTTCCTTCGATTGTAAACAGAGACAAAATGAGTACAAACATTTGACTAATTGGAATAAAAACCAAAAGAACTGCGGATGCTGTAGATCAGGAACAAAAACAAAGTTGCTGGAAAAGCTCAGCTGGTCTGGCAGCATCTGTGAAGGAGAAAACAGAGTTAACGTTTCGGGTCCGGTAACCCTTCCTTCGAACTTCTGAGGAAGGGTCACCGGACCCAAAATGTTAACTCTGTTTTCTCCTCCACAGATGCTGCCAGACCTGCTGAGCTTTTCCAGCAACTTTGTTTTTGTTGCAGTTGACTAATTGGTCCTCTTCAAATACAGGAATACAAGTGCTGTCAATATTTTCTAACCAACCTGTTCCAAGATGTTATTACATACCTCTTGAGGAGGTGGGACTCCTAGTCTAGCATTAGGGATACTACCAATGCACCGCAAATGCACTTTTAACAAGTGCTGTCCAACTTCATGTTCATTCAGTACAGGTGCAATCAGTCTGGCACAGATGAGTGACAGTCAATGAGCAGATAAATTATAAAGAACGCAGTGAAATCAACTTTGATTTGTTTCACCATGTTCAGCCTGCTACTCAGATTTGTGGCTATTTCTCTCAAAAGCCAGTATTACAATTGAGGCTGGAGCAGGATATCAGTGCAATATTCCATGAGTCCCAGAAGAAAATAAGAATACTTCTTCAAGTTACCAAGATGTCTAAATAAATATGTCTTTGTCGGTTTTAAACAAACTTGGTTTCTTATTGATCATAAAATGTGTCATCTACAGTAAACACCTTGCTCTTTAATTTCCCTACTAATGAAAAGTTTGAATTGGCTGATGCTGCTGAACAAAACCATTAGTTATGTCTTTAAGTGAATGAATTAGCATCTAACCACCAATGAAATGCATGAACATAAACCTTTCGTGTTATTATTGCTGTTAATTTTAGTGGACTGCTGGGAGCTATGATCAAATGTTGAGTTAAAGGAGATAATTTTAACTTAACCTATCCATTCTGAAACATGATGAGATTAGGTGAAATACATTTTACCCGAACTTACTTAAAACCAATGCAGAGTGATATAGGGTGGGCACTGCATCCGAACCCACAGGATGGGGGTGGGGCCAAAGTAAAAATTAACGCCAAGGAGTTATTATGCCTTCCTTCTTCAAAATTATTGACATTAGGTGTTCACAATATGTGTTATGTTTCAGGTTTTAATGATTTTAATTCTTAATCTAACTATTAAAATGTTGTTTGGTTCTTAGCAAATGCTTAATTGGATGATAGGTTCTTTTATAGATTATTATCAGATTGGTGAAGTTTGGAGAATTTACCTTTTACTTCCCTCACTTCCACCAAACCAGTTTGTTGAATATCCCTGTAGTCTTTATTTTCCTTTCCAATAAACATTCATCAAACTCTCTTTTGCATGTTTCAGATGATCTATTTTGAGGACAATGCTTCTTGAAGGATTTGATTTTTGCTCATTATGCATGCTGTTCATTGAAGACTAAATTATTTTCTGTAGTACAACAAAATAGTTGCATCATAACTTAGACCCTGTCAGTCCACATCCATTTTGACATGCTGATTCTGTAATTAAAATAGAAACGGATTGACGATCTTCTGTTCAACCACCCCATTTAATATGTTCTGGTATATCTCTTGAAAGTAAGGTCATGGATTTGTTTTTCAAATAGTATGCTTTATTTATAAAATTTACCGAGATACATTACAAAGCATTTCAATTAGAAAACTACAGAAATTGCAACAAAATTCAGTTTCATCCATCAGCATATTCCATTCCAAGTTGTCTCAATAAAATTATTAATGTCTTAATATTTACAATATACAATACATGTCAGGCATTGAAACTGAGGGTAAAACATTTCAAAGTGAAAATTACAGAAAGTGGAGAACAAATAAAACTTTTTCCATACACCCTGTTCCACTCTGACGTGGTTCAAAACAAGTTCAATACTCTTGATGTTCACAACGCACATACCTTGTGAAGAGTTCCATAGATTCCTGCCCCTCTGTGTACCATGACTGAAGTGCCTTAGATAACAACGTTTCCCTATTACTCCTCCACGACAGCTGGCCCAATCTTTAGTGCATTCCTTAGCATGTAGTTCTGGACGTTGGAACATGCTGTCTGCAAAACTCATTCGAGGATAATTGTATGCACTGAAAGATAAGCAGGTTTCTGGCAGATGTAAGGCCATCTTTGATCAAGTTGATGACCTTCCAGCTGTAGCTGATGTTTGGTGTGCATAAAGCAAGAAACCTGCATCATGGAGTTGCTCAGAATGAAGCTTAATGAAAATAATTGCATCTATCTCCAGATCTTGTTTGCAATGGCATATTTCGCAAGGAGTTGGAAAATGGTCTCTTCCTTCCACAAGCACCTGGTGGGGCAGTGTGTGGAGGACTTGAGAGATCCGGCATATGGAAAGGATCTGACAGGAAAGTCAAATACAGATATCCTACTGCGCATTTCCCACATCTTTATCCTCCATTACTCTTAATGCTGTATATGACTGTGACAAAACAGATGTTCTAGTGTCTAACCTGAAAAATGTGGATCCACAAGATTTTGACAAGTTGTTTATCTGAAAGTATTGGGAAATGATAGTGTGCCATAATTAAACTAGTCATTTTAGAAATAGGATACTCTTAAGCATTATGCGGACATTCTCCTCCAGCATGTATTGTTCTGATTTGGTACAGTGGTACTTTTGGTACAGTGCCGCAACAAGATTCCACCCATTTGCTTCACAGGTACACCAACAGTGTCACCAACGATACATATATCTCAAATTCCTGATTACCCAGGAAGTTGGATGAGGCCAAGGATGCATATCACCATGAGGTTATTGCTGTGGCAGAGAGTAGGATCACGAAAATGGAGTGCTTACTATGTTCATGAATTATTGCGCTTAATAAGCAATATTAAATTAAACTCAAAGGGCAATGCTTGTGAAAAAATAAGCTAAAACTTGCTTACTTTAGTATGCAATTAATTCAATTTTCATTTCATTTCTTATGAATCATTCTCCCAGCACTGATTCATAATTTCCTTGGGGCCTTTGAGCATTATATGTTAAGCAACTGAGAATGCAGAAAGTTTATGTGCTAACATTATGTTGACTGCTAATTGATCTCCAGGGTGATGCACATAGAGAGTTAATAGATGCAGTAGTTTAAAATATTTGCTGCCTCCTGCTGCAAACTGTTTAGCGCATTGGGGTGACATTCTTGCTTCAAATGTCTATGCATAAATTTTCAATCTTACTATGAAAATTAAATCAGCTCTCCTAAATTACAGATATGCATTTTACTATTAATTAAGTATAATAAGTGTAAGAATTTCATTGCTAGAACTAGCCTACTCACAAAGGAGGGGAAAAAAAATGAATTCTATCATTCTCATATTGGCAGGTCTTCTGACAGGGGTAAAATTTCTTGGGTTGCCTCTCAGCCAACATTTCCATCTTCTCCTAGACTGTCTGCAAATTTACCTGGGGTGCCTCAAAGCCAAGCGCAACCCACCTGCCCTTGCTTCTTGTGGACCTGTAATATCATGTCAAGCTGGTCAATTTGTTATTACACTGCTATTTATTTTCTTCTAGTATACTGAATCAGATTTAAGAGTGAACTAGAAATTAGGAGCAGGAGTGGGCTATTTGACTGTTCAAGCCTTCACCGCCATCTGATGAGATCATGGATGATCAGGTTGTGGTCTCAGCTCCACTTTTCTGTCTGCCTCTTGTAAACTTTGATTCCTTTGTCTATCAAAAATCTTCCCCGTTTCATATTGAATGAATTCAATGACACATTCTCCACTGTTTAATAGGGAAGACAATTGCACCCTCAAATGATCCTCTGAGAGAAAACAATTCTCCTCATCTCCAACTTTAAAGCGAGACTTCTTATTCTTAATCTCTGTCCCTTAATTGTCATCTCTCCTTTAGGGGAAATCATCCACTTAGAATCCACCCCAACAAGTCCCACAGGGTCTAATGTGTTTCAATAAGATCAGTTTGCATCCTTCTAAACTCCAATGGGCAAAGGCCAAAACTGTTCAGCCTTTCTTCATTCCAGAAGTAAGTTAAGGAAACTTTCATTGAGTTGCTTCTAACAGAATTTTATTTTCAAACATGCAGACCAAAATTGCAAATAGCACCCCAGATGTTGCCTCAGCAAGGCTGTGTACAGCTGCGGTAGAACTTCCCTATTCTAAAATTCTATCCCCGAGGCACAAAGTGCCAACATGCCATTTGCCTTCCTAGTCACTTGTCAGCTAAGGATTTGTGACTTGAACACTAACACATCCAGATCTCTCTGTAGCCCCAAGTTCTGCAATTTCTCTCCACTTAAATAGTATACTGTCTTTCTATTCTTCTATTAAGGTCTTTGTGAGGGTGTAAACTACAAATTTCCAGTGAACTGTTGTTCCCCAGTATTCCTCCTTGTCTTCTTCTGTGAGAATGCAGTATGTCATCTTGACCATTTTATCTACCTGCCCTGCTACTTTCAGCAATGTGGATATGCACACCAGTGTCTCGTGTCAATACTTTCCGGGGTCCTACCATTCATTGAATAATCCCTTGCCTGTTTGACCTCTCCAAGTGCATAACCTCATACTTTTCTCAAGTTGAATCTCATTTGACACTGTTCTGCTCATGACACCAGTCTGTTGATAGCATCCTGCAGTTTATGGCTATCCTCCCCATTACTTACCAGCATAACAATTTTTGTGTCATTTACAAACTTCTTGATCGTATCCCTATGTTTCTGTCCATTCCTCAAATAATAAGGACACCAGCACCGAGGCTGAAGAACCCCACTAGAAACAAACATCCACTCACAGGAACAACCAAAGAACAAGGAACAAAGAACAAAGAACAGTACAGCACAGGAACACCCCCCTTCAAACCTGCAATGACACATGACACCTTTCTAAACTAAAAACCTTTTGCCTCCATATCGCCCATATCCCTCTCTTCCTTGTCTATTCATGTATCTGTAAAACTGCCTCTTAAGCTATTGTATATGCTTCTACCATCTCCTCTGGTAGCACATTCCAGGCACTTACTATCCTCTGTGTAAAAAGCACATCTCCTTTAAACTTTCCCCATTTTACCTCAAAACTATACCCCAAAGTAATTGACATTTCTAACCTGGGGAAAAGACTTCAGCCATCCATTCTATCCATGCCTCTCATAACTTTGTAAACTTCTTTCAGGTTGCCCCTTAGCCTCTGACATTCAAGTAAAAACAGCCAAGTTATTTGATAGCTTTCCTTTGTTAATAGCCTCCAAACCAAGCAACATCCTGGTAAACAATTTCTGTATCTGCACCAAAGCCTCCACATCCTTCTGCTATTGTGGTGACCAGAACTATATGCAATATTCCAATTGTGGCATAACTAAAATTTTATATAGTTGTAACATGACTTGCCAATTTTTATACTCTGCCCTGACTGATGAAGGCAAGCCATATGCTTTTTAACCACCTTATCCACTTGTGTTACCACTTTCTGGGAATTATTGACCCATATGCCTCAATCCCTTTATATGTAATGCATCTTAGTGTTCTGCCATTTACTGTATACTTCCCTCCTGCATTAGATCTTCCAAAATGCATCACTCTGCATTTATCCAGATTAAATTCCATTCACCATTTCTCCGCTCAAGTCTCCAGCCTACCTATATCCTGCTGTATTCTCTGGCAATCCTCCTCACCATCTGTCCTCACTGTCGTCCACAAACAAAATTACTAAGCAGACCACCTACATTCTCCTCCAAATCATTGACATATATTACAAACCACAGGTGTCCCGGAAGTGATCCCTGCAGAACTCCACTGGTCACAGATCTCCAGTCAGAAAACACACTTCCACTGCTATTCTCTGTCTATGGTCAAGTCAGGTCTGTATCTATCTTACCAGCTCACTGCAGACCCCATGTGACTTCACCTTCTGTATCAGCCTGCCATCAAGAACCTTATCAAAGGGTTTGCTAATGTCCATGTAGACAACAGCCACCACCCTTCCCTCATCAATCATCTTTGTCTTCAAAACACTCTATCTAATTTATGACACAGGACCTCCGCCACACAAAGTCATGCTGCTTATCACTAATAAGTCCAAATTTTCCAAAATGTGAGTAAATTCTATCCCTAAGAATCTTCACCAATAATTTCCCTCTCACTTATGTAAGGCACACTGGCTTGTAATTTCCTGGATTATCCCTGTTGCTCTTCCAAAATGAAGGAACAACATTGACTATTCTCCAGTCCTGTAGGACCTCTCCTGTAACACTAGACGATAAAAAGATTTCATACAAGGCCGCAACAATTTCCTCCCTCACCTCCCTCAGTATTCTGGTATAGATCCCATCAGGTCCTGGGGACTTGTCAACCTTAATGCTTTTCAAAACAGCTAACACCTCCACCCTAGAATATCAATATACCCCTCTCTAGACTTACCATCCAACATGTTCTTCACATTTGTGAACACTAATGCAAAATATTCACTAAAGACCTCACCCTTTTCCTCTGTCTCCATGCAGAAATGCCCTCTTTTGGCATTGAATGGACTTACACTTTCCCTGGTTACCCTCTTGCTCCTTATATACATATAAAATGCCTTGGGATTTTCCTTATTCCTGTTTGGTAAGAACATTTCATGACCCCTATTAGCCCTCTTAACTCCTTGTTTAAGCTTTTTCCTGCTTTTTTAAAAAGATATTCTTTGAGGGTCTGTCTTCGGATTCCTAATGTATGCCTTCTTTTCTTTTTGACTAAGCTCACAATTTCTCTTGCCATCAAAAGTTCCCGAATCTTGCCACCTTTGTCCTTAACATGTTGGTCTTGAACTATAATCAACGGGCCTTCAAAGATTCCCACAGGCCAACTGTGGATTTACCCCCAAACAGATATTCCGTATTTACATTCCCCATTCCTGCCTAATATTGTTGTAGTTAGTCTTCCTCCAGTTTAGTACTTTCATCTAAGTACTACTTTTATCTTTGTCCTTAAGTAACTTAAAACTTGCAGAATTAAGGTCACTGTTTCTGAAATGCTCCCCACTTGAATTTTAATCACTTGTCAGGCTCACTCCCAATACCAGGTCTAGAATTGCTCCTTCCCTAATTGGGCTATTTACATTTTACTTCAAGAAGCCTTTGTGGACAAACCTAACACATTCCCTTCCATCCAAGCCTTTGGCACTAAATGAGTCCCAATCAAAAGAGGAGAAGTTAAAATCAGAGACTACAATAAACCTTTGTTTTTACATTTTTCCATAATCTGTCCACATATCTGTTCTAACTGATATTTGTTTTTTTTTTCTGATTGTGTTATCTCACTATTCATACACATTCTCTCGTTTGTCACTTAGTACCAAAATGGGCCTTGATTGCTATTGCTGCAGGAGTGGGCCTTGTCATCCTCCTCTGTGTCATCTGCATCTGTGTAAAATGTTGCTGCAAAAAGAAGAAGAAGAAGAAAAAGAAGGAGCAAGTTAATTTGAAAAGTCTAAATGGCTCCACCACTACAAGCCTGGTGAGTACTCTAAAACAACAACTCATTCCATTGGCAGGACAGTACTGTAAGCAATTCCACCATCAATGGAACAATTCCACTGTAGCAATTCATAAATGTTCTTGAAGCAAATATTGAGTGATTTTTCTTTCATACAAAAAAGCGTATCTGCGTGACAAGTCTGTGCTATCATATCATTAACATTAGAGTGCACAGTGGCTCAGTGGTTAGCACTACTACCTTATAGTGCCAGTGACGCAGGTTTGATTCCAGCCTTGGACACTGTCTGTGTGAAGTTTGCACATTCTCCCTGTGTCTGTGTGGGTTTCCTCCTACTGTCCCAAGTGTGCAGCTTTGGTGGATTGGTCATGCTAAATTGTCCAGGAATGTGCAGTTTAAGTGCAGTGTGATAGGGTAGGTGGGTGGGCTGTTCTTTGGAGGATCTATGTGGACTTGATGAGCCAAATGGCCTGTTTCTACACTGTAGGGATTCTATGAACATTAACTTATATTTACCAAGTGCAATTATCATCAAGAAATGAAAAGTTCTTCATGGAGACAAAATGAGACAAAAATGGAGGGACATAAAAGCTATGACAATGAATATTTCAAATTTGAGATATTGGGATTGGTGTCAATGAAACCATGTTCCAGTGTACATCAATGCCTTTAGGTTAGAAAGTGAAGAAGTTTGAAGTAAAGTCTACAGTAACATGCTTCCTTTATACATTCAACAATAGATTAGGAATTTGTTTAAATGTAATCTCAATCTCTCTTGAATTCCATTAACTAGAGGTTATTAAAGTGATGTACAAGGGAACAGGATAACTCTTATTCGCGAACACTTTGCATACACCCATCTGTTGAAAACAACATGACTTATCAGAATACCACTGTGACGTATGGAATTGAGTAATCACAGGGAATGAAAGCTCTCCATTCCTCACCCACCTCCTCCTCACCAGATTTCTTGATAGCACATACAGAGGCCAGCCCCATGTGTCTTAATATCTGACTGTAGGGAATAGGCTATTCAGCATTAATAATAACCTGTCTGAGAGCATTATTCACTTGAAAAATTCATATTGAAATCAATCTATAAGTATACATTTTAATATTTAAACTTTCTCCAAAGATGAAAAACCCTGTGTCTATTTTATCCAAACTTTTAGCACAGCAATGTCTTTAATATTACATGAGTATGTTTCATTTTAATGTGGAATTCTTAAGGTATAAGAACACTGAAGTACTTAAACATCCTAAAGTAAGTTACAGGATCCAGCACTTCTTTATATTTAGCTGTGCAATATGTTGATATATTTTAATGTACTATTCTTCTGAAAGATGGAAAAAAGTGCTACTGAATGGTATTCATCACCACATCAAACACTAGGCAATATTCCTACATCTACATGAATACAGAAATAATAGCGTACAATGACGTCGTTGCTGAATATTGCACAAGGTCATATTCCCATTGTTTTAGACTTTTATTATACTAATATCTGGATTATTTTATCATAGAAAAATTTGAGATGTGAAATATAAATTTGGTTTGCTCAGCTCACTGGGGTTTATCAGCAATAGATATGACAGCTCACCATTAAACCCTAAGGCTGAAACTTCTCATTGAAGCTGTAGCTCTTCCTACCAGCTAAGAAATGATAGTCAAGGCCACTTCTGCTATACTGGGAAGGAATTAATTGTTGCCAGACAGTTATCTGCCTGAGGTAGGGGCTTCTGCCCTATATAAGGGGATGTTCCGCTACCAGGAGTTGTTAGCCAATCAGGTAACAATCGTCCCATGTTGAGGAAGTAGAAAAGCTTTGCTGGGATCAGTCAGGCAGACCCATGCGACATGGGCCTTCCTCCATCACTGATGAAGTACCAGCTGTGGCCCAGAACAAGCCCTAAAGTGCCAAGTGTAACCACGAAAGGGCCGCAAATGGAACAAACATGGGTGGACTGTGTAACACTTATCCCACTGCTGGTAAAATATCTGTGAGAATATTTAGATGACTGCCAGCCTGCTCCTGGGGGAGAGTAGAGGGAAAAAAAAGTTCCATTCCAACTTACACCTTGTCAGCAGTGTTATTACACATTAAAAGGGAGATTTTCACCAGATGCATGATTTCTAAAGATTGTTATTCAGCAGTTCACTCTTTGGAGGAGCAGCAACGTATTTGGATCTTACTACGAATGTGTGAATCCCAAAAATTGCTGACAATGACCTACCCATTTCTTGTTCAAATAAACAGATCCTCGATGTGTTGGTCAGCTTCTTGTATTGTGTTTTACAGGTTCAGCCAGATATGGATGATTTGAATGGAGCTGAGGAAAACCGTGGAAAGTTGCAATATTTCTTAGATTATGATTTTAAGAAAGAAGAGGTAAATAGAAAGTTTTATCTAAATCCATCTAAATCAATAGCTGTAAAGCTATAAATATTATTGCGCATCTGAGGTAGAAGAGTAGGAAGAAATTGAATTAAGATTTATGCTCTTGAACAGCATTCAATTCCCTCTAATTGAGAGATATTGTGCAAAAATTAGAAATAGGCAAGATCATGAACAGCACTAGTACTTCCCATGGTGAATCATGCTACTGCACAGTTACTGGTATGGTTTGTACATATAAAATTGCCACTTAGTTGAGGAAGTTAAGAGTGTTTGAAATTTAACCACAGCAACTCAGGACAGAAAGACTGAAACGTTTGAGAGAAAAATTCCAATGAGTGCAAATTACATGAAAATTCCAACAGCTTTCTCATGGTAACTGGAGGATATGCTGAAATTCCTCTAATTTTAGGTGTGATCGTTAGGGCTAGGTCTGTCTCTAATTATTTTTGCTGTCAATGAGTTTGATTTTTGTGCCTCCTAGATAGATTGACAAGATACGACCAGCAGTCCAAATTCCCTTTGGCTATTCCATTATTTGTATGTATGCTTTGGGCATGGAACACTTATGTTGTAGTCCAGGAAATCACCCAATTATATTCCATGCATTTATGATATCTTGCAGATTACAGTTGGAATTATACAGGCAATGGACTTAATGGCCATGGATCTTGGAGGAACATCTGATCCTTATGTTACTGTGTATCTTCTCCCAGAAAAGACGCATAAATTTGAAACTAAAGTCTACAGGCGATCCTTAAATCCTACCTTCAAAGAACGCTTCACTTTCAAGGTATCGTAACTACTTAACTAATTGTCAGATTGATGTATTTTTCACTGAAATAGGCTGGATAAGCTAAAATCAGAAATAAGGACTCACATTTTGCTTGACAAGAAATTCAGTCTGCTTACGACAACTGCAGTTAAGCTATTTATGTAAGAAAACATTTTGACAAAGTAAGCAAATCAATTACTAGACCTCCTCTAAAGTGAAGCTCATCTTCTAATCAGCCAGGATTAAACTTAGCTTCTATTCACTGCAGCACAACATAGTGGTAATTAATACCATCTTTAACACATTATTTTTCATATTAAAGAATAGTATTAAAAATGATATTATATATCACCATGGTATGTTGGATTCAATAGAAGGTAAGTTTATTATCTTGCTTATGCATCATGCAGAGGCAAGATAGGCAGGTTGAATAAATTTCTGTCGTGACAGAAAAGTAGTAAGGCAGTGTATGGAATTGTGACTTTTTTTTACATATTTTGATTTTAAACATTGCTTGAATTGAGAGCATCCATGTGAAGGACTTAAAATTCTGGTGTGGCAAGGTGAAGAAATAGAAAGATTGGCAGCTCATCTGTGAAGAGGAAATGAAAACTGGGCACCCTCGCTTACAGATGGCTGATCTGCAACATTTGTTTTAAACCTGTGCAATGAATTTAAAATTGATCACACGGTGTTTCTTTTCAAATGTCAGTTTTGACAAGTTTTTCTGACTACAATAAAATTTCAAATGATCAGATTTGATAGTACATAGAAAAAGAACAAAAAGAACTGCAGATGCTGGAAATCAGAAACAAAAACAGAAATTGCTGGAATAACTCAGCAGGTCTGGCAGCGTCTGTGGAGAGAAATCAGGGTTAACATTTCAGATCCAGTGACACTTCTTCAAAATTGATGGTAGCTAGGAAATTATTGATATTTATGGAGATCATGGAGATAGAACCCACACAGAAGAAAAAAAAACAGTTGGATGAACAAAGGAGTGGTTAAAGGTCAGCCTGGGAGAGTGAATGGGGACCATTAGTAGCTGCCAGTGGGTAGTGTGTGGCAGTGTTCCAGGTGATGACAAAGCCTGATGTGTGAGGAGTGGGGTAGGACATGGCCTCAAGCCCGAAAATTGTTGAACTTGATATTAAGTCCAGAAGTTTGCAGAATTCCCAAGCAGAAAATGACTTGTTGCTCATCCAGCTTGTGCTGAGTTTCACTAGAGCACTGTAGGAAGCCTGAGACAGAGGTGTTGGCCAGGGAACGGGATGGTGTATTGAAGTGGCACGCAACTGGAAGCTCAGCGTCTTTTTTTGCAGACAGAACATAGGTATTCCGCAAAACGGCCACGCAGTCTGCATTTTGTTTCCCCAATGTAGAGGAGAGCACATTGTGAGCAGCGAATGCAGTAGACTGGATTGAGGGACATGCAGGTAAAGCGCTGCTTCACCTGGAAAGTGTATTTGGGCCCTTGAATACTGAGGAGGGAGGAAGTAAATGGGCAGGTGTCACACGTTCTGCAGTTGCAGGGGAAGGTGCCTTGAGGCTGTGGGGTGGGTGTTGGGAAGGAAGAGCAGGCCAGGGTGTGCTGGAGGGAATGATCCCTGCAGAAGGCTGACAATGGAGGGGACGGGAATATGTGTCTGCTGGCATCCCACTGGAGGTGCTGGAATAGAGGAAGAGTTGTGGTTGGGATACGGAGTAGGACTGGAATAAGGAATGTTTCACGTAACCCACAAAGAGACAGGCATAACTGGAGCCCATGCAGATACCCATGGCTACCCCTCTGACCTGAAAACTTGAAATTAGATATCCGTTCTATCACATCTGTAGCCAATGGATGGATGATTCTGCTCAACTTTTCTCAGGAGTCCAGCAGGCAAAAATGGGTTCAAGCCATCATTGAGTAAAGATGCCATGTTAATTGGCCTGATCATTGATCTGGCTAGGGAACACAGGCTTGTAAATTTCCAAGCATTAGTTCCAGCAATCAACTGCCATTAGTCTTTGCCCACATTTTGGAGATTGGGTCATTTGAACTGATAGGGGTGCTCAAGGAGTATGAAGGTTACAGTAGCAGCAGACCCCAAGGCCATGTCGCTCAGATGGGATAAAGATTTCCTTTTAAAGGCATTCTCAAATATCAGAGTTGGATAACCTTACTCCAATGAAGGTTTGGAGTCATCAGAAGGCATCAGTGGGGTTTGATGCCAGCTTTTAACAGCCTTAGCTTTTGCTCAGGCCTCTCAAGAATATGAAGGGTGGAAATTCCAAGGGATCTTCAGAAATTCTCCAGAATGTAACCCCTTAATTTTGGAGAAACCGTGGGAGATCCATCCACTGCGTTCAACTGGAATTTAAAGGTACAAATCAAATAGAGTGGATACCTGATTCAGCCCATATTTTGATTTACATACATGCCAAATACTGTCTTTGTTAGAAAATTATAAGTAATTTCATTTGGAGCTAATGAGCATTAAGGTTGGGGAGAACTTTCCCTTTGCAAGCGTCACTTTCTTATGGCTCTCAGTGTATCACAGACTCTGTGCTTCTTTGCTTCTTAGGAGTCTAGGAAGGTGAATGTTTGTACTCTGGACATTTCCCAGGTTCCCATAGATGAGCTGCCAAACAAATATGTTGCCATCTTACTTAGAGTCAGCTTCAGTCAGACAATCACAAGCTAAGTGTGCACAAGAACAATCATCTGAAAGTAGGAGTAGGTATGATTGATTGCATTGGAATTCCCATTATCTAGCAATTTTTAAAATTTACTTGAATTCCTCCTTTTTAACCTCATAGGCTAGCCAGGCTGAAATAGCTGACAAGACTGTGGTGATGCAGGTATATGACTTCAACAGATTTTCTAAGCATGATGTAATTGGCGAAGTGAGAATCCCACTTAACACTGTTAATCTGAACCACGTTGTTGAAGAGTGGCGGGATCTAACCTGTGCAATAAAGGATGAGGTAAGATTTCATCAAAAGCTATTGGAGTTCAACAGTGTCTATTGTTATGCAAATTTTCTTAACCTGTTGGTTGGATCTCATGATGATATGTATCCCAGATGTGACATGCACAGATCTCCTTTTGTGTCTTGACAAGGTTTTCCTGATATCCTGCTCCTCAATTAACACCTCTGAAACAGATCTTCTGGCCAATATCACTTAGTTATTTGTGAGGCCTCTCCTTATACAAATTGGGTGCTGTATTTCAACAGTGACGATACTTAAAAGCAATTTAGGGTGTCCTGAGCTTGTGAAACATGCAAAATAGATACAAATTAAAATCAAAGTCTAAAGTATTGATATGAACAGTGAAGAAAAGTTCTTCAAGAAGAGAATATGAGAGGACACTACTCCCCATTTCTGAGTACTGAAAAACTGCACTTAACTCTGAGTTTGTTTTCTCCCTCACTGCCAATTTTCAGAGTTTACTTTGTCCTTAATTCCATTGCTCTTTGTCTTTTTTTTGTAATCTTCCAAATGCATTGCATTTCTTGCCTGGCATCTACTGTGTCTTCATAACAAAAAAATTCTGATGTTTCTTAAGCATGACTATCACTCCATAATTCACACAAATTACTTTTAACCATATTTCCTTTTTGTAGAGACACGGTAATTTCATTTTTAAAGCTGTTATTATTGTGTCTACCACAGATATTAAATTGACAAACTTGTCAATTTAAAGATTAAACTTGTCTTCCTTCTTAAAGTAAGCACTACTAAACCACTCACCAGTCTTCCAACAGAAGTTGACACTAAATAAAGCTTTGAAATAAAGGGGAAAGATTAAATGTTGGCTCACCTGGACTGGGGGTTATGAGTGCACTGGAAGCATGGAAGTCCAGTTTACTCTCAAGCTGCAGAGTCTTTCATCCACAAATCTCCTGCAACATCACCAATGGCCTCCCTGCTTGAATGTCAGCCTGATTGACAGATCTGGTTTTCATTCCGGAGGGCTTGGTGGATGCTAGAGAAGAAGTTACAGCATCAGTTTAAGTCCAAACCCAAAAAGTCGGGGTAGTGGTTCTAATGGGGTGGGTTTCTGATCGCTGGGCTGGGGGCATGGTGAGTAATCAGAGGCCTGAGGGAACCAGACTTTGGAGCTGCGGGATTTGAGATCGGAAATCTGTGAAATCAGAGGCTGGTTGGTGAGCGGACTTTAAGGGACAGATTGGATGGCCTTGGAATGAAGTTGGAGGCCTCAGGTGGGGCAGAGGCTCTGTGAAGGAAGTCAAAGGGAGGTCATGTAGAGTTTACCAGACATTTGATCTAACAGATAAAATTCTTTCCTCCTGTGTCTAGCAGAACTTGCTTGCCTTTAGCTGCCAGTATCCTGGAACATTATTCCACAACCATAAAAAGCAGCACAGCATTAGGAGCAGCTGGGGGAAACCGGGATTGTTGAGGACCTAAAATAAAACCACTCAAATGCTACAAATTTGAAGAAGTTATTGACAGGATCGTAAATGAGAATGACAGATTTACATCAAGTTAAAATCCTTAATTGGTTATGATTTATTTTCTGCTTAAGAAAGAAGGACGATATCCTTAAGAAGAAGTTACACATCTTAAACAATGCAAATGTTTACAACGACAAGACATGACATTTTATGTCAAATTATAATTACCAAAATGTTTTGGCTGCTAAGCTCTATTAGTAACAATGATTCCTGTATTTTCTTTCCCTGCTATGCTTTGTTTGAATATTGATGACTTTATTTTGTTTGGTTTCTTTATTAGCAAGTGAAACTTGGTGATATCTGCTTCTCACTCCGTTATGTTCCCACTTCAAACAAGTTGACGGTTGTAATTTTAGAAGCCAAGAACCTGAGGATAATGGATAAAGATGGTTTATCTGGTGAGAGTTCCTACTGAACACTTGTGGCTGCAACTTTCACTGACGTTACCTCTAACAAAACATTTGTTTTGAACAATCTGCCAGCCTGCATGCTTTCTGTTTCCACGCTGATTGTAAATACCTGCTTGTGGAATGTCATTCAAGCATCAGTCTTTAGAAGTAAAATTGGGATAGGCCAAATGCAAGTCCACAATATTTTGCTTGTAGATTCTGGTGTTGAAATTGGTCTTGGGTGGTAGCTTAAGTAAGGTGATAGTGAGTTGCTAACCTGGCCTATCAGAAACTTTTGTAGAGAGAGGGGCAAAAAGAGGGCAGAAGAGAAAAAGGAAGTGCAGAAATAGGTCATTGGAGAGATCAGGAGAAGAAAATGCTGATCTGTGGAGGAGGAGTGGAAGACTAAAGAGTGGGAGGGGAGAAAAGCAGGACAGAAAGAAAGCAGGGAAGAGAGAAACAATGGACAGAGGAAGAAAAGAGGAATCAGAGAGAGAGATAGGGAGAAAGGGAGACAGAGAGAGAGAGAGAGAGGAGGAAGAGTTGGAGAAATAGGGGAGAAAGATTACGGGTGTTCTATCTTTTTCTACAAATTGCTCCTAGATAATTTTCATTCTGTTTGTAATGCATTCACAAATAATTGCCACTGTCTGTAATGCTTGCCCTGATCTTTGTTGTCTTGTCTCTAATGTTTTGATAGATTACTGCAACTTTGTCCATTTACCTGCTTCCCTCTCTAACACATTCTAGCAGTCTATCATTCTGCACCTAATGTACTTACAACACTTATTGAAAACTAAACCCCAGTGGTATAATTCTGGATGTAACACACCAAAGCTGTTATCTTCTTGTATTATATTCCAAGATCAATTGCACTCAGAGTTCCCTATATTTAGCATAGTGTCTAGGAGAGACACCAATCATTACCCACAAAATGAAGGTAATTTTTACTTCAGATGATAGTGTAACTCACATGAATATCAGTTTGACCACTTGCTACACATCTCCTCTATTTTCTATTTCCATTGAAGTTAAAGGAAAGGAAAATTGGCAGAGGAACTTTAGAGGAATGGCTGAGCTGATGTTACTCCAGATGATATGAAAAATAGAACAATGATCGCATATCACTCCAAAGTGAATAATGCAAGTCTTGTACCTGTCAAGAAACAGAGTCAAACGCATTCACTGTACCTCTCTCATACACTAATTTCTCACATGAAGGATTTGAGATTAATTTTCAAACAAGCATCTTCAAAATAAATGTTACTTCATACTGTTGACAGACAAAGGCTGAATACAGAACCAAGTTTTCACCAGTTCACCAGTATTTGGAGGTATTCTTTATCTTTTTTATAGACCCCTATGTGAAGATACGTCTGATGCTGAATAAGAAAAAGTTTAAGAAGAAGAAGACAACAGTAAAAAAGAACACCTTGAATCCATATTTCAATGAGTCCTTTACCTTCGATGTGACTTTTGAAGAAATACAGGTGAGAGGAATATGTGGAATAATTAAATGTACTTTGCAATAGGTTACATTCTCTCTTGCATGAAAATGATTTGAACAGCTTCGACTTAAAGGCAAAAAGATCACCACATAAAATGTGCAATTATAGAATACGGGACTATTGCACCAAATAAATATTCTAACTGGAAGAGGCAAGTTGAAATGTAAATTTCCAAATCTGTGCCCCATTATAATGATCTCAAGTGAGGGGACAGTTGGAACTGTTTGCTTCAGTCGTCCTGATCTAGGGAGTAGGGACAAAACACAACCTGGATACCTGCTACTGATTGCTATTCAAAGTTCTGACTGGAAAGTTTCTGTATCATAATACCGAGCGAATTCCATTCTAATGTCTTCCCACAACCTGCTCACACTCACTATCAAAGAATATTCACTTCAGTCCTGGGGAAGGAAGAAGGCAGTTGCAAAGATGTGCCTCAGATAGGCAGTGCTTCTAATTTAGGGGAACATATTAAATGCTGTCATAAGTTAACTATTATTTTTCACCTCTGGATCTTCACTTTCATCCCAGATCACACTAAGTCCCAGTAATATCTTCTTTGTGTTGTATCTTAGTGAAGTATGTGGAATAACTTTGAGTGTCTGAATGCAGGTCCAATAGCACACAGTACAATAAACTCAAAGTACTTTGCAATCTTACCCAATCGCACATGATGGCTAGTTTTGAAAATATTGTTTTGCAATGATTCTGGTGAAAGCTGAGCGGGTGTAGATGCTAGGATGAGGTCTCAAGTATTTCGCTTTGCACTGTAGAAATGTTAAGACTGCTACTGCAGTGCAGTTGCTGCAAATGAGACTTTTTTCAATATTCTAACTGGGGCACATTATAGAGGCAGAGCAGAAAATGATATATTGTGGCTTATCTCATTGCGTTAATATTAGTTGCAAGAAAGTCTCCATTTCACACCATTAACATCTTGATTAACATGAAATCCATGAAGAAATGCAAAAATGTAAGATGAGAAATAAATTTCAAATGTCTCTAGCATTCTCTGTTTTTGTTTCCTCTTTCATCAACAGAAAGTGCAGTTAGTGATCTCTGTGTGGGACCATGACAAGCTGTCAAAGAACGATGCCATTGGAAAATTATTCCTTGGTTGTGATGCTACAGGAAATCAGCTGCGCCACTGGTCTGATATGCTGGCCAACCCAAGACGACCAATAGCGCAATGGCACACTCTCCAAGCCAGGGAGGAAGTGGACAAAGCACTCAAAGAACTTGGGGTGAAATCTCGTTTCCAAATCTTCTAGAGTTTTGACTACATTGAAACCAAAACAATTTCTACCCTGTCATAAATTATAAACCTGGCTGTTTCAGATAAACCTGTTCACCTTTGCTGAGAAACATTCCTGTTCAAGCTATGTTCTAAGAATTGAACCAAAGTGGAAAAGGTGAAATGTATTACATTACGATCTCAAACTAACTGAATACACAACGGAAAATGCAATACAAACACATTATATTTACAACTTTATAATCCTTATTATACTTGTAAAGCTGATTCCATTACTGGATGCAGTGCATTCAGAAATCCTGAATATTTGGCATATTTTCACTGTCCTGGAATATGCAACTAAATTGAACTAAATAGAAGTCAGTGGATTGTTTGGTATGCACACTTTAATTGAAGAACTTTATATATTAAGGTTAATTTATATTTATCCTTTCATTCCTTAGATCAAATTACTGCTTCAATGGACCATTATTTCCATGGTTTCAGCTTGATAGTACATAAAATAATGATATTAGCAGGTCTCCCTCACAGAAGTATACTAAAAGGATCCAATTTGAATTTGGTCTTTTATACAGGTGAACCAGCTGGTCTCCTGCAGGACAGCAATTGGAACAGTGTTAGGGAGGGTGTAAAAAATTATCCAGAGCTTTGGTTTTGGTCATTATCCACGGACCCTTGCTGGAAAATGCATAGATGGATGTCAAGAGTATAATTAGGATCTGCCTTAATGTACTTCACACGTGATAATTTCTAAGGGCTTCTTAAACACTGATTAGTTAATTAACCAAGGTATTGAAAGCTTTACGCGTCGTTGAAAATGATAATAAATTGATGGAGACTCCAAAACTCTATGGGATGTTGCAGAAGTCTCTTGTCATCAGGAGATCAACAAAGCCCATGATGAAAAGCCAGAACCTAGTTCCATGGGTTCGTAACAATTTTTGAAGATTTTTAATCTACCTCTACATGCCCTTAACATGGTAAATGTTGTGCACAGGTTTTGGGGTGAGAATGGGGCAGGTGTGAAGGCTGAGAATGGAATTGGGTGCTGGGACTTCCTCTGCCTAGCAGAGTGACTGGTTCAATCAGTCTGTGGCAGATCTCTGTACCTGAGAGAAGTGAGTGTGAACTGGAATGTCAACTTCCAGGTGGCCAAAGAAAAGCAGCCTGGATATCAAATAGAAGAACAGAATTTTGAAAATAATTGATTTAACTTACAATTCTTTATTTTCCACATGTAAATGTAAGTGATTACTTTTTACATAATCTAACCACGTAGCAAACCAACGTTTCCTTTAGTTTACATGTTCTCTTTTAACTGCGCAATTCTTTACTCATTTTATTCAATGCTGGTTAATACTTTCTTCTGAAATATTGAATAAGCTATTTAACATGGACTTCTGCTTTGCTGCATTATCATGTATCCTGAACTAAAGACTCATCATATTGCCTCCTATTTTAACTCATTTACCTCTTCCCTTCACCTCATTAAGTTTCCCATGACGTACAAGTCTTTTTAAAGCCCAGCCTTATTTTCAGATAAAAACCATCCTCTTATTAGTGGCAATGTCTTGCACATTTGCCTTGACTTTAGACCTAACATTTTTCAATAATAATTTAAATTAAATGGTGAAAAATTGTCCTTTCCTATGATGGACTATTTCCTGTAAATGGGAGCTGAATTCCTTTGATGAAGTGAGTGTGATTTCCCTTGTTATTAAGACTGTATTTGATTGAGTGGCATACCAAGGAGTCCTGGTGAAACTAGACTCAATAGAAATTGGGGGAACACTCTCCGCTGGTTGGAGTCATACCCAGCACATAGGAAGATGGTTGTGGTTGTTGGAGGTCAGTCATCTCAGCTCCAGGACATTACTGCAGGGGATCCTCAGGTTAGAGTTCTACATTCAACCATGTTCTGCTGCTTCATCAATTAACCTTCTTTCCATCATAAGGTCAGAAATGGGCAAGCTCTTTGATGATTTCACAATATTCAGCATGATTCACACCTCCTCGGTACCAAAGCTAACCATGTTCAAATGCAACGAGACCTGGACAATGTCCAGCTTTGTGCTGATGAGTAGCAAGTTCTATCCATGCTACACAAATATTAGACAATGAACATCTACAAGGAAAGAGAGTATAGCCATCACTCCTTGACATTAGAAAGCATCAACCACCGCTGAATGGCCGAAGTGATGGGTGTCTACTATTAACAGCCTTAGGGTTACTGTTAATGAGAAATTAAATTGGACTAAATATATAAATACTGTGGCTAAGTATCCTACAGCAAGTAACTTGCCTCTTCCATCAACAAATTACAAGTCAGGAGTGTGATGGAATAGTCTCCACTTTCCTGGTTGAATGCAACTCCAACAACACTCAAAAAGCTTGATGCCATCCAAGACAAAACAACCCACTTGATCAGAACTACAGCTATAAATGTTTACTTATTCCACCACTGCACTCAGTAGCAGCAATGTGTACCACGCACTGCAGAAATTCACCAAGGCTTCTTGGATAGCACCTTCCAAATTCATGATTACTACCATCTAGAATGACAAGGATGGCTGATACATGGGAACACCAACATCTGTAAGTTCCTCTCCAAGCCCCTCACCTGACTTGAAACATTTCGCTATTCCTTTATTGTGAACATGACTCACACATGAAAGACTTATAATAGTTTTAAAAAAAAATTCCAACAGAGGCACCATTCTAAAATAAAGTGATTAGTGCATAAGTTAAATACTGACCAGAAGGTTCTCATGTTGAGTATAGCTTAAGTATCTAGGACCAAGGAAGGCAAATATGAAGTAGGGGTTCTTTTCGCATTGATACTGGTGTAATAAATGGGCACATTAAATGTAGTGTTGTATGAACATGGAGTGAAAGATATGCTAGAATACAAGGAAAAAAAAATATCAGTTGCCTTGTTGACCCTGTATCACCATTTGGCTTTTATCGACTTAACCTCAATTCCTTTCATTTCCTCCCATATATAATTAACCCTATTTTAACAGACACAGTTGATGATTTGCCTGTGGCCCTCAAGGGGCAGTTTACTGCATAAACTATTAATTATTTAAGTCAAAAACATTTTTTCTGGATTTGTTTTTGATTAATTTCATTCGAAACTAACATATGTTTGACTTGGTACTTATGAAATAACCAGGAAATATGGACTTTATAATAGTGAAAATATCTGATCAACTGAGTATATGGGAATGAAGGACCACACCCGAAGCCAGGATGATATTGGTAGTTATGAATCAGAAGTGTTGTGTATACATACCTGCTATGTTATAAATAAAGCTATTTAAATATTTTTGTTTTCCTCATGTACTGCTTGTTTTATAAATGCACAAACAGTTAAGAGTACAATTTTGAAGAAGAGCAGGGAAGTTATCCATGAAATTTTCACAAATACTAATCGCTCAATCAACAGGATGCAACTTCTCTGCTTTTCAAGGGGACAAGCTAGCATACTTACCTTTCAAATTACAACAGTCACAACACTACAAAAAAACTCATTGAACGTAACATATTTTGGGACGTCTGGTGGTCATAAATTATGCAATATAAATGCAAACCTTTCTTCCTAAACATTTCCAGTTATCTGCTTTGTATTTTTAAATGATAATTTCATAGATATGCATTTTAAGATAAATAATCAATGGCTACCATGGTACTGCATCGAGTGCATGACAAGTTGTACACTTAAACAACATATTCTAATTTGTACATATGTAGTGCCTCTAACATTCTTAAATAATCCCAGAGTTTTCATATTCCAGTAAATTACTGTAATTCCAATTAAATAACTGACCAGTAATCTGTTGATGGTGGTATTGATGAAGGATAAACAAGGGTAAGGAACAGGGAGAACTGACTTGTAGTAGGACCGTGAGATATTTAGAATACACCTTTAGAGATAGGCAGAGCCTCAGTTGAACGTGTATCAGGTATTAACCATTTAGATCATTTGACCAGCTATTTTTGTTTTAAGCAAGACCACTTGAAAGCCTTTGATTGAATAAAATGTTGGTATTTTAGAATATATGCTGACTGCATCATTCCATATATTTTACATTAGGTGCACTATTCTACATAACAAATATTGTGTATACCAGTAATCACATTATGCACTGGACTTTCTCTTCAACTATAATGTAATCAAAGAAGAAGCTAAAATTACACTTGTTTGAAATAAAATCTGAAAATATTGGGTATATATTAAGAAAGGACAAAGTTCAAGCAGGGGTAACATTTCTATCTTGGAAGAAGGCAAACTTTATAAAGCTGAGTCATGATCTGGAAAAAATTGACTTGTTACAGCTACTTGAAAGAAAGTGGTAACAAATCAGTTGAAGGCATTCGAAAGTGAGGTTCTGTGGGCATAGTGTAGATAAGTAGCACGAAAAGAAAAGGTAGCACGACCAAATCAAGAGGTCCTGGCTTTCCAGAAGGATACAGGTAAAATACAATAGCTAAAATAAGAAAATAGAATTTATGACAATCTCAAAACTTTAAGAAGCTTAGAAGAACATAGATAGTACAGGGGTGAAGTTAAATGGAATTTAGGAGAGCAAAGAGAGCATATGAATAGATGTTGACTAGTAAAATGAAGGAAGATCCATAGAAGTCATAAACATATATTAAAAGCAACAGAATGACTAAAGAAAGGGTTGTGTTTGTCAGAAAATAACAGGGAACTTTGCCATAAATGCAAAACACATGAAAAGGTTCCTAGCTGTGTATTTTATCTCCACAAAGGAGAACGATGGTGCAGGCATTCTAGTTAGACAGCATGAGTGTGACATAGTACATAAAATAAGCAAAATGAGAGTGGAATATTGGCGTTCTTGAAGATGAATAAAGTGTATCATCAATTGTTCAAGGAAGCCAGATTGGAAAAGCAAATGCTGTGAGGCTCATTTTCCAATCCTGACTGGATTAAGGCATTGTACGAGGATTGAAGGTTTGCCAATATTCAAAAAAACGTGTGCGGAATTGGCCAAATAGGTAATAGATCAGTCAGTCTGAGCTCAGTGATGGGAACCTCACTGGAATCAGTATTGAGAGATAGGATTAACTGCTACTTGGAGACGCATAGTTTTATTAGGTGCTGTTTGCTTAATGCTGTCAAGGTAAGGTCATTTCTTCCTATCTGATTTGATTTTTTGAAGAAATATTAAAGAGGATTCATGAGGGTAATGCAGTGGATGATATTTATATGAACTTTAGCAAGGCATTTGACAAGGTCCCACATGGCACACTGTTAAGAAACATAAAAGCCTATAGGATTCAGGGGAATGTGGTGAGTTGGATCCAAAATTGGCTCGATGACTTGGAACAAGGGGGTGCTTTTGTGAATGATTGCTGTTTGCTGATAATTGTACAATGTTTAGCGCCATCTGTGACTCCTCAGATATTAAAGTGGTTCATGTCCAAATGCAGCAAGGTCTGGCTTGGGGTCATAAGTGTCAAACAACATCTGTAGCACACAACTGCTAGGAAATGACAATCTCCAACAAGAAAAATTCTAAACATGACCTTTTGACATTGAATGGCATTAACATCACTGAACCACCCACTATTAGCATCCTAGGGTTTAACATTGACCAGAAACTCAACTCGACTAATCATATATATAGTACAGCTATAAAAGCAGGCCAGAAGCTAGAATTTTGCAATGAGTAACTCACTTCCTGACTCTCCCAATCCTGTCTACCAATTACAAGTCACAAGTTAGGACTGTGACAGCACAATCCCCATTTGTCTGTCTGACTGTACCTCCAACCACTTTCAAGAAGTTTGACACCATCCAAAACAAAGAGACTGTTTGGTCAGCACTATAAACCTTTATTCCCTCCATCACCGACACTCAGCAGCAGCAGCGTGTGCTATCTACAAGATATACAACAGAAATTCAGCAAGACTTCTAAGACAGTAACTTATGACCAATACCATCTGGAAGGACAGGGGCAGCAGATACATGGGAACACCATTACCTGTAAGTTCCCTCCAAGTCATTTACTATTCTCACTTGGAAATATATCACTGTTCCTTCACTGAGTCAAAATCCGGGAACTCTCTCCCTGATGGCATTTTGGGTGTACCTGCATCAAATGGACTACGACCATTCAGGAAGGCAGCTCACCACCATCTTCTCAAAGGCAAATAGGGATGAGCGATAAATGCTGACCTAGAAAAAAAATTGCATGAGACAGAAAATTGGCCAGTAGTTGATAGTGAAGAGGATAGTCGTCAACTGCAGGAAGATATCAGTTGATACCTCGGAGTGCATATCCACATTCACTGAAGGTTGCAGGATAGATAGATAAGATTTTGAATAAGACGTATGGATAGCTTTCCTTCATTGGGCAAGAGTTGGGAACTAATGCTGTAATTACATAAGGGTCAGTTTCAGCTAAGCTGGAGTTCAGTATACAGTTCTGATCACTAAAATTTCAGGAAAGGCATAATTTTTCTTGAGAGAGAATACAGGGGGCTTTTACAAGAACATTGCCAGTGTTTGAAAATTGCAGCTATATGAGAGATTCGATAGACTAGGGTTATTGTGTTTAGATCATAGAAAGCCAAAGTGTGACTTAATTGCAGTGTACAAAATGATGATGGGTTTGGATACAGTGGACAGAGAAGACTTGTTTGCCTTCATGGAGAGGTCAAATATCAGGGGGATGCATATTTAAGGTGAATGGCAGAATGAGGGCGCAAGGAATCACCAGAAGGTTGTGGGTGTCTGGAATTCACTGCCCAGTTTGGTGGTTGAGGTGGAAGCCCTAAACTCATTTAAAAGGACACCTGGATCTGAACCTGAAGTGCTGTAACCTGCAAAGCTATGGCCCAAACGTTGGTAAGTGGGCAGCTAGTTTATTCAGATAGTACAGACATGATGGTCTGAATGGTATCTCTCTGAGCTTCAGCTTTCCTATGGTTCCTTTGATTTGTCTGAACCACAGCACCCATCAAGCTAGATATAGTCTGTGTCAGTCATGAGCCAGGTTTCCCTGAAAGGAGTTAATTAAGCATTAATGGTATGTCTGGCTACTACATAATACTAACCAGAAAAACAAAAACAGAATACTCTTTAGATACAATCAAACAATGATATAAAAAAAATTTTGTTCATATAGGATATCGAGGGTTGGCCAGCAATGGTTGACCAGAACCTCTGGAAGAGTCCTTAGGAAGAATCAATGCTTTCCTTAGTAAAAGTCAGAAAATTAAGGGGAAAAATACTTTGCAATTTTTGAAACAATGTAAAAAATGAAACAATCAGTACAACTTTCAGGAGCCAGCAGAAAGTTTCTCTGCATTTGTTTCATTGTGGGAACTGGCCTATTTCTTTCTATCAGGATTTCCCTGTCTGATGAACCTTTTGTTTTACATCTTTATGATGCACTGCAGACAAAAATAGCAATGTAGTTTTAATGTCATTTCATTCCTTAGGTGAAAGCTAGAAGGTCTATGAAATGAGGTACTGCATGACTCATTTCCCAAATATGTTCCAAACACCTACTGCAAGATCATTAAATGCAACCTCCATACAAGCCAGTACAAGAGTGACGCACTTTCGCTATTACTATTTAATAAGTATGGTGGAATACTATCATTAAATCAGGCCAATCACTGTCATTGTGAAGTTCCTTTGCCTTAACAAAAGCCTTCATTTGAATCTATTTGTTATCCACTTCTTCCAAGATTCATTATAAAGTTTGGATATTCTACACATTTCTGGAAAAGACAGCAACATGAATTTTGAAAAGGAGAATTTTGACCTTGGGGTATAGGAAAGGAAGGGAAGGTTTTCTGGATGGACAAATGTGAGAACTTCAGCCAAGGCAGCCCAAAATGATTGAGACCCTTCCCATTGTAAGAAAGAGATGATCAAATAACAAAGTAACACCAGCAACTCCAGATTCTTTCAGGTCAGAATCAGTCTTCAGTCTGGAGGCCATGATGGGCTACACTTCCAACACGACATTGAGCTTGGGCACTAGGATCTTTCCAGCTTTCTGATCCATAGGCCACCGTCAGCAAGGATAGGTAACTGCACCTCCACCACAATAACATTCAACACTGGAGCCCCCCCAGGATGGGTCCTCAGCCCCCTACTGTACTCCCTGTACACAGACGACAATGTAGCCAAATTCCAAAAGAACGCTGTCTACAAGTTTGCTGATGACACCACTGTGGTAGGATGGATATCAAAAAACAATGAGCCAGAACACAGGAAGGAGATGGACGTCTTGGTGATGGGGTGCAATGATAACAAACTCTCTCTCAATGACGGCAAAACTAAAGAACTGATCATTGACTTCATTGAGAGTTATTAGCAATGACCATCACTGTGGTCCACAGGAGGAAGTGTAAAAGAACAGGGTGGGCATTTAAGATGTACTGTCAGGGTTCAGCTAGCAGGGAGACAAACTTTCAGGTGGTATGTCTCCAAGTGGATAGAAATGTGCTGTAGGGATACAGCGAGATAACAGTGGATATTGATGACCTTGTGGTACCTGGTGACCAGATGAATGCAGATACTGATAGGATTGTACCAGGAGCTGCGTTCCCTACCATTACTTGCCATTCTCTCGATTTGAAATCCAACGGGAAAAAGGCTGAGGCCACGTCCAGGGTGGGCAGTTTCAGCGTCAGTTCCATGGGCAGAAGTGCAAGGATCATGTTTGCTGCATGTTAGAACATTGAAGGAACAGGCACATGATGCATGTGCTGGCAAACTCCAGCTACATTTCATTTGCAAACTTTTCTTTGCACATATGTAATACATGGAGAGTGAACATGCTTCCGTGTCAAGTGTTGATAAAAGGTGGAATGTATCCCGCTCTTGATGCTTACAAATCGATCATTGTCATCTCAGTGATGCAGAATTTAGCAAACATATGTTAAAAGGATGTGAATGTTGACCAAAAGCACCACCTCATATGCAGAACTCCAAAGGGTGCTGCCAGATGAGGTGAACACTATAAGTCATATAATTATGATGATAGACACTAATGTTTGCAATGAAAACTTGGATGATTTGATGTGGGTCTGGGATGGGATGAGGATAGAGTGCAGCAGTCACTTCCTTTTTGATGTAATGTGTTGCTCACTCAGTCAACAGAGCACCCCCACCAAGTTGGTGCATCGGCTGTAACCAGAGCCAAAGTGGAATAGATAGTGGGACTGCTGAAGACGCAGTTCCACAGCTTGGAAAAATGTGGGGGAGGGGTCTATCTGGCATAATCAAGGCAAAATATACCACAACATCCTGTTGCGCTGTGCTCTGCATAACTAAGGCAGATATCAAGGTGATAGATGTTGAGACACTGGAGAACAGAAGCAATCATCGAGAGAAGGATTAAAGCAGTCAGTTGGATGAAGATGAAGTTCTTGCGGACGACAGAACATAGCGCATCAGGAACTACATGACCAACAGGATCTGATTGTCACCCAGTTCCAGTATAGCTGGGTGCAGCAGACCATCATGGACTATCAAGGTCAAAATGCCAACATTGGTTTGCAGTATGGGTGTGAACTGCGACGTTTCTTTACTTTGTTTATGACCCATTTTGCTGGCTGCCAATAAAAGTTCATGTATGGAATTATCGAATGCTTGTCTGCATGTGATATTATTGTACTGAACCATGATGAGGATGACCAGTGCGCACTGAGGAAAGGATAGCTTGGTGGTTACACAGTGACTTAGGTGAGAGAATGAGGTTGTGTGTGCGAGGGAGTGTCAGCCATGCCAAGTTTGAGGCTAATTTCCCATTACATCGCTGGTGAGGGGCAAGACCAGATTGCCTACACTTGTCTGGGTGCACAGTGGCCATTCAAAGATGGCACAGGCACAACAGATGCCAGTCTTTTGGTGGATATACAGTTAGTGGCAAGGTGTTCTGGCAATGGTGTGTGGTAAGATGGGGCTAGAATCAGATAAGAGGCCGTGCCTTGGGACGGAACAGTTAGTTAATGAGGCATGTTTGGTAAGGTACAGTGAAAAATCTCACTGGATCTCATGATGATAATCTCTCCAAAAAAAAACACACAGCATGCAAAAGAAAGTCAGATCCAGCCTGTAGCTTGTTTTTTTTCTCCTCTAGATTTAAACATACAACTTAAATTTTGAAAGCAAACAAAGCATTGTTAGCAGAAACAGTTCAGTAGTGGGTGTGAATCAGGGAACCATATCAGGAAGAAAACTGAGTTGTGTAGTACTGCTTATGCAGAGGAGACAGACTGCAGGTTTCCCTGGCATGATGCACCAAATGGCCATTTCCAGTGCAGCCCACACAGCTATAATGAGTGAAGTATCATCTCGGGTGCACTCAGTCTATGTGTCGAAAGATGTTGAACAAAATCAATGATGCAAACGGGCTGATGCAACACTAGGATACCAAATTTGGTTAATCTATTTGTGCACAGCCCAGTTCTTACTCACTCATGGAAATAGAAGTGTGGTGAAGCGAAATGATGTTATTCTGGGACTATTTAAAGGGCCACTCACACAGGCACTACTGAAATGCTTTTCACTTACTTTTGCTGAGGAAACGTTACTGATAGCACTGTGGTGGGTGTTGGGGCAATTTTGGTCTGTTTCACTAACCATAGAAATGGAAAATTACACTACCTTGACACTAGACAGCAGTTACTGAAGTATCATTTTCTCCGTCCGAAGGAAAAATCAGTTAAAAATAAAATGCTTTTTGAAGTATTCAAGGTCAGTCAAAGTGGTATGTGGTCATTTGCATGGTTTACTGTCATTTTTTTCCCCTTCTGGGCTGCAACTTGGTCAGGACATGTAGATGAGAAGGAAAGAGAAGAACCTTTGTGAAAGAACTCCCCTGAGGCTGGTATGCCATCACCAAGTCACCCTTTATTTAAACGCAGAGAGTCCTTGACACTGATCTAGCTCCCGCAGAGCCAGTTCTCAGAGTCTGACACTCCTGTTTAGATCTCAGATTAACAGCCAGATTAACAGCCCCAATCAGGCAACTCATTCTGAGGTTGACCAGGCTGATCCCGTTACTATCACTACCCTCTGCAAGAAGGACAGGAGAAGAAGGACAGCTGCCCATAGCAATAAGCTAAGAGAGGTAACTAAGGAGTCTGTGATTCACAAAGGAGATTATCGTAAAACTGGTTCCACTTCCTCAAAACCAATCTGGAACCACGTTGCAAGTTAAGGATGGGCCTTCTATGATTGCAATGATCACCATCACCCTTACATTCTATGCCACTGGATCCCTCCAGGTCAGAGCGGGCAATTTCAGTGACCTAATGCAGCTCACAGCAATGCCTTGGGGAAGTCCAAGAAGCATTGTATGTGAGTTTTATCCTTTTCATCCTTTTCTCCCTGAGGCAGGAATGCATGGATACATGTACTCACCACAAGAGCAAACTTCCTGATGGTGCAGGATTCTATTAGCCCGCTGTTAATACATGGAATTACACAATCATTGCAGCACTGTCAGTATACAGTTAATGTCTGACCATACCAAGATCTTTATTGCAGTGGATGCCTGCTATACTGACAGCACCCATAAAGCTTCTGACCTGGTGCCCATGGTTCATGCTTTGAGATGCTGTTTGCTGAGTTGAATTTGACAGGTACTGGTTCCAACATTCATGTTGAGATTTCTCACAATTAGTCGGCATGTTTGCCAGCTGTAATTTAATGAGGAACATTGTGGCATTAATAATGTGTTTAACAAGCTGTGATCCCCTTCATTGGCAACTTAATGCTGCCCAGTGAGAGAGTCACCTTATCTCTCAGCAAAAGCATAAAAAATGAAGCAAGATGCTACTGGAATCAAGACTTCTCATCCAACTCTCTCACAAATCTCAGCATACCCCACGTCACTCATTCCCTGATGATATTCTACCCTATACGACTGATCTTCGCCTCACAGGCGTTCACAGTTTGCAATGGCTCTTTCTGCCAACAAACACCATGAAGGTACTTTGTTGATTTTATAGTTTAACTGGTGATTCATTTTTTAAAATCTAAACTTAAATAAATTAATAATACAAAATAAAAGCCAGAACATACGTAATTAGGAAGCTGTGACTTCTCTCATATTCCCGTTTATGCGTACAATCTTTTTTTAAAAGTTATTATAAATTTCACCTCAGTAAGTTTTTGAAATTTGTCCCCTTGCCTTGCAAAAGTATGTGAAGAAAACTTAGAGAGCATAAACGCCAAACAAATAAAAAGCAATTTCATTAAAACTGCTGAATTTTAACAATTTCACAGTTTTTAATTGTTCTCTCAGTTTCTCAGTTTGGCCTGTGGATGAAGAGGAGACTAATGACGCAGTTGCTTCCTAATTCTGCTGTGAACTTTTTAAAATGGGTTCATTCATAAATTGTGTACCATTGCCTGAAACAAACTCATCTGCATACGCTGTGTGTGGAAAACAATTTCTTCAAAGCTTTGATCAGTGTGTCTGCTGTGGTAGTGTGAATCTAGTCCTTCATCCACCTTGAATAGGAATCAATTATGCTTTCTCTTGAAAGTCAAATGGGGCTTGTTGTAATCTTTGCCAAGGTCTGTCTGGGAGACTAGAAGATGATAAACACCTGTTGTGTCTGGTATTGATCATGTACATGTTGCAAGATGCTGAAATCCTCAATCTCTACTGAAATGCCTGGTTACCACATAGGCTGTGCATAGACTACATTTGGTTACTCCTGAGTGATCTCTGGATTCTACAAAGAATTTCTTCCGTCCTAGGTTTTAGTAGTACAAACTTGGAATTGAAAACATAAGATCATCGACTGTGATTAAATGCTTCCTTGCTCATGATATTTGCATAATGGCTCATTTGTTAGTCTCGATTTTGACAAATCTTGTCAAAAGAACTTCCTGTTCCGAATGCCTTTTTTGCTTCTCAAATTTCCTGTAATTTCTCAGAAGCTGATAAAGAGATTGTTGTAATTGATTGAAATATTTTCAACTCTCTGTGAAGAATGCAATGTCAGCATTTATTTTAAGAGGGCTAGAAAACAATAACAGATTTACAAGTATTTCTGCTATAACGCATGTTTCGTTAACGCGAATTGGCTGTAACAAAATTGATGAATAGTTGGCGCTGTTTAGATAACGTGAACTTTCTACAGTACAACATAGTGATTTTCTGTAGCGATTTCCCAAGAACATGATTTTCTATGGCAATTTTCTATAACGTATTTTTCTATGACGTGAGATCGCACGAGAACGCAACTATCATGTTATAAGAGAAATTCCTGTATTGTTGAGGCTGTATAAGGTTCTGGTCAGGCTGCATTTGGAATATTGAGAGCAGTTTTGGGCCCCGTGTGTAAAGAAGGAAGTGCTAGTCTTGGAGGTGGTCCAGAGCAGGCCAAAAGAATGATCCTGAGATTAAAGGCTTATCCTATGAGGAATGGTTGAGGAGTATAGAAGGATGAAGGGAGATCTCATTGAAACTTACAAAATGCTGAGAGGCCAGATAGAGTAGATGTTGAGAAGAGACTAGGACCCGAGGACACACCCCCAGAGTGAAGTGATGACCCTTTAGATCTGAGGTGAGGACGAATTTCTTCAGGCAGAAGGTGGGAGTGAATCTGTGGAACTCATTGCTGCAGAAGGCTATGGGGCCAAGTCATTGAACGTATTTAAGACTGAGATAGATAAGTTCTTTATTAGTAAGGGGATCAAGGGTTACAGGGAGAAGGCAGGAGAATAGAGTTGAGAAACAGATTAGCCATGATTAAATGACAGACCAAATTTGAGGGGCTGAATGGCTTAATTCTATTCCTATGTCTTATGGTCTTATGGTCTAAGAATTAAAATATTCTGCGATAACAAGGTGTAGAGCTGGATGAACACAGCAGGCCAAGCAGCATCATAGGAGCAGGAAGGCTGACGTTTTGGGCCTAGACCCTTCATCAGAAAATATTCTGCTTCAGTTTTATCCATTGTAGCTCCAGGTAATTGGGTTTCTTTTCCTGGCACATAGGCTGTAGTGTAATCATAACACATCCACCATTGGGATATGTGAAATGCCACTTTGAAAAAGCAATTCAGAATGCACATGACACAGGCTTAGGTCAGAGCTCAGCATTGGACCATTACCGAAGGAAATACCAAGGCTGAGTTGGTCAGTTGAGTAGGCCACAAGATGGCAGTATCACCCTCCCAAAAGCCTGCGAAATTCAGGTTATCTGAAGAAACTGGTGCAACAGGCATATTGTGATGTTTACATTGTACAGCAAAGCAATAACACAGACACCATGAACAACCAGCAGGGGGAGCAGTTAGGCATTTTAAGGAGTTTTGCAGATATTAAAGTACACCATCACAAAGAGGCAGAAGTTTCTCCAGAAGGGGAAAATTTCAGAGAAGGAATATAGAAAACAATAACAGATGTACAGAGATAGTGGGAACTGCTGATGCTGGAGAATCTGAGATAACACGGTGTAGAGCTGGATGCATACAGCAGGCCAAGCAGCATCAGAGGAGCAGGAAAGCTGACGTTTCAAGTCTGGACCCTTCTTCAGAAAAATGTACAGATGTACAGGTATTTCTGCTATAACACATGTTTCGTTAACGTGAATTGGCTGTAACACAATTGACGAATAAATTGCATTTGAAATGCATCAAGAAAGAAAACTACCATCTTCCCGACCCGAAACATCGACTTTCCTGCTCCTCTGATGCTGCCTGGCCTGCTGTGTTCATCCAGCTCCACATCTTGTTATATCTACTTTCTTAGGGTGCTGTTAAGAAAGGCAAATGGTAAATCTCTGGACAGTCACACTTTAAGTGAAATGCTTCAAGAAGTCTTTCCTTGATGTCAGCTGCTGCTTAGAGGTTAACAGATCAATAGAATCTGATAGGAAGAAGGCTGTTGCCAATTGATTAAATTAAAAACAAATTCTGGTACTTTGCGTCAGGATGTCAATACAAGATACAGTCATTAGAACGGCTGCAATTGTCTTCACACCCAAGTATTGATTACTGCATGTGTTATAATGGAGTTTTATGCTGTAAATCTAACTGCACTATGCCAACAGAAAGGAAAAGCACAATGTACTGAACAAACTCATTATGACATAAATAACAATTTTGAGAAGGTAAATTCTAGGAAATGCAATCTCCTAAGAATGCATGAACACAGTGTCTCTTCACCAAATGTACAATGGTTTAGATTGTTCAATTTGTTGCTTATTACCTTTAATAAATCAATGTTTAATAGGGCTATATCTCCACTTGTGTGTGTTTTTTAAATATGACTAGTCTTTTACTTGCTGTATTAGACTAAAGATTCTAGGGGTTGAAATTAGTCAATATGAGACAGTATTTTATTCTCTCATTTTACATCTTTACTGGTTGTGTTAAAAAGGAATCTCAGAGCTTAAAGAATGAATCTATCCCTCACGCTTTATATTCAGGGGAAGATTTTCCAGTTGTTGACATTTCATTTCTCTGAATGATTTTACACTGGGGACAGTCTCACCACTTCTCACCTGGCTGTACAAATGCCAGAAAGCAGACATCATCAGTCCATCCATAAAAACTGGTGTCAAACTGCAAGCAATGTTGGAGACATGAACTGGCCCTGACTACTTTCTGGTATTTGTGCCGGTCTAAGAGGGAGGTGCTTGGAGGGTGCAATATATTCGCATGCTTGAACACCATCCTTATCAAATCGTAGCTGTTACTAAATAACACTTCATTGTACACCGTGACCTATGTCACAGCAAATCAAATATTGAAACCCTGACCAAAAGCTTAATCGATTCTTGTGTCAATGTTCAAATTGGAGGTGATAACCTCAACTTGGATGTCTTCCTCAGAAGACATTGCTGCAAATGTCTCTGAAAAGGGTCCACGTTGCATAAAGTACGGCAATGTTGTATTTGATCTATCAATAGATGGAGATAGTGAAATCCTTCACATCGGCTGTGATCCATTGAAAATTATTTGTAAGTTGAAAGCTGTCTTCAATGAATGCAATAACTAGATGTTATGCTTCTTTGAAAGACAACCCTTGATCTAAGATCTCAAAAGTAGAAATTGGACATGAATTAGTCTACTGGACAGAAAATTCAAGGTTGGAGACAGTAAGGACTGCAGATGCCGGAAGCTACAGTCAATAAGTGTGGAGCTGGAAAAGCACAGCAGGTCAGACAGCATCTGAGGAGCAGGGAACTCAACGTTTTGGGCCAAAACCCTTTGCCAGGATTGGGGAGGGGGAGGGGAGCCCAGAAATAAAGGTTCAAGCTTGTTTGTTGTCTGCACCTGTTCACTTGTGCTGACGCACTATCCATTGATTCCTCCTCAAGTTCAATTTTTCAGTGGGGTTTGGTGGAATGACAGCACTATGTATTGTGAGTTACTGGCCTACTTCCTCTTGTGTACTGGGAGAAAGAAGATGGAAAATTACGACAGTGCTTTTGAGCTAATCTTGCAGATAAAACTTTCAGCGGAATGGGTGAGATAGCATTGAGCTTCAGTGTATGCTTTAGTGACACGGAGTAAGTATGAGTTTAAAAGCTTATGAGGGAAAAGACTAACACGAACTCAGAGTTAAAGCTATGCTTCCTACATTCCCTTCTTTCCTCCCTTAATCATATATCATTCTAGAATATTCAAGCAATCCCCTCTGTATGGTGTCTATCCTTTACTTCTCTGCCAACTTATGATTTAAACAGACTTGGATAAGTATCAAATTTAAATAGGATGGCATACAAATTATCACTATGAATGTCATAGTGGATACGACTTAATGTACTTTTATCAAAAAGCTAGATGAAATGGTGGATTCATTTAGAGAAAGCACATTCATGGATTTATATGAAGGAAGCCTTCAGGAAGCATTGCTGTGAGATCAACTGAGCAGTATTATGGACTTTCACGGTAAGTATTCTATACTGACAGGCACTATGAGGTGTTTTGGTCGTTTCTTACTTTCTCCTGGTCACTCAGTTGCTTTTCCCGAACACCTGATCCCTCTTCAACAACTACATATGAGTCACTTCTAGAAGCAGTCTATGATTGCTCTGGAATCTTGGACCATCTTTCTGGGTCCTGTGAGCTCCCCTTTTAAAGGGCCCATATTGGGTCCCTTGACTCGTGGCTTTCGCATCAGATCAATGCACTCCCAATGGCCAGGATGGCTGGGCACTTTTATGTGTTTATTGGCTGAGCACATTTGATCTGTCTTGTTGCACACCTGCAGGTCATGCTAGGTGCCATAACTCCACAGAGGCTGGTATCCCATCACCAAGCCACCTTTTATTTACACTTGGAAAGTCGTTGACACTGGTCTAGCTCTGTCACAGCCAATTCTCAGAGTGACAAGTTGTCTGATACTCCTGTTTATGTCTGTCAGCTGGGGGTCCCTGATTGGACCAGATTTACAGCCCCAATCAGGGAACTCATCTTCTAAGAGGTCCACCAGGCTGACCTCATTACAATCTGCATCTTCCTGTCTCTGAGTCTGAGGAGATACACTGGTTCTTTCTCTTGTAGCTCCTACTGGGGCGGTTTAGAACCGGGTCAGGTTCCTCTGACTCTGTCTTTGATACTGGCTATGTATAATGCACAGGAACTCACCTCTTGCATCTCGGAAGGAATTCATTCTCTTCTTCAGGTGGCAATGGCATTGATGCGGCAAGATCTGCCTTGTTTATCTCAGATTCTGAGGTCTCTTCAACGTTTCAAGAGGGAGAGCTCATGAGTTCCAGAACAGTTGGAAAGGCTTGCATGGAGCCAGGTATGTTTTGCTCCCCCACCGTTTGTGAGTTTGCAGGTTTCATACGGTCCATGCGCTTGTTCAGGGCCATTGCACCTACCCAAATTTTATATATCACTGAACCTCACCTCGCATTGACCATGTCTTTTACCCATTCAGGGCCATTCCTGTGGTTCCTATATCAAACTTTGTCTCCTGAAATAAACTGTCTCTTTTGCTTAGCCAAGTCTTGTGTCTGGCACTGGCATTCCTGATGCCATCTCACGCCCCCTCCCAGGTCCTGGAAAATCAGATTTAACCTGGTGCGGAGTCTTCTCTCCATTAGCAACTCGTGAAGGAGCTTTCCCTGTTATTGCATGTGGGGTGGTCCTGTAATCAAACAGGAACCAGGACAGTTGGTATTGAGTGAAGCTATGGACTATTTCTTTAAGCCTGCCTTCAAAGTTTGGACTGCTCTTTCTGCCAGACCATTGGATGATAGAAGGTATAGAGCTGTCCTTATATGTTGAATGCCATTCAAGTTTAGAAAATACTCTAATTCCCTGCTGGTAAACAATGGCTCGTTGTCTGTGATGGCCCTTTTGTTTCCCCCATCACCACCATCTGTTTCAGTTTTGCCAGGACTGGATCTTTCAGCATCTAAAGTCTGAAATTGTCAGCTGTGACTGGAAGTGTATCCAGGAAATTTAAAACCATTGTGGATTCTTCCAGCAGCGGTACCACCAGTGGTGTGTCTGCCAGTGATGGGCGGCTCAATGCATCCGCATTTGTTACTTGGCCTCCTGGATGGTGTTCCAACTTGTAATTGTATGCACTTAGAATTCGAGCCCACCATTGAATTCGGCCTGAAGCTATGGGCAGCACTACCTTGTCCTCTCTGAGAAGACCTTGCAGGGGTTTGTGATCCATTATTATTATAAATGTATGTCTGTATAGGTATTGGTGGAAGTTCCTGACTCCAAATATGGCCACCAAACCTTCCTGCTCTATATGGGCGCATCTATGCCCTGCATTAGCCAAAGTTCTGGATGCATATGCTATTGGCCATTTACCTTCATTGGGCCACCTATGTACTGATACTATCCTGATGCTGTACAGGGAGGCATCACATGTCAAAATTAGATCTTGCAAGGAATCATTGTGTGGCAACACCTTAGAAGATGATAGCTGTTTGTTCACTTCCCTGAAAGCAATGGCCTGGCTACGCGACCATCTCCAAGGCTGACCATTTTTTTGGGAGTCGACGCAAAAGTGCCAGGATATGTATAAATGTCCCATAATAATTCATCAGCACAAGGAAAGACCTAAGCTCGGGTACAGACATGGGAGCTGGGGCACCTTTGATCATTCTCACTTTATCTTCCAATGGGTGTAGCCTGGTCTTGTCGACTCTGTAGCCCAAGTAGGTCACTTGGGATGCCTGGAACACACAATTTTCCTTTCTAAGGTATATGCATGCCTGGAGGAAATATCTAAGTGAAATAACTCCACCGAGGCTGCTATCCCGTCACCAAGTCACCTTTTATTTACATGTGGACAGTCCTTGACACAAGTCTAGCTTCCTCAGAGCCAGCTTTCAAAGTGAACAGGATGTCTGACACTCCTGTTCTTATCTGTCACTTAGGGTTCCCTGACAGGGGTGGATAATCTGGTCCAATCAGGGAACTCATATACTATGAGGTATACCTGGGTGACTTTGTTACAATCACTCCACTGGGATTTGGAGTTCTTGGCCTTTGCCTGGTAACAAAGTAAGTTAGTTTTATAACAATGTACTGTCCCAACAAAAAAAAACTTCCTTCAAGATGCGATAACAAGGTGCAGAGCTGGATGAACACAGCAGGCC
>NC_063348.1:21960239-21974009 GCF_021869965.1 Rhincodon typus | reverse complement strand
CTGGTCCGAACAGAAATGTTACACTTTGCTGGAACACTGTGAAAAATCAAGACTGAAAAATTCAAAAGGATATGGGAGAAAGGATTAAAGAGACCAGCCATAAGGACAGCAAAGTAATTATTGCCAACAACACTCTTTATTTAAGTTAGACCTAATCTGTGTTAGGTTTCTCAAGGACATAGAAAAATGCAGATAGGAATTTGAGAGTTTGCCAGGTGCAGGAATGGAGTAAGTGAATAGAGAATCTTATGCCACTAACCACTGCTGTTCAACTCCATCCCACCCCCAGTCATATTGCCAGGCGTGGGAGGTGACAGAGGGGGATGGGAGGAAAGCAACACAGCACTGACCCACAAATGGCAATACACCTAGTTAATGGTTACTTAAGGCAGACTGTTTTTTTTCCAGTTGGCTTTCAGCTCCCTGTTAGCTACTGTTTAGCTGTTTAGCAGTGCTCGTACAGCTCTAGAGTTAGCAACCCCTTCCTGCCCACCCCACTGCACCCACTCCACTCCCCACACATACCCATTGTGGCAGTCAGGCTGCTGAATCTATACTTTACTTTAGGTTCAAACAATGTGAGATAAAGGACTCATCCATTCTGAAGTGACCTGTCTCTTTCACTTACCTGCCTTGATATCCTGCTGCTGTTCTCAAGGTGGAAAAGCTCCTATTGACCTCTTGTACATGAGAGCCCATCTGCTAGCCCTAACTCTACAGAGAGGCTACTGTGCTCCCATTGTTGGAAAGGTTAAAGACCAGCAGTCACTGACCAGAAGCAACTGGCAAGAGAATCAATTACAAATTGAGGAAAGATTTTTACTGCAGTGAATAGTTCGAATCTGAAGGGTCTTGCATCATCATGGGGTGAAGAAAGGTTTAACTTAAACTTTCAATCAAGAATTGAAGCATTCCCTGGAAAGGAAATGATTGTATGGTTACAGGGAGATAGCAAGGGAATGATATTAGGTGACTTGCTGCTTCAGAGGGTTAACACAGACATGGCAGGTCAAATGGACTCTTTATAAGCTGTAAGTATTCTATAGTTCCATTCTACGATTACTGAGTCAATTAGCTCAGCTGGCAAAGTTATGCTCATATTGTGGGTTCAACTCCCACACCAGCTGAGATTGTCATGAAGATCCTGCCTTCTCAGCTTCCCCACTACCCTCTTTGCTTGTGGCATGGTGATCTTCAGGTTAAACTCACCTCTAGACATTTCTCTCTGATGAGGAAGTGGGACTATAGCTACTATGCTAATGATCCCTTTTGCATGGATGTGCCTACATATTAATAACATCAAGCTTACAGTACTTGTGGGTAGAAGGATACTGCCACCACTCCTCTTTCCTTGACTGGATCTAAGGACCTATTTGGTCTACAGTGCCAGAGGAACAAACATTAGCCAGCCTTAACCAAAATAAGTTCTTGTTTTAACAAGCTGTAGTTTATTGCATGATAGTAACAATGTCTAACCAAATTGGTAAGATTATTGGGAGGCACATCTGTGCACTTTGAGATCCAGAGGTATTGTCCCGATTTCCCCACCCAGGACTGTACATCATCGCTAGATTAGGTGGAGCATAATGCAGTCTCCAATAATAATCCTTTGAAAATCATTACCCTGCACAATAAAAGTTTATCAATGACATTGTTTGTGCTGGAGTAGAAAAGGAAGAACTAATATTTAGATGACATATTTCAAAACCTTAGAATGTCCCAAAGTACTGTGCAGCCAGTGGTGTGCTTTTGAAATTAAATCACTGTTTTAATGTAGGAAAACAGCCCATTAATGTATTCCAAGGTCTGATAAAACAGCAATGAGTTAATGACCAGATGATCTGTTTTCCAGTTTTGGTTGAAGAAATTCCCATTTACAAGTTGATACATTGTGGCATTGGAGAATGCAGAGGCCTGCAGAGATGGTAATGCCCTTGGGTTATGCAATAATAGCCATATACCTTGTAACCATGATCTTTTGAGTCTCATAAGCTTAAAGGCAATAGGCTCAATCTTAAACCCCAAAGCTTAAAATATGTCAAACCTGATCTCGGCCTGCTGCCGACCCGCCTACCTTCAGGTCAATGGAAGGTAAATGAGGAGCAAAAAGCTAACACATTCCTAGGGGAGATGGGTTGGTCACTCAAATTTATTGATAAGGCTGGCAGCATTTGATTTAACGCTCTTTCCTTGGGTGAACTGAGGTGAGTAAAAAACTTCAGGGAGAAGACAACTGCTTTCCTTACCCCAGGATTCTCCCAATCGGACTTTCCCCACATACACCCAACCCCAAGTCAGGGATCAGAACTTTCCATTCTTCCCACTCATGATGGAGATCTGTTTGGATTTGGATGCCAACCTTGCCCCTCAGAGTCATACCCAACCCCTCCTCCCCAGAGATAGACATTGTTCCTCCCTCGATATTCCCATTAGCTGGGGATGAGGTTGTAGATTTGCTCGCCGAGCCGGTGTGTTTGATTACAGATGTTTCGTCACCCTTCTAGGTAACATCATCAGTGCGCTTCCGGTGAAGCATTGTGTTCTGTCCCGCTTGTTATTTAACTGCTTCAGTTTGCTGGGGTGGTTGGTATCACTTCTGGCTCTGTTTATCAGTGGTTTGTATATTGGGTTGAGTTCAAAGTATTTGTTGATGGGTGTTGGGGTGGTTGCTGGTGTAACTAAGTATCTGGTCCATATGGGTGGTCTTTCTGTATACGCAAGTTTGGAGTTCCCCGTTATTCTTACATTCTACCATTATGTCTGGGAACGGTAGTCAGTTATTGTTCTCTTCTTTTGTGAATTTTATCCTGGTGAGGATATTGATTATGTATCAGTGGGTTTCTTCTAGTTTTTTGTGTTTGATAACCAGAAAGGTGTCATCTACATATCGGACCCAGAGTTTGGTTTGGATAGTGAGAAGCGCTATTTGTTCTAACCTTTGCATTACCGCTTCTGCAATCAGTCCTGATAACGGGGATCCCACTGGTGTTCCATTGATCTGTTTGAATATGCGGTTGTTGAAGGTGAAGTGGGATGTGAGGAACAGATCCAGCAGTTTCAGGGTGCTGTCCTTGTTGATGCTGTTGGTGTTGTGGGGTGCCTGCCTACTTGATTCGTCCAGCAGCTTGGCAATTGTCTCTTTTCGCTATGTCGATGTTTACGAATGTAAATAGTGCAGTTCCGTCAAAGGATATCATTATCTTGTCCTCTTCTATTCTGGTGTCCTCGATGACGTTGAGGAATTCTTGGGAGGAGTGGATGGAGTAGGTAGTGTTGTAAACAAAGCATTTCAGTTTCTGTTGTAGTTATTTGGCTAGTCTATGTTTTGGTGTGCCTGGTAGTGGGAAAATGGGTCTGAGGGGGACCCCTGGCCAGTGTACTTTAGGGAGTGTATTGAAGCAGGGTGGATTGGATCCCTCGAGCTTCATTTTTTGGTAGCCTGTCTTGCTGATATCTCCTGAGTTGTGTAATTACTTCAGGGTTGTTGTAATCCAGTTCTTTAATTGTGGTGTTGGGTCTATCACCATCTGTTGATAGGTGTCGATATCTGCTCATAGTGCACTACCTTTCTCGGTTGGGTTCTATTAAGGATTACTGTCATGCATTCTTTGTCCGCAGGTAAGACTACGATGTTTCTGTCTTTCCTGAGTCTTTCCTGTTGCCTTACCTGTAGTTGAGGCCTACTCCAAGACTCCCCATCCAATTGGGCATCAGACTGACTTCTGTAAAACCTGTCAAAGCAATTTAAAACTCCACAGCCTGCAAGAAATTGCTGACTTCCAGGCTTCCTGAAAGAAACACCACCTTGTCCACTCCCTAAAGCATCATAATTTTTGCTCCATCGTAACACACAGCCTCTTCCACAACTGTATCAGCAATAATCCGGGCAATGCTCATTTGCTCATCCTGCGCTATTTTTTGGATAAGAATACAATAAGATTAAATGAGATAAACTGAAGTTGACATAGTAATTGTAGCATTCTACTTCATTCCAGTCACAGTGAACAAGCATCAATCATGGTAGGGGGTGGAGGGGCACTGGTGGCAGTACAGGGGTAAAGTCAATGGGTTCATAATCCAGAACCCCAGGCTAATGTTCAGGGCACAAGAGTTCAAATCCTGGTGTGGTGGATGGTGAAATTTGAATTCATCTAATAACTAACCAAATCACCATTGTCATTTACTGTTCAAAAATCTACATTTCACTAACATCTTTTAGGGAAGGAAATAGAGTGTCACAGAGTAATACAGCATGGAAGCAGGCCCTCCAATCCAAACTGGTCCATGCTGACCATGGTGCCCGCTCAGCGAGTTCCAATTGCCTGTATTTGATCTATATCCCTCTAAACCCTTGCAACCCATGTACCTATCTAAATGTTTTTCAAATGTTGCTATAGTACCTGCCTCAACCACTTTCTCTGGCAGCCCATTCCATATAAGCACCACTCTCTGCATGAAGAAGTTGCCCCTCAGGTCTTTCTTAAATCTATCCTCTGTCACCTTAAACCTATGCCCTCTAGTTTTCAATTCCCCATTCCTGGCAAAAAGACTATATGCCCCTATCATCCTATCTATGCCCTTCATGATTTTATACTCTTCAATAAGGTCATCCCTCATTTTCCTACATTCCTAGGAATAAAGCCCTATCCTGGCCAACCTATCCCTATAATTCAGGCCTACTAGACCTGGCAAAATCCTCATAAATCTTCTTTGCTCTCTTTCCAGTTTATTTATGTTTTTCTTATAACAGGATGACCAAAACTGTACACATTACTGCAAGTGTGGCCTGACCAACGACTTATACAACTGTAACATAACGTCCCAACTCCTATTCTCAATGCCTTAACGATGAAGACCAGCACGCCAAATGCCTTCTTCACCACCCTGTCTATCTGTGACACCGCTTTCAACGAACTATGTACTTGTACTCCTAGGTCCCTCTGTTCCACAACACTCCTCAGGACCTTACCATTTACTGTATATTTCATACCTTAGTTTGACTTTCCAAAGTGCGACACCTCACACTTATCTGTATTGAATTGTATTTGCCAATCCTCAGCCCACTTCCCCATCTGATCAAGATCCCTCTGTAATTTTTGATAACCTCCTTCACTATCAACGATACCTCCTAATTTTATATCATCTGCAAACTTACTAATCATGCCTTGTGCATTCACATCCAGATCAATTATGTAAATAGCAACTAACAAAGGTCCCAGCACCAACCCATGTGGCACACACTAGTCACAGGCCTTCAGTCCGAGAAACAACCTTCAACCACCACCCTCTGCTTCCTAACATCGAGCCAAGTTTGAATCCAATTAGCTGGCGACCTAACTTTCGTGACCAGCCTGCCATGTGGAATCTTGTCAAAGGCCTTACTAAAGTCAATATAGACAACATCCACTGCCCTACACTCATCCATCTTCTTGGTAACCTCTTTGAAAAACTCTAAAAGATTTTTCAGACATGACTACCCCCACACAAATCCATGCTGACTATCTCTGATCGGACCTTTACTATCCAAATATTGGTTGATCCTGTCCCTCAGTATCCTCTCCAATAACTTGCCTACCACTGATGTCAGACACACTGGCCTGTAGTTCCCTGGCTTGTCTTTGCAACCTTTCTTAAACAATGGAACAACATTAGCCACTATCCAGTCTTCTGGAACTACACCAGTGACTAAAAATGAAGCAAAAATCTCTGCAAGGGCCTCTGCAATTTCTTCCCTACTGTCCCACAACATCCAAGGATGGACTTGATCAGGCCCAGGGAATTTATCCACCTCAATGCACTTTAAATCTGCAAACACTCCTCTCTGGTAATATGTATGCGGTCCAAAACATCCCCACTTGTTTCCCTTATTCATGATTCTCTCCTCAGCAAACACTGAAGAGAAATATTCATTAAAAATCTCCCCCATCTCCTGTGGTTCCACACATAGACGGCTATGCTGATCTTTAAGGGGACCTATTTTCTCCCTAGCCGCCTTTTACCCTTAATATAGCTATAGAACCTCTTGGGATTATCTTTAACCTTATCTACCAAATCCATCTCATATCCTCTTTTTGCTCTTTTGATTTCCCTCTTGAGTGTGCTCCTACATTTTTTATAATCATCTAGGAATTCACTTGAGCCTGATAGCTTAAACCAATGGATGCTTTCTTCTTTTTCCTGACCAGAGCCTCAGTGTCCCTCGTCAGCCAGGGATCCCTAAACCTGCCAGCTTTTCCCTTCACCCTAACAGGGACATATTGTCCCTGGTATCTTGATGTCACACTTTTAAAAGCCTCTCATTTGCCAGTCGTTCCTTTTCCTTCAAACAGACTCAGCCAATCGACCTCTGCTAGATCCTGCCTAATGGTCCCAAAATTGACCCTGCTCCAGTTTAGCACCTTAACCTGTGGACCTGTCCTATCTTTTTCCATAACTATTGTAAAACTAAGAGATTTGTGGTCACTGGACCCAAAGTGCTTTCCGACGGACACTTCAGTCACTTGCCTGACCTCGTTGCCTAAAGGGAGGTCCAGTGTTGCACCCTTCCGTGTAGGGCCCTCTGCATATTGATTTAGGAAACTTTCTTGGACACTTTTGACAAATTCCACCCTGTCTGGGCTTTTTTGCACCCTGGGTGGCCCAGTCAATACAGGGGAAATTAAAATCTCCAACCAACTCTATTATTCCTACAGGTATCTGCAATCCCTTGACACATCTGCTCCTCTAGTACCCACTGGCTATTTGGATGTCAATTATACAGTCCCAACAGGGTTACCATCCCCTCCTTGTTTCTAAGCTCTAGCCATATGGCCTTATTTGATGACCCCATAAAAATATCCATTCTAAGCACAGTTGTTATGTCCTCCCTTATCAAAAGGGCAACTCCTTGCCATTCTTACCTGGTCTGGCCTAAATGTGATTCTGGACCCATAGCAATGTGGTTGCTTCTTGAATACCCTGTGATAATTAGGGATGGGCAATCGTCCATAGCCTCTAAAACATGTTAAAAACCACACATAGAAACTTTAATGGATCTCACTGACATCGAGAAGGGAGTGCAGGTTAAGACAATGATCAACAAATTATTTATTTAGCACCTCCAATACTTTAATCTAAGTTGTTTCACAAGAATATTTAAAAAGAACAAAGGAATAGTAGGTCGAATGGCCAAATCTTGGGTAAAAGGTATATTAGAAGGAGTGGCTTAAAGGAGGAAAGTGAGGTAGAGAGGGGGAGACATTCAGAGGGAATGTAGAGTTCACATCTATGGCACTCAAGGCACTGCCAGCAATGATGGGGAAATTAAAACTAAGGATGTTCAATGGCCCAGAATTAAATGAGACCTGATATATTTGTAGGTTGAGGGGGCTGGAGGAAATTACAGAGATAAGAAGGGTGAGATAATGGAGGGAGTTAAAAGCATGTTTGAGAATATTAAAATTTAAACTGTTACTTGACTGGGTGCTGATGTAGGTCAGCAAGCACAGGCATGCATAGCAAAAGTTTGGATGACTTCAGGGTGACAGAAGCTAAGCTGTGGGAGACCAGCCAGGACACTCTATAGTAACAAAGGCATGAATGAGGGTTTCAACAGCTGATGAGCTGAGTCAGGGTGCCATGGTGATAGAAATGGAATACCTTAATAATGTTGTGGATATGTTGTTGGAAACTTGGTGTCAAATATGACACTAAGGCTGTATGCAATCTGGTTTTGTCTCAAACTGTCGCCAGGCAGAGAGATTGAGTTGGTAGCTAGGGAACAGACTTTGGAGCAAAGAATAAAAACAATGACTTCTGCCTTCCTAGTATTTAATTGGAGGAAACTTCAACCAGCATTGAATGTCAGATAGTTACTCTGATAAGCTAGCTGCAATGAAAGGGTTCCGAAGGTACTGGTGGTGTAGAATTGAGGTTCATCAGCATACATGTGAAAACCAATGCAATGCTTTTTGATGATGTCTCCAGAGGGCAGTACACAAATGAGAAATAGGAAGGGACCCAAATATTGACACTTGAGGAACATTAGAGAAAATGGAGCAGGAGTAGGAAGGAGAGCCAGTGCAAATGTTGTTCTGGGAAGATTAAATAGATAAGACTGGAACCAGTTTGACAAGTGACATCGGAGGAAAATGGTCTGATCAATCAGATCAAAGGCTGACAATAGATTGAGAATGCTGATGATTAGTGGTTTTGTTTTCTTACAATCATATAAGATACCAGATGTGACTTTGATTAGAATCAGATTATTACTATACCAAGGAAAAATGGACAAATATTTTGGGAGTTGACAACACATTTAAGAAAAGCAAGGTTGGAAAGGTTATGATAGTTTGTAGGCTCAATAAGGTCAAAGGTTGTCTTTTTTTGAGGATAGGAGTCATGATGGCTCATATAAAGGAAAGAAGTACAATAGTTGAAGGGACAGAATTGTTAACAATATTCGCTAACATGAAGACCAGGAGGTGGTGTTGGATGGTAAGCAGTTTATAGGTTTAGGGTTGAGGCAGCTGGAGATAATTCTTGTGGATAGGATTATCTTGGTGAGGCACGAGGGAAAATCGATTAAAAAAGGGTGCGAGGGAGAGGGGAGCAGGTGGATGAGGCAACATTATTGGAAGCTTAGTGATGGGTAGAAAAAGCCAGGAATGGCATTTAAATTTGATTTTCTTGCTGCTGAATGGAGACTCACTGAGCAACTAAGTTGCTTCATGCATTGAAGATCTTGATCACTAAACAGGTGATATACATGACCATAAACTGGAGAAGATCTTTACTCGTTTGCAATACACTGCAAATTGAAATGGATGGCTGAATTTGCCATGCTGCTGGGCAATGCCACGCAGCAAGAATTGTCATTTTTCAAGACGGCCATTTTAGTAACCCTAACTTGACCTACAGGAGAAACTTGAGGCAGACCTAAGGCAGGCAGATGCACAAGTCAAGATGAGATCAAAACTGATTTTGTGATGGCTAGAAGCAGATCTAGGATATATGTCAAGGGGAGATTCAACAGTTCTATAAATATCCTATTCCCATTTGTTCAGACTGACACCATTAGGAGTCAAATTCCAATAATAGCTTGTGTACTGATATAGAAAAACAGCGGGCACGACGAAGAAGAGGAGGAGGCAGAGACAGCTATGTGAATGTTGAGTTGTTTTTACATCACCCTCAAATCTGCCTGTGGTCAACCAATAGAAGAAACAGAAAGCAAGGCAGGATACTCTTTTTGGGAAATATAAACTAGATGATCTATGCTGGGAGGTCGATCATGGATGAAAACACAATTCACCTTCAACAAATCTGTCCTGCTTGTACTTAGTTTAACTATACATTTTGAATTATTTACTTGTGAAATTACAGATCCTGAGCATTTTCCCTTAAATGATGTTAGACCAAATTACTGCAGCAGCACTGTGATCCAAGTTCAGCTCAGCACAACTCAGCTTGAAGCGTTTGGACTGGTGTAATCTAGGATCTGGACTGCAAAAGCAACTTTACTTGAAAATTGAAAATATTTTGTTTTTAAGTAAAATATGTCATTGGGTGACAGAGCTCACAAATACTGAAGACTGGAATTATTCTAAAGGCTATATTTAGCACTGGTGATGTGAAACAACCTGATATACCTTAACTCATTTATGTGATGTATTCATTTCATTATTTCCCATATGTTTTTCAAAATTTAACATTTAGCTTGTGCTCTGCAAGCTATGAGCAGAGGAACAGCCTGTTCACTGATGAGAAAACAACATGTTAATACAATTTATTAAATCAAATCCTTCCTTCTGGTCTCTTTTAAAACTCTGTAGGCAGCAGACATTTGGTGATGGTTTATTTCCAGTGGCTTACTTCACTGCTGGGGGTGTATCTGAGGTTGTCTCCCGTCTCCACCTACAGTGTCAGCATAAAGGTTCTGGGAGCTTAAGATAGACTGTTTCTCTTCCAGTAATTAAGCAATCAGGGAAGACGAAGAGGCTGTTTGATTAATCCGTAGAAAATAAATAATTAGGGCTAAAAATGCATCGGTTCCAAATTTTAGGCACAGGGCTCAGTTTGAAATTATCCCAAGCCCAATTCTCTTGAGGCAGGTAATAAACAAACTTTGTGCTTCTCCTCTTTTATGTGACTGTAGCATTCACTGAGAGTGAACTGGGGCACTGCAGCTAAATACTCAACAGAATGTCCACAAGCTTAACACACATTGCACATAGCTTCCAGCTTTGAAAGATTGTCTGCTCCTCTTGGAGGTGAGCTGCAGTCCTTAGGAGGAAACTACTGCTTGTAGCTTTTGAGCATCTGCAGAGGGAGCTACATCAGATCACATGGGACTGAGAACTGACAGAAGAAGACACTGGTGAACCCCGACTGTACAATATGTAGGAGCCTGCTTCACAGGCAATAAATGTTAATGGTTTATACTAGCCTTGTGTTCAGCCTTTGTCTGTCTCATACTCCTGTCAATATTCTTACAGGGTGGCAAGCAGCAACTGGACCCAGAAATAAAGTGGTAAGCAGTAAGAAAAGGCCTGAAATACCCAGCAGCAGCAGGAAACAGTGGGTGAACAACTTCCACGCCAACATAACAATTGAATCACAGTAGGGAAAACTACCAGAGCAGTCCAACAATTAGGATAGTCAGCACACACTTCCACCGGGGTGAGTGATGAATTCTGCTCTATCCCACTCAAAATCTTTCTGGAATGAAGAAGATCCTAGACAGGCTGAGAAAGGGTTGAGCGAATGTCAGCAATTTTAAGTGTGCAGGATCAAAAGCACTCTGCAGCTGCAACAGGGTAAGTGCATAGAAAAGGCACCTACTGCTATTTCACAAGGTCCCTTGAGGGCACGAAGAAGGTCCACAGACAGTAATAAGGCCCAATACAAGATGCTAAAAAGCATGACTGCCATAACAGTGGTCACGTTAAAACAGCAGTTTATTTAAAAATGTCAATGCTTAATAAACACAGGTCAGTTGCCTTTTAAAGAAGCCCAACTCAAGAAATCACAGTGAATGGTCATTGACATTTCCATGCACGGAAATGTGATTTGTTACTTGTACATAATTCCTCAAATCCTCACTCTCTAACAAAATGAAAAACATAACAATACACATGTAGCTCTGGCGTGTTTTCATTTAGAATTTAATGCCGTGAGATTTAAAGAAAGAGAGAGTAGAGGACAGGGTGGAGCAGGAGCTGTGAACGCCGGGAAAAAGGGGGCAAGATCAGTGAGGGAGGGGAGCTTGGGATGGTGTGAGGGTGTGGATGGTCAGATTCTGGGGGCAGGCACTGTGAAGGTGGGAAGTGGGGTGGTGCTGCAGGAGTTGTGATGGTGAGGACAGGGACTGTAAGGGTGGGAAGCTGGAGAGGGCAGGAGGGGTCTTAAAAGAAAATACAAATGAGACAATAGGCAAAATATTCAAATGAATTTATTTGGGAGTAGGCACTGTGATGTGAAGGGTCAGTGTGGAGATGAGTGCACACCACGTCATGAAAACATCTGGTGCCAGGTTTCTTAGCAATAGAAGGTGGTGGTCACCTCCATACGAAACTACATGAGACCAAATCAAAAATGTACATATTCCATTGTATGCCAATAGGTATTAATGTGATTTCCTTGAGGTTTCACACTGATCAATTGCAAGCACTGAATTGAAAAGTTTTGCATGCACACTGCAGGCACTTTAAATTTTAACTACAATTGCTAGGGAAACAGAGAAAGGAGTGATGCATAATTCTGGTTCTGCTGTTGGAAATTACATGCTATTGACAAAATCCCGGTCAAAGCTAATAGCTCATGCCACAAACTCTGCTCCAGCTATTGTCTCCATTCCTTTGATAATTAAAATGGAGGTGACCTGAGATATGATTCAACCACATTGTTATGTTGCTTATTGTAATCCCCTTAACATTACTTGACTTTGTCCCTACTGTAGCGCAACTGCCACTCAAACCTTCATCCATGCCTTTGTCACCTCCAGACTCCCACATTAAACTCTCTGTATACTGGAGATCATCCAAAACTTTTCTGCCTCTGCCCTAGCTCATGCCAAGTCCTTTTCATCAGGACCCCTGTGTTTGTTGACCCAAATTGACACCTGATTATGTAATGTTTTAATTTTAAAATTCCCATCTTTCTTTTCAAATCCCTACACGACCCCACCATAGCCAATCTCTGTAATCTTCTCCAGTCGCACAACTGCCTGAGATATCTCTTCTTATGTTTCCAACTTTAATTGTTCCACCAATAGTGGCCATCCATTCACCTGTCAAGTCCCACATGCAACTGTAATAAAGCCATTAAATTCTTGTCAGAACAAATTGTAGCATCATATTAAAATAAAAGCAAAATACCACAATGCTGGAAATCTGAAATAAAACAGAAAGTGCTGGAAAAACTCAACAGGTATGGTTGTATTTATGGAGAGATAAACAGAGTTAATGTTTTGAGATACCAATATGACTATTCTTTGGAAGCATTGTGTAATTACAATGGTTTTACTACTATATAATTCGAAAATGGTTAATAGTTTATTATGTAGTTAATCTAAACTAAAAAAATCATGCCAAGCTAGGCCTTTTGGTTCCATTTGGAATATTGCATCCATTACAAGAATCCTGTTCCTTCCTGCTTGTGGGAAAGTCATCACAATAAAACTCATTTTCAAATACCTGCATGCACAGCACTTCCTGTGGATATGCAGCTGATAGTGAACACAAAATATAAACAGGTAACTAATTGACAAAAGCTGGGAGACCAGCTGTAATTGATGGTAATATTTCTGTTTGTATGTCTTTTGTAAGGACATATCAATACAGAAATGTCACAGAGGCTGCAAAACATGAAGGTTGGATCTTCTTTTGTCCTGCTATTTTCTCTCTAATTGGTTTGATCCTGTTCACATAGATGATAGGTAGACTTTAGGTAATAATCCCACAGTATTCTTGAAGTATGATTACTAACATATCAACGTTAGATGTCTCGCATTTTGTTGTATCTCTGCTCGAGTTGCATCCATGCCATCAACACACTCAGATGATGCAATTTAGCTACCACTTCTGTTACAAAGGGAAGGTTAATGTTTATTTCAAGGGGAATAGACTATAGAAGCAAGGATAGTTGGTTACAATTGTACAATGCATTAGCAAGACTACATTTGGACTACTGCGTATAGTTTTTGTTTCTTTATTTCAGAATGAATATAATTGTATTTGTAGCAGTTCAGAGAATATTCACAGAGATTCTTGAAATTGGGGTGTTTAATCTTGTGGAAAAAGTGAACAAATTGGATCGCTATCCATTGGAGTTTAGAAGAATAATGTTAACACAATTGTTTCTAACCCAGATTTCTCATTCTCAAACTAAATGCTATATTCTACCAGGTAGTGGTTACTGTTTCCTAAAAGATCTTTTCCTCCAATATCATTATTAAATCTGTCTCATTACACTTTACCAGACCTAATTGTGAGGTAGGAAACTGTCCTGAATGTACTATGAATTCCTTTTCATGTCTACCACTGCCAATTTGATTTTCACAATCTACCCAGAAGTCACTCAGCAGTAATGTACTTTTTTTTAAAAAAAACATGCCTTAATTATGTCCTGACTTAATCTCTGTCTTATAGTATTGCCACAATTAAGAAGTCTAAAGATTAATCCTGATAGCGTCTTTTTCATAGACAACAAGGTGTAGAGCTGGATGAACACAGCAGGCCAAGCAGCATCAAAGGAGCAGGAAAGCTGACGTTTCGGGCCTAGACCCTTCTT
>NC_063348.1:21932117-21955239 GCF_021869965.1 Rhincodon typus | reverse complement strand
GCCTTCCTGATCCTCTGATGCTGCTTGGCCTGCTGTGTTCATCCAGCTCTACACCTTGTTATCTCAGATTCTCCAGCATCTGCAGTTCCTACTATCTCTCACCATATAAATACTATTGCTACAAGAATGGGTTAGAGGCCAGCAAAGTTGCAGAAAATAACTCACTTCCTTACTTATCAAAGCCTGTTCACCATCTACAAGATGCAAGTCAAGTCTGATACATTCACAAAAACAAAAGGTCCTTTACTAATGTTATCAATCTTCCATTATTTTCTATAAAATGAGAGATGAATTCTTCAACAATACCTTCAATGACATCTACCGAATTATGATCATGGTGTGGAGCTGCCGGTGAAGTCAGCTGACAAAGGAGCAGCGCTCTGAAAGCTTGTGATTCCAAATAAACATGTTGGACTATAACCTGGTGTTGTGTGACTTCTGACTTAGAATAATAACCAGATCACTGATCCAGATACAGGAGCTGATCATAATAAGAGTTAAGAATAGCTTGCCTTTAATATCAGGTATTAATCAACTGAAGAAACATGAGTAAAACTTTTCATAAGAGTCAAAGAAAAAAGCTTCAAGTGATTGATATTGTAACTGTTCCAATATTATAATTCTAGATGCCAATCAACAGCTGAAGAACACATTTGCAGCAATTTCTAAGGAAGATTTCCTCAGGCCAACCACTTACTGCTTACAAGGCTCAGGAAAAGCGTGTGAAGTAAGCCTTGGTGCCATTGCAACAATGTTCAAAATGCTCAAGGTCACCTAAGATGGGCTTTGTCACTGGCATCAAATATCTACTATCACTAATGCATATGCAAATATTGCAGAACATTTGTGGTTTAAGAAGAACAAAAAGCTGAACATTGTTGTAAATCAGTTTAGCACAAGCTACCAAAAGCAGACAAAATACTTCAGCACATAGTGTGGAGCTGGAGGAACACAGCAGGCCAGGCAGCATGAGAGGAGCAGGAAAGCTGATGTTTCGGGTCAGGATCCTTCTTCAGAAAATGGGCGAGGGGAATACAATGTTCAACTAACTGAATGTTCATAGACTGAAGTCATTTCTCAGAAATATCTGAAGAAGGGTCCCAACCCAAAACATCAGCTTTCCTGATCCTCTGATGCTCCCTGGCCTGCTGTGTTCCTCCAGTTCCACACTGTTATCTCTGATTCCAGCATTGGCAGTTCTTAGAATCTCAAAATACAGTAGTTTAGCTGACTGAACTCTATTGGTCAATCCTGGAATGTTGGTAAGACTACATGTGTTGAGGTTGGTTGGCTCGCCAAGCTGGTTTGTTGTTCTGCAGACATTTCGTTACCCTGCTGGGTAACATCCTCAGTGCAGCCTCTGATCAAGCGTCGGTGTGTTTTCCTGTCTTGTTTTTAAACTCTGGGGTCTGTTGCAATGGATTGCCTCACTTCCGGGTTTCCTCCGTAGTGGAATGTATATGGGGTCGAGTTCAATGTGTTTATTAATAGCATGCTTCGTGGAGTGCCACTGGACCTATGCCTGACCACCCACTTCACCTTCAACAGCCAAACATACGAGCAAATCAATGGGACACCCACGGGATTGCCTATCTCCGGACTCATAGCAGAAGCAGTGATGCAAAGACTGGAAAAGACTGCCCTTCCACAAATCCAACCGAAACTACGGATATGCTACGTAGATGACACCTTTGTCATCATTAAACGGACCAAATTAGAAGAGACACACAAACTCATAAACAACACCCTCACCGGAATAAAATTCACCAGAGAGGGGGAGAAGAACAAACAACTCCCATTCCTGGACGTCATGGTAGGGCACAAGACAAATGGGAACTGCAAACGAAAGACACCGAAAAGCCACACACACAGACCAGGTATTGAACTTCAATAGGAACCATCCCAGCACACACAAACGAAGCTGCGTGCGAACACTATTTAAAAGGGCAACAACACACTGCAGCAACATGGAACTACGCCAAGAGGAGGAGGAATACCTCTTCCAAGTGTTCAAGGATAATGGATATCCAAAGAACTGGGTCAGGAGATGCCTACAGGAACAACATCAGAAAGATTCTACACGCCCTGACACACTCATCACACTACCCTACATCAGGAACACATCAGAACTCACCACAAGACTTCTATGACCACTGGGCATCAGAGTGGCACACAAGCCCACATCAACCCTACAACACCCGAACTAAAGACCCACTCCCCGCCATGGACAGGACCAATGTCATCTACAAGATCCCCTGCAGAGACTGCGAGAAACACTACAACGGACAAACAGGAAGGAAACTAACAACAAGAGTACATGAACACCAACTGGCTACAAAAAGACACGACCAATACTCACTCATCTCAATCCACATGGACAAGGAGAACCACGACTTCGACTGGGACAACACCAAGATCCTGGGATAGGCTAGGCAGAGACAAGCACGAGAATTCCAGGAAGTATAGCACTCCACGAAACATGCTATTAATAAACACATTGAACTCGACCCCATATACATTCCACTATGGAGGAATCCCGGAAGTGAGGCAATCTATCTCAACAGACCCCAGAGTTTAAAAACCAGGCGGGAAAACACACCGTCGTTTGATCAGAGGCTGCACTGAGGATGTTGCCAAGCGTGGTAATGAAATGTCTGCGGAACAACAAACCAGCTCGGCGAGCCAACCAACCTCAACACCCACAACCTGAGCTACAGATCTACTCCAAAACCTTACAAACTACATGAGTATTGCTATCACCAGTCCCTGTGTGAGCTTCCTTTTTTGTTTTAGTTCCAACTGGGATACCCTAAATAATTAAGGTCCTTGATGAGGAGGGACAAAGTGCCTCTCTTTGATTATTCATGCCACTCCTTCTGTTGGTTACAACATGGGTAACTCCAAAAGGGTTTCTTCCAGTGTGGTTACATTTCTCCTTGACCCAAAAGACCTTGTGTTCAAAAGAAGACAATTTAATCGGTATTTTTTGGATTGACAAAAGAATAAGTTTATTATTTACTAAATGCAAGAAGAAAAGCAACAGACATATGTACAGTCAAAATAAGAGGTGAGTATAAAGATAAAAATTAAAAAAAAAAACCAATCAGTCTCTGAATTGTTCATGAATTGTAGATAAGACAATATTGTGACTGGTATTGGATGACACCAATAGCCTCAATTTTGACCTTGAGATTTTTGGTTTTGCAGCTTGGCAGAAGTTCTTTTGTTCTGATTCCTTTTGACATTGATTGAATTCCAGAAGTCAGGATGATTTTTTTTTACATAACCTGCAGTGCAGGGGTGTTTAATATGTTCTCAAAACTGTGGGGGTTATAGTATTCTACTCCACACATGAGGACACCTAGTCAATAACACACGCAAACTAATGTTGCAGTTTGTGTTTAGTCCTTGTTCTGTATACTCCTGTAGGGCAAAACAGAAATATCTGCAAGAGGGGTCTACCTGTTGAGAGTGGAATAGTCATCCCCCTTTCTAAGTTTCTCCCTGTTTGAAGTTTGCGGACACTTTACAGATTTGACATTCCATGGGTTTCATAAACAAATTTGCCAGACGTAACTGAATTTACATTCACAGTTTATATTTTCTTTTGTGAAAAAACCACACTTCAGAATTTAATGAAAAAAAGGTCTGTAAATATTTTCGGGTATTGATCCGTCAACTATACGCTTGCCCACAGTTCAAAAGAAATGAGATGCATTTTCATTTCATTCCAAAGAAGAAAAATGAAAAAGGAAATGTAAAACATTTACACTCACTCACACTCCATTAACTCAGGCAAATGTGCAATCATGGCAGGATGTCCCGACCATTGTTTTTAGGATCTAATGGTTCTAGCAGTTCCTGTGACTTTGGATGGATACTCTTGAAGACTTCCACTGGGTCATAATCAGGTTACCCATGAATTCCTGGACTATTTTGGACATGGAATTTCAGCTCTGATCCAACTGGATCTCAATTGGCAGACCATCCTGGGTGAAGAATTGGTTCGATTTCCTTACCACTGGTTCTCAAATATGGTTCTCAGGTGAACATCCTCTAGGAATCCAGCAGCCACATCCATAATGGTAAGCATATATCATCGTTTTGGGCAGGGGTCCCACACAGTCCACTAAAACCTTGCTGAATAATTCTCCAAAAGCCAGGATGGAATTGGAAGTGTAGGTCTTATTGCAGGTTGGGCTTTTCACACAATCTTGCAGGGAATGGCAGATTCTCCAAAATTTTAATTCATCCTTGTGAAGCTTTGGTCAGGAAAACTTCTAGCTAATGTAAACTTGGGGATTCTGTATACCATCAGAATTTCACGAGACACCCACAATATTTCCTAAAATACATTTTTCAGCATCACTTCCTGGTGAATCACTGTTCCCTCTTCATTTGTAGGAATTCCATTTCCTCATCAACACCCCACTTTTAATATATGTGCATTTTAAAACTTCTTCTGTCTTAGCTTCAGAGTGTGCAGCCTGAACTTATGCTCTTAACAGTCCGTTGTTGGGCCACTAACAAGGAAGTTCTATTTATTATCTGTATGGCGTCTTCTAGACCCCAAAACGGTTTCACAAAAGCAGACTAGATGGTCTTCTGTTTGTTAGTGCCACCTCATCCTCCACCAGTTCCTTTGATTGACTATTGATCACATGACCACACTGTCAGGGAAAATGCCAGGCACGTTCTCCTGCGGCTGTTTAGTCTCTCCAACATCAATAGGCTTCTCAGAGACTACTAGGGATGCTATGGTCTTTGATCCCGCCAGGTCAAAGCTGTGGAGCAGGTCGATTCCATCCACAGCTAAATTGGGGATAATTCTCAGGGTCGCCTTGTGTGCTTTCCCTGAAAAATTACACTGAAGTAAGAAGGATCAACATTGGACTGAGATAGTAGGAACTGCAGATGCTGGAGAATCTGAGATAACAAGGTGTAGAGCTGGATGAACACAACAGGCCAAGCAGCATCAGAAGAGCAGGAAGGCTGATGTTTCGGGCCGAGACCCTTCTTCAGAAATGGGGGGAGGGGAAGGGGATTCTGAAATAAATAGGGAGAGAGGGGGAGGCAGATAGAAGATGGATAGAGGAGAAGATTGGTGGAGAGGAGACAGACAGGTCAAAGAGGCGGGGGTGGAACCAGTAAAGGTGAGTGTAGGTGGGGAGTTAGGGAGGGAATAGGTCAGTCCAGGGGGCGGGATGAGGCTAGCAGGTAGGAGATGGGGATGGGGCTTGAGGTGGGAGGAGGGGATAGGTGGGAGGAAGGACAGGTTAGGGAGGTGGGGTCAAGCTGGGCTGGTTTTGGGATGCGGTTGGGGGACGGGAGATTTTGAAGCTTGTGAAGTCCACATTGATACCATTGGGCTGCAGGGTTCCCAAGCGAAATATGAGGTGCGGTTCCTGCAACCTTCGGGTGGCATCGTTGTGGCACTGCAGTAGGCCCAGGATGGACATGTCGTCTAAGGAGTGGGAGGGGGAGTTGAAATGGTTCGCAACTGGGAGGTGCAGTTGTTTGTCACGAACCGAGCGTAGGTGTTCCGCAAAGCGGTCCACAAGCCTCTGCTTGGTTTCCCCGATGGAGAGGAGGCCACATCTGGAACAGCGGATACAGTATACCACATTAGCAGATGTGCAGGTGATCATCTGCTTGATGTGAAAAGTCTTCTTGAGGCCTGGGATGGGGGTGAGGGAGGAGGTGTAGGGGCAGGTGTAGCACTTCCTGCGGTTGCACGAAAAAGTGCCGGGTGTGGTGTGGCTGGAGGGGAGTGTAGAGCAGACAAGGGAGTCACGGAGAGAGTGGTCCCTTCGGAAAGCAGATAAGGGTGGGGAGGGAAAGATGTCTTTGGTGGTGCGGTCGGATTGCAGATGGCGGAAGTGTTGGAGGATGATGCGTTGGATCCAGAGGTTGGTGGGGTGGTATGTGAGGAACAGTTCATCCACTTCACCAACACCTTCCACCCCAACCTTAAGTTCACCTGGACCATCTCTGATACCTCTCTCTCCTTCCCGGACCTCTCTGTTTCCATCGCTGGCAACTACCTAGAAACCAATATCCATTTCAAGCCTACCGACTCCCACAGCTACCTAGAATACACCTCCTCCCACCCACCTTCCTGCAAAAATGCCATCCCCTATTCCCAATTCCTTTGCCTCAGCCTCATCTGTTCCCAGGATGAGGCATTCCACTCCTGAACATCTCAGATGTCCTCGTTTTTCAAGGACTGCAACTTCCCCCTCTCAGTGGTCGAGAACGCCCTCGACCGTGTTTCCCGCATTTCCCGCAACTCATCCCTCACACCCCCTCCCCGCAATAACAACCAAAACAGAATCCCCCTCGTCCACCTCCCTAACCTGTCCTTCCTCCCACCTATCCCTTCTTCCCACCTCAAGCCCCACCCCCATCTCCTACCTACTAGCCTCATCCCACCCCCTTGACCTGTCCATCCTCCCTTGACTGACCTATCCCCTCCCTAACTCCCCACCTACACTCACCTTTACTGGCTCCACCCCCACCTCTTTGACCTGTCTGTCTCCTCTCCACCTATCTTCTCCCCTATCCATCTTCTATCCGCCTCCCCCTCGCTCCCTATTTATTTCAGAATCCCCTTCCCCTTCCCCATTTCTGAAGAAGGGTCCAGACCCGAAAAATCAGCTTTCCTGCTCCTCTGATGCTGCTTGGCCTGCTGCGTTCATCCAGCTCTACATCTTGTTATCTCAACATTGAACTGGCTGCTTTAACTGTTGTGCCACCACATGGAAGAGGTAGAGAAAGCTTCTACCTTTGCTTTCTCAAATTTAGAAATTCATGAGCAAACTGAATTGCCTCTACCCTCAAGTCTGAGCCAGTGATGTCTTCATGGGATACAGTGAGGTTCCTCCTCCTCAACTCAAGCTGTCCCAGTCCTCCTTTTCAGTCTTTCTTCCCTTTCCAGTTCCTCTCTCTCTTCCTTTTGCCCTTTCTCATCTATTTTTTCCTTTCCTCTCTCTGTTCTATTTTTCCTTATTTATTTCTTAAAGTTTTAACTTCCATTGCTCTAATTTTAATCTCTTTAGTTGCCCCACCATTCCAACGGTACAAGTTTCCTGGCTTTTGGGCAAAATTCAAAACCTAAGTGCCTCAAAAAAAATCAAGTAACAAAACTTTTAAAACCTCAAAACTAACTTATCCTGATCTGCTAGGAAAGCACGTCAAATGCAGATGTTCTTCTACTGTAGCATGTACTAATGCAAAAATCAAAAAAAAATCTTCTGCAGATTTCAGAACAATGAGAATCAAGGCATTGGAACCTGATTTTAACCTATTCAAAAAACTTAACCACAGAATTAAAACAAGGTCCAACAATGCATTGTGGTAATGTCTTAGAGTCCCTTCAGCATAATATTTGTGTCAAAATCCTGGAACTCCCTTCATAATTACTTGATTTGTATACTTACAAAGCATTGACTGCAGTGTTTCATGAGGGTGGCTCATCACGCCTCAAGGGCAATTAGGAATGAGCGACAAATGCTGGCCCAGCCAGCAACGCTTACGTTTTGCTGAACAAATAAAAAAAGATAAAATCAGAGAGTACAAGCAAAAAATCACCCAATCACAACTGATTACCAGCCACTAAATAAAGTCTGATGGCAACATATGAGCTTTCTCATACTTCTTTTGCTCTAGCTACTTAAACTGAAACATGACAGATAACTTGCTTTTTATTTAATACACTAAGCTACCTGGATTTGCCAATAGCATTCAGGAAAGGCCTGTTTCACAACGGACCCATTTAGGAGTTTTAAATGAGATTCATTAATATTTAGGCAACATATAGTCAAATGAATCCCCAAATATTTTCACTTTAAGCACCAAATTCAAGCAGGTTCTGAATAATAGCCATGAATAAATAAATGTTCAAAGGCAGTAGACACATACATATGAATAATTTGCCTTTTTAACCATGTTTAGAATTGTTTGTGTTGACAAAGATTAAGACAAAGGTTAGTGTGATTTAAAAAAAAACTGTGCGCATATAACAAGGGGCTTCTTAACTATCAGATAAAGTCATTGAGTGTTTATTAGAAGGCATTCTGATTGGCTGCTCATAGTTTCCATAGCAACCACTGCTGGGCTCACTGCAATTGGTAGTTGCCATGGAAAATTTTGGAACAGCCAATGATAAAACTCAGATAAAAGAGATTTTGGATATTAAACACATAGTTATCAATTACTTTTAAAATCTTAAAATCTTACTAGATCTTAACTTACTAGAAGGAGGGTTGGAAAAAAACAAAGCAGCAACAGAAGATTGAGACCAAAGAATTTTAGGACTGAAATTATTCCTGTGGAATTTCTGATATCGCTTTTTTCAGATATTTCCATGGATTTGCTTTAATGAATGGTCTTCCTCTTTTTTTCCCTCAGCATGTTAAGCCCTGATTTGAACTCTATTGGTGGTGATTGGATAGGCAGGTCCTGAGGCAGATAAAAACCCTTCTTACTTTGCCAGGCCAAACGGCAGAAACAGATATGCTAGACAGACAACCAATACAATCCCATGACCAGCAGATTAAATCTGAGCTCTGCAATCCTGGCACAATTGACCTGTGAATGTGTGGACAATTAAACCCCGAACAGGAAGAAGAGGCTTCACAAGAGTTCCCATCCCTGCCAATTAAGGAGCCCAGCACATCAATACAAAACACAAAACTGAAGCATAATTAAACATCATCAGCCAGTGGTAGCAGGTAGATTATCCATTTCTGCCCCTTCCTGAGTTCCCAGAAACACAGATGCCAGTCTTCAGCTGATTTGATTCACATTGTATCAAGACTGGCTATGGACCCTGTCAAGATTCCAGCAATAGTACTTGAAGACCCATGCTCCAGAGCTAGTAGCACACCCTACCTGAACTGTTTTTTTGTGACTTTAACATTGACATTTACCTAACAACGTGGCAAATTACCCAAATATGCTCTGTGCACTAAAAGCAGGACATATCCAACTTGGCCAGTTACTGTTTCATCAGCCCTCTCTCAATCATCAGCAAAGTGATGGAATATTTCATCATCAGTGCCATCAAGAGGCACTTGCACAGCAACAACCTGCTCACTGTTGCTCGGTTGGGTTCCACCAGGGCCATTCAGCTCCTGACCTCATTTCAGTCTTGGTTCAAAAATGTGTAAACAAGATTTGAATTCTAAAGATGGGGGTGGAGGGGGGGTGGGGGGGAGGGGGGGCCGGGTTGCGAAGTGATTAATATTAGGGCAGCATTTAATTGAGGATGGAATCAGGAAACCTAGTAAAACTGAAGTCTACGGGAATGAGTGGGAAAACTCTTTGCTGGTTGCAAACATATCTGGCACAAAGGACGATGATTGTGTTTGTTGCAGTTCAATCATCTTAGTCTCAGGCCATTACTTTAGGAGTTCCTCAGAGTAGTGCCCTGCTTCACTAATGTCTTTCCCTCCATTATAAAGGTCTGGAATAGGGATGTTTGCTGATGATTGTACAATGTTTCATGATTGTTTGTGACTCCTCAAGTCCTATACATCTCATGAAAATATACGGCAAGACCTGACAACATTCAAGTTTTGACTATGTGGCAAGTAACATTCTCACCTCACCAGTGGCATGCAAGATCCATCTCAAACTCTACAGGGAATCTAACCGTCACCCCTTGGGATGTCAAGGACATCACCACCACTGAGCCCTCCAACTTTGAACATCTTCGAGTTTCTCATTGACCAGAAACTAAACCGGCCAGGCTATAATTACAGTAGCTACAACAGCAGGTCAGACGCTAGGAATCCCACAGCATGTAGTTGACCCTCCTGACTCCCTAAAGCCTGTCTACTATTTACAAGGCGCAAATCAGGAATGTGATGGAATACATTCCACTTGCCTGGTTGGATGCAGCTCCATCCACACTCAAGAGGCTCAACACCATTTATGACACAGCAGCCTGAGTGCCTGTCCATTGACTACTTTCAACTATCTCTTCCTCCACCAATGTACAGCAGTGTGTACCATCGACAAGCTGCACTGCAGTAACTCACTGAAGCTCCTACAAAGACATCAAATGTACAACATCCTCCTTCTTGAAAGACAAGGGCAGCAGATACATTGGGACACCATCAACTGCAAATTTTCCTCCAAGCTACACATCATCCTGATTTACAACTATAGTGCCGTCCTTTTACTGTCACTGGGTCAAAAAACTGGAATCCTCTCTTTAACAGCACCAATAGTGTACCTACACCCCGAGGACTACAATAGTTCAAGAAACCTGCTCACCACCACCTTCTCAAAGGAAGTTAGGTTTGAGCAATAAATCTGGCTTGGCCAATCTCCCATGAACTAATAAAAGAAAAGGGCAAACGTGGGAAGCAGTAACTGGCTACCAAGCAGTAAGGTTCTTTCTGTGTGGTTGTGCCTTCTGCCAATGATAGGGGAAATGGCACCAATTTGCTGCTGACGCTAAAAGTCAAAATTTAAAAAGAACATTACTTTTCTAGAGATAGTAAGAACTGCCGATGCTGGAGTCTGAGATAACACAGTGTGGAACTGGAGGAGCACAGCAGGCCAGACAGCATCAGAAGAGCAGAAAAGTTGACGTTTCGGGTCAGGACCCTTCTTCAGATATGGCTAGATATGGCTCCTGTTCTTGCTTTGAGGATGTGGCAGCTGACAATTAAATATTTCCCAATTCAAGAGCCTTGGTTAATGTAGTACACAAATCCTAAATATGTTGTCAGATTCTAACCTGCATATTTAGAGAAGGCATCAGCTAGTTTCCAGCAGATCGTGGCACCTGCTCATCTCAGCAGGCCAAGATCATAACTAAGGATATCAGCAACCGAGTCCTACAGGAACTATTAAATGTTCATCCACCCCTAATACCAAGTGGGTAAGATTGAAAACCTCTTATTTTCATGAATCTTAATCTCTACTCCAGCAGTGACTGTGCCAAGAGCTGTTGATACTTTAAGCTCTGAGTCTTCCTTCAAAACCTACCTCTTTTTGTTCTAACATCCTTTGTTGTGACTCAATGTCAAATATTTATTTTATGGCCCTTATAGCAGCGCACCTTGAGAAATTTCAATACTTTGAAGATGCGCTATAAATGCAAGGTATTGTTACTTATCTTAATGAGGGGTGCACAGTTATCTGTAAACTGGGCTACTGAGTTGACATGGCATGAGCAAGGTAGAGACTTTGTTCATTTTTGTCAACACTTCAGGAAAGAACAAGTGCAAATAAAAATTGGATACTTATACAAAAATGACAAACATTTCAGGAATCATTGCTGTCAGAATATTTGTTCCAATGAATCATCTTAAATCATTCTCAAAAGAATCATCTTTTTATCCATTTGGATAAATTTATGTTTGTCATGTTGTAGGTTTATAGCATTGTGAAACCTTTCACCACTTAGTACAGTGTGTCAGCATTAAAGACTTTAAATCCAGTATTACTAGGACTAGATACAAGCCAAAACCATGTCTCCATCATCCACTTTACTTCAAGCTCAATACAATTTCCAGCCCTTGCCAGTTTGGCTAATTATGGGCAGTTAGGTACACACCAAAAATGGTTGAGACTGGCTGAACCTACTCCTGTTCAAATGTTTATAACAATTGGTCTGGATTGCCTTTCAAACTATGATCTAGGTGGTCAAAGGAATTATCTCAACCAACGCTTGAATAAATCTTTACTAATCTTCAACAGCTCCGAATTAAAATCATTCATTATTTAGTGAAACAAAAGTCTTGAGTCAAGGGGTATACAATGAATTCTAATCACGTTTTTTGTGATAACCCATCATCAAATCACCCATTTGACAATTTAAGTAATTACCAACCACTATCCACCAGGGTTATTTCAAAAACAACTAAAAATAGGGCAGGGTAGGATGAGACGGAGGGGACTACATTAAAATGTGTGTAAAGGGGCAAATAATGCACTCCAGCCCCTGTTGAATTCTAACTACTGGAAACCCAGCTGTGGCTTTTCTAATTAAGTTAATTAACAATTTAATAAAATATATTTGGCGACAGGCAGATTTGCTCAAGCCCCTTGGGAGGCTTTAAACAAATGTGGCAGGCTGGGTGAAAATTAAAGCAGAAGGTCAGCATGTGGAGAATTGAGGAGAAGGTAGAGATTAACTCAAGTAAGCCTGATAGGAAGAACACGCAGGGCCAAGTTAATGAACCCGCAGGACTGGTGGTCTGAACCATATTTCTTTTAATGCAAGGAGTATAACAAGTATGGCAGATGAGCTTAGAGTGTGTTATTAGTACATGGAACTATGATGTTGTAGCTATTTACAGAAATGTGGTTGATAGAAGGGTAGGACTGGCAGCTCAGCTTTCCAGGGTTTAGATTCTTCAGGCGTGATACAGTGACATGAAAGGAGTGGGGAAGTTGCATTACTGATTAATGAGAATGACACAGTTGCAATAAGACATAACATCTTGGAAGGATCATCCAGCAAGGCAATATGGGTAGAACTCAGGAATAAGAAAGGTGCAATCACTATGATGGGGTAATACTACAGGCCTCCCAACAGCCAGCAGGAGATAGAGGAACAAATATGTAAGTAGCTCATAGAAAGATGTAAAAACAACAGGGTTGTTGCAGTGGGTGATTTTAACTTCTTCAACATTGACTGGGACTCCTTTGTTGCCAGGGGCTTGGATAGGGCAGAATTTGTTAGTTGCCTCCAGGAACATTTCTTGAAACAAAATGTAGATAATTCAATTAGCGAAAGGGCTATACCAGACCCTGTGTTAGGGAATGAGTCTGGCCAGGTGATCTGAAGTTTTAGTGAGGAGCATTTCGGCAACAGTGATCATAATTCCCTAAGTTTTAACATAGTTATGCACCAGGATAAGACTGAGGTGAAAATGTCAAATTGGGGTAAGACTAATTGCAACAATGTTAGTCAGTAACTGGAGAAATTAAACTGGGGGAAAATCCACATCTGACATGTGACAGCCATTTAAAAGCCAGCTGATCTGAGTTCAAGGCTAGCGTGTTTCTGTGAGGATGAAAAATAAGGATGACAAGATTCAAGAACCCTGGATGACAACAGATATTGAAAGTTTAATCAAAAATAAAAATAAAACAAATGTAAGGTTCAGGAAACTGAAAGTAAACAAAGACCTTGAAGAATATAAAGGAGCCAGTAAAGAACCTAAACTACGAATTAGGAGGATCAAAAGAGGCTCAGAGTGTCTTTGGCAAGTAGGATTAAGGTATTTTATCTGAAGGTATTTTATACATATATTAGGAGCAAGAGACTAACTAGGGAAAGGGTAAGTCCACTCAAGGCAAAGGAGGGAATTTATACATGGAGCTGGAGGAAAGAGCGAGGTCCTTAATGAGAGCTTCACATCTATATTGACCAAGGAGAAGGACATGGATGATACTAAGGTTAGAGAGGGGTTTGTTGATATTCTAGGGTATGTCATTATTTAGAAAGTGTGGAGTTGGGTGTGTTGAAAAACATTAAAGTAGATAAATCTCCAGCGTCTAATGGGATCGGTCCCAGGAAATTAGAGATGCAATGAAGGAGATTGGTGGGGACTTGACAGAGACCTTTGCTTCCTCTTTAGCCACACGTGAGGTCCCAGAAGACTGAAGAATTACGAATAGTGCTCCTTTGTTTAAGAAGGGCAACCCCGATAATCCAGGAAATGATAGACTGGCGACACTTACACCAGTGGTAGGGAAATAATAGAGAAGATTCTTAGGGACAGTATTTATTCACATTTGGAAAAGAATGGACCTATTGGGAATAGTCAGCATGGCTTTGTGTAGGTAAGGTCTTGTCTCACAAATCTGTGACTTTTTTTGAAGTAGGATCAAAGGTGTTTGATCAGGGTAAAGTAGTGGATGTTGTCTATATGGACGTTACTAAAGTATTTGTCAAGGTCCCTCATGATAGGTTGGTCCAGAAGATTAAGTCACAGGATCCATGGTGAATTGGTAAGTTGGATACAAAATTGGTTTAGTCATTGATGACAGAAGGTAGCTGTGGAGGAGTGTTTCTCTCTGACTGGATATCTGTGACCAGTGGTGTTCCACAAGGATTGGTGCTGGGACCTCTGTTGTTTGTAAGATATACAAATGATTTGGATAAAGATGTAGGTGGTCTGATTAGTAAAGTTTTCTGATTAGTTCACAGATGATGTGAAAATTGATGGAGTTGTGGAGAGTGAGGAAGGTTGTCAAAGAATACAGCAGGATATAGATCAGTTGGAAAGCTGGGTGAAGAAATAGCAGATGGAGTTTAATTTGGACAAGTGTGAGGTGATGCATTTTGAGAAGTCAAGTGCAAGAGAAAAGTATACAGTAAATAGCAGAATCCTTAGGGAGAGGGATTTGGAGAGGGATTTGGAGATGCAAGTCCACAGCTCTTTGAAAGTAGCAACTCAAGTCGATAAGGTGGTAAAGAAGGTACATGACATACTTGCCTTCATCGGCTGGGCCATTCAGTATAGACTTAGCAAGTCATGTTGCAGCTGTATTAAACTTTAGTAAGGCTACATTTTGAGTATTGTATGCAGTTCCTTAGGAAGGATGTGGAGGCTTTGGAAAGCGTGCAACATTATTCAGGGAAAAAAATACTTCACAGAATCTTGAGTGAAGACTTTTAGCAGAGCAATAGCTTGTACTTGAGCAGGGTGGTGTCAAATGAAAGGATTCAATCTCCAGTAGGGGGCATTCAGGCAGAAATGCAAGAACACGTAGCAAGCTTTCAACTTATTCCCCACACATGCCCCAGGATAAGTGACAGTACATGCTGTCCAAAACAAGCAGATGCTCCATGTTGGAGCAGCATGAGAGATTGTTCCTGACATGCAGATGGGGCCATCTGGGTCAGCAATATGCTGTAAGAAACAATCAGCTGAATAACAAGCAGCTCCACAGTAGACATCTCAAAATATTTGAAATCCATTCTTTCCAGTCGTACATTATTTAAGAATAGTACTGTGGAAAGAACAAGTGCTGGAGTGTGGAGCACAAGGGAAGACTGCAGTGACACATCATGGTAAACACAAAGTTATTAGACTACTACATTTTGCAGCATTTTATGGCAATATTTCTTCACTGAAACCTGCATTGTAATTTCTGTATCTTTTAATTTCTTATGGCATAAAAGATTAGTGTTATAGCTGATAAGAGACTGTGCTGAGTTCTGACAGTTTCCCTGGTTGTGTTAATAAACATACTTGATACACATTCAACCAAGAACTCCTTGTCTTCATGTGGTGAGGACATATTCCATTTTCTGTACTACCAGAAATCTTTGCTCCACATATAAGAACATAAGAACGTAAGAACTAGGAGCAGGAGTAGGCCGTCTGGCCCTTCGAGCCTGCTCCGCCATTCAATAAGATCATGGCTGATCCTTTCGTGAACTCAGATCCACTTACCCGCGTTCTCACCATATCCCTTAATTCCTTTATTGTTCAAAAAAAATCTACCTTTTTTTTAAAAACGTTTACTGAAGTAGCGTCAACTACTTCACTGGGCAAGGAATTCCATAGATTAACAACCCTCTGGGTGAAGAAATTCCTTCTCAATTCAGTCCTAAATCTGCTCCCTCTAATCTTGAGGCTATGCCCTCTTGTCCTAGCTTCACCTGCCAGTGGAAACATCCTCTCTACTTCTATCTTATCTATTCCCTTCATAATTTTATATGTTTCTACAAGATCCCCCCTCAATCTTCTGAATTCCAATGAATATAATCCCAATCTACTCAGTCTCTCCTCATAAGCCAACCCCCTCAACTCCGGAATCAACCTAGTGAACCTCCTTTGCACCCCCTCCAGTGCCAACACATCCTTTCTCAAGGAAGGAGACCAAAACTGCACACAGTACTCCAGGTGTGGCCTCACCAGCACCTTGTACAGCTGCAACATAACCTCTCTGCTTTTAATTTCAATCCCTTTAGCAATGAAGGACAAAATTCCATTTGCCTTCCTAATTACTTGTTGTACCTGCAGACCTACCTTCTGTGATTCATGCACAAGGACACCCAGGCCCCTCTGCATAGCAGCATGCTGCAACTTTTTACCATTCAAGTAATAATCCTTTTTACTATTACTCCTACCAAAATGTATGACTTCACATTTATTTACATTGTATTCCATCTGCCAGACCTTTGCCCACTCACTCAATGTATCTATGTTCCTCTGCAAAGTTTTACAGTCCTCTGCACACTTTGCTCTGCCACTCAGCTTAGTGTCATCTGCAAACTTTGACACCCTACACGTGGTCCCCAGCTCCAAATCATCTATATAAATTGTAAATAATTGCGGTCCCAACACCGATCCCTGAGGCACACCACTAGTCACTGACTGCCAGCTAGAATAGCACTCATTTATCCCCACTCTTTGCTTCCTGTTAGTCAACCAATCCTCTATCCATGCTAATACGTTACCCTTAATGCCATGCATCCTTATCTTATGCAGTAGCCTCTTGTGCGGCACCTTGTCAAAGGCCTTTTGGAAGTCTAGGTACACCACATCCACTGGGTTCCCATTGTCCACCTCGCTCGTAATGTCTTCATAGAATTCCAAAAGATTTGTCAAGCATGACCTGCCCTTCATGAACCTTTAAGTATGTAAAACTCCAGCTGAACAAAAATTGCAAACATAGTGTATTTCAAAAAAGTTTATTCTGCTTGTGTTTGATAATTGCTTTATCATGCAATTTGTAAGAAAGATATAAACACCAAACGATAGCCCTTTGTCAGTTAACTGGCTACTGTTTTAACACAGATGTACCCTCAGATGCTGCCAGACCTGCTGAGCTTTTCCAGCAACTTCTGTTTGGGTACTGTTTTAACATAATTTTGTTCGTGGTTCTTGGAACACAAATAATGCAGCTCACGTAAAGCCATTTCCACTCCCCCTTTCACACACACAGGCTTCGACTTCCTGAATTCATAGAAACATCAGGTTTGTTCTCTTTAATTAGCAACTAACACTACATTAGCCAGAACAATATAAATATTGAGATCACACACAAGTTAAATAAAGATGAGGAAAACCTATTTTAGCCAAGTCTGACGTTTTAATTCATGAACAATTTACTGTCTTCCCATCAAAGAATCTGCAGCTTAAGTTAATTCAAACTTTGACCTCCTCCTCATCCAGGGGTTGACCACTCTGTGCAAAGAAGCACTATTTAAAATCAATAATAGAATTTGGGGAACGGCAGGTAGATTATAGTTAGCTCTGTTCATGTCCACAACAGTTGAGGCATCTCAGAAGAGATTTGGAAAACACTGGCTGTTTTTGTACCTCAATACTAACACTGAAGAAATGTTTACTTCGGTATCGACAGTGAAACTGCTATTGTATTATGGATAAAGTTATAAAACTTATATTGTATAATGCCAATGCTCAAAAATACATAGGGGTGGCTAGCAGATTCATCCCAAACTCCCCATTTCCTGGAAAAATTTCATTCCCTGGGTGATCAATCAAAGATAGGTTGTCCTCCATAGGTAGAATGGAGGGAGAAGGGTAAGGAATTACACCTCCAGTGAAAGGTTGGATCACTTAGCGACAGGAAATTAGACTTTTTCTGGGACAGCTTTTTGCTGGATCCAGGAATTCTGTCTTCTGCATTCAGGAGAGGGACATCATCCAGAAGATGTTGGAGGAGGAGGTGGTTGCAAGAGGGTTTGGGGAGGGTGAGAAGACTTCAGAGGTGGAGGGGGTGCAGTGTAAAAGGAGACTGTAAGGGGGCTGAACATGGAGAAGCAGGTTGTAATGAAAGATGATGAGAGAAGGAAGCCACAAGGGCAGGTCGCTGGAAGGAGGGAATTCAGGAGGGCAAAGAGGAGGCAGTGGCAAGAAGGGTGTGGAATGAGAAGGTGATCATAAGAAGGGGCGAAGGGAGAAAGAGTCTGCAAGGAGAGGTAGGCAAAATGGAGGCTATAAGTGTGGGTGGGATTGAAGATGGAGCAGCATGTGATTTAAGGAGAGAGTAGTAGGCTACAAGAAGGGTGTGGGATGTGAAGGAAGCTGCAAGAAGCAATGAGGGAGAAGGCTGCTAGAAGAGTACAGGGAGAAAGAAGTTAATAAAGTAGTATGGGAAGGAAGAAGGATGCTACATGAGAGTTAGGGAGGGAGAACAGACATGTGAAGAAGTAGAAGGAGGGCTGCGAGGAGTGAGGTGTGTTGCAAGAGTAGGAGACTGTGGCTGCAAACCAGAGAGAATGGTTTAAAACCCATTAACAGAGGAATACTCAACTAACAAGGACAAGAAAACTTCAAATAACTGAGGCAATGAATTCCTTGCAAATGAATGTAGAATGTCTAGTTAGGGCTGAAAAGGTTCAGGAGCTACTGTACTTGGGAGTAAAAAAGGTAGTAAATCCAAATGGAATGAATACTGTTTATTGTTAAATTTAATTCTGAAGTTAGGATTCAAGATGCAGTAAATAAGTTAAAATGTTTTAAACCTGCTTAAAACGTGTCAGCTTTGTGCATGTGTGATGGAACACATTATTATGACTTGATCGGTCAGTGGAAGGTGTGCTTAGGGTTATAGCTTCTCATGTATAGAAGTATGAAAGTTATTTTTAAAAATAACTTTTGCTAATATATGCCTATTTGTTTGTACCTATTTACATACAATGGTGCCCAAGAAATTAATACCTTCCTTGAATGTTTTTGCTTTCAGTTTAATGAAGGGTTGATCATTATTGATGTTAAGTCTGCTTCTGTGTGTCCTCAAATACTCCACATGCCAACACAGATACTGAAGGTATTTTACGACATGATATCATCACTTAACAAATGAGATAATCAGAATGAAAAGTAACCCTTCAACATCAAAAAGTAACCCTCAAGAAAATCACAAGAGGAGCCATAGAGAAAGAAAATTATATTTTGATCCTACACAGCACCATTCACAACATCCACAATGTCCCAAGCTAATTAAGCATTTTTTTAAGAATGGTCATTGCTAAAATGTTTGATTTTGTCATCTAGGGTAATGTTGTTGAAAGGATATTTCTTCGATTGTAAAATTTCTGTACTGAATTGAGGAATGTAATAATAACAGTGGGATCTTGGAGTACACCTCCCCCACAAATCTCCCAAAAACAAACTAATCTTACCTAACCATCTGAATCCCCTCAGAACACCCAGACTCCCACCCAACCCACCATAGACCCTCACTTAACAGCCATGTCATCTCTTACCCACCTGTCACCTAATGCACTGCTATACCTTCTGTCCTGTACCACCCTACACATTTTTACCTATCTGCTACCACACCCAATGACTATCCTGCCCTTCTGTGACCCTGCTCTTCAACCAAGCTGTCACCCTGTGCAGCTGCCACTTTACTATCTACTACCATTATCGAGCCATCATTCTACACAGCTACCATGCTATCAGCCTGCCTGTCTGCCCATTTACTGTCCTAAAATAAAAACATGCCAACCTGTCCAGCTACCTCTCTATCACCAGATACTTGCTTAGACATTTACATTACACCCCACCACCTGACCCACTGACCCATACTCATTCACTGAGAATCAATGAATATTACTGAATATTACATAAGGAAATCTGATTACGCTTGGATTATTAAACAACAATGTCATTAAATGTTTAAAAGAAACAAAAAAAAATACGTTTACAGATAATCAATAGAATTAGAATTAGGTTTATTGTCACATGGATTCACATGAGTAAATTGAAAAGTTCAGAAAGTCATCGCTTATGGCACCATCTTCAGTACAAAGGTACCAAGGTACAGATTCTTAGGAATAAATTAGAAAAATAAGAAATTAAATGTTCAGAACCAGTCCTTCCAAGCAGAGAAGATGGAGCAGACGTGTCCACGCTGGCCTTCAGTCCATTGCCGGGCTTCACGTCAGGGCCGGGAGTCCACACTGGCTTCACTTTGAGGCTAGGTATCTGTGCTGACTTCACCTTAAGGCCCTTGAGGCTGGGAGTCCGCACTGAGGCCGAGAGTCTGTGCTGGCTCCACCTCGAGGCCGGGAGTCTGTGCTGGCTCCATCTTGGAAATCACCGATGCCACCCAAGGATGGGAGGTAAGAAGAAAGAAGAAAAAGAAACATGAAAAGAGAGAAAAAGAAATGAGATGGACAGAGAGGACACGCTCCGGCTCAGGAGTCCTACTCCACTGCCATCCAGGATCAATGCAAAAGCATTTAATGTATAAAATAATGAGGAAAAAAAATTAAAAATTGATACAATACCTAAGAAATGTTGCAGGAGCTTCATTCACCTTACCTTGCAGTTTAAATTCATACGGTGTCCGCTACTGCCATTGAGGGCATTCCAGCTCCTTCAGTTTAATGGGTAATGTGACTTCATTGCATTTGTACTTTGTCAAGGCCTACCTAGTTTTCTATTGGAAGTTTCAATGAGCAGTCACCATTGAAAGACTGGCTGTAAATTGCACAGACAAGTAAGTCATTAGCATTTCCAATTGGCTTCAGTTGGAACCTTTCAAACACCAGTCGGAACTTCTGGACCAATGCCTGAGCTGAAGGACAGTGCTCCTGACAGTATACCATCAGCACAGCACTGACAATCAGTCTAGACTGGGCCAACTCCGGTTCTTACAGTGAAGGTTTATACTTATAATACTTTGACTTAAAAGTGAATCCCCGACAAGTCATAGTAAACGCCTTTTTAAAATAATGCGACAATACTATTGGAACAGAATATACATAATGTACCGAATATATGTAAAACTGGACGAAGTACAAACATCAAAATGATTAAATTAAGCAATGGAAACCATAAATAGACAATACTCTAAAGCAATCCTAATCATTTATTTTCTGACATAGGTATGTGTCATAAACCTCAAAACGATACAGTCTTGTGAGATGAGAATGAAAGCATTTGAGATGTTCATATAATCTCTTCGGTTTGTGTTTTTAACAGAGATGCTGAACCACTTATTTTGAACTTTATTAATGTTGCATTTTCTACATTAACATTGAATAATTTTAAGGCCTATATTAAACAATTTAAAGGAAACCAACAGTTATGAAATCAATTCTTTATGATTGTTCTCTGTAATTAATAGTATCTATAGCACATAGATAGTTCATTGGATCAATGATGGCCAAATACTAAAGATCTCTGAACAGTGAAGTGGCCATAGGTCACAATTGCCTGGCTGTCCATTCCTTTGCTACAAGGACAACTGCAAGTGTGATATGAAGATAATGGAGATTGACACTGACAACTGGGGGACAGCCTCTGATGGCTGTGACCTCTGGAAGCTAAAACTCTGGGAGAGATGAGCAGAAACAACAAAAAAGGTTAGCTGGCCTTGAAGAGGACCCAGAGAAAACAGGTCAGTAAATTGTGCACCTTTTCAGTCCACTGATTTTTTTCTGCAGCAAGTACGGTCGAGATTGCCATGCCAGATTGGAGCTCCTGAGGCCACCCTTAACACCGCAGTGCAAACCATCATCTTATGAAACAGAAGCTCTCATCTCATGTTACAAACATGTGAAATATAATTGCAATTCTTAACGGTTTCTGTTTCTTTTCTTATTAAGGGGTTTGATGCATCCAAAATACCATCCCTAAATTTAACAGTTTTGAAAATTGAACTACTGAAAAATGCAAACTGGTTATTTTTACATTCTTGATTTTGAACAGCAATTTACCTAAATCCTGAAGCTGGATGAACAAATTGGCAAAAGTCTTGAGCAAGAATCCCCTGCTGTGTACTAAATTGTTAAAGCAATTTAACCAGTTATAAAGTGGGTAATATGGACTATCAAATTTTAACTTCAATGATATAATTGTTATATCTAAGACCTATTTCTAAGACAAATATCAATCTGAAATGCTGCCATGATCATCTGATCACAGACTGAAATAAATCCAAGAAACCCATGTTGAACAAAAAACGTACATTTAAATTATCATTTTATCTAAAGACATCAAAGGTGACTGAGTCAGCATCAGAAATTTGTGTCACTTGTTTTAATCCACACTCATTTAATAATTTCATATATTGGAAGCTGAAAGGCTCATGGGCTAGTTAGGCAGCTTGGAAGGATAATGGAGCCAGATAGCCTGAAATATGCAAACAATATTTCAGTAGCTGTTCTGAACAGCACTGAGAGAGAAGGTCAATACATTTGTAAGCAAGAACTGGAATTCTCTCTCTCTCTGTCTCCGATTTTCTCATCATCTTGAAGGGAGCATCAGTGAAAAATAAATTGAGGAAATAATCAACATTCCCTGTAACCTTTTTTTGCTGTTGCACAAACCTCAGAGGTACATGCATCTCTGCGATTTCCAGAAGCAGAAGCCATTCATCAACACGAAATACAAAGCTTTTCAGCAGCAGCACAGCTTATAAGGGCCATAGGAAATAAGAATTAAACAACTGTGGTCTCAAGTTAAAAAAACTAACACCTCAAGAACTAAGGATTTTTCGACTGTGTAATCTTCATTCTCCTTGTCTGTGTCAGGTACCCTTTTAAACATTTTAAAATTTCTGAAGAGGGGTCCCAACCCAAAACATCGACTTTCCTGCTCCTTTGATGCTGTCTGACCTGCTGTGTTCCTCCAGCTCCACACTGTGTTATCTCTGACTCCAGCATTGGCAGTTCTTACTAACCCTTTTAAGCTTATTGCTTGTGTTTGTGTATTTGTTTGCTGTTGCTTATTTTTCACAGGGTTAGTAGGTAAGGCAATTCTTCTTTTCTTTACTCAGAAAATTTTAATCGGCTCCTTCATTTCAATCTAGTTAATGCCAATTTTATTTGACAATGGATATTGCTGTGCGCTAAAAAGAATTGTGAATATTTGTTGCATCCAGGAAGAAGGTTGTCAAAAGGGGAAAGTTGACTTCTCTTTCCTCACTGGTTGTAATACCAGCCAAAACCAAGTTGCTTACTAGCAGTTTGAACTTCCTGCAATAATTCCACTGAGATAGTACCCTCTTCCATGTCACCTGGAAGAGGGTACTATTTCAGAGATAGTAGGAACTGCAGATGCTGAAGAATCCGAGGCAACAAAGTGCAGGGCTGGATGAACACAGCAGGCCAAGCAGCATCATAGGAGCAGAAAGGCTGACGTTTCGGGCCTAGACCCTT
>NC_063348.1:21923000-21931717 GCF_021869965.1 Rhincodon typus | reverse complement strand
GCCTAGACCCTTTTTTGATGAAGGGTCTAGGCCCGAAACGTCAGCCTTTCTGCTCCTATGATGCTGCTTGGCCTGCTGTGTTCATCCAGCCCTGCACCTTGTTGTCTACTATCTCAGAGAACTATGTGAGAGAATGTACATTTCAAGAAATATCTCTACCCCTCCAGATCATTTTATATGTGCCAATCTGGTCAATTCATTAACATGTCCTACTCTAACTGTATCTCAACAGTAACAACAATTTGCATTATAGTGCCTTTAATTCAGTAAAATGTTTGGAGTGTGATTCACAGGATTGTTTCAAATAAACTTTGACTGTGAGTCACAAAAGGAGCTATCAGATTCGATAGTGTCCAAAGCTAAACTGGGGAATCTTAAAGTAAGAAAATGAAGTAGAAATGAAAAATATTGTGAAGGGAATTCAAAAGCTTAGAACCTCAGTATCTGAAGGCACAGTCACTAATGGTGAAGCAAGTAAAATCAAGGATGTGTAAGAATGCCAAAATTGGAAGAATGCACTGATCTCAAAGGGTTGTACAGCTAGCAGTGTTTGGAACAAGGAAGGAGACAGGCCATGAAATAATTTAAAACCAAGGAAGAGAATTTTTGAACTGGGCTTTTATTGGACTTGAGCCAATGCACATTAAAGGCTATGAAATGAAGCGTGAATGTGGTTTGGCGTGATTTGGAGCATGAGTAGCAGGTTTAAACAGGGCCTGACCTGCAGAGCAAGCTTTCAGCAGTAGATGAGTTGAGGAAAGGGCAAAGATGATAATATACCATAAGACCATAATATAGGAGCAGAATTAGGCCATTCAGCCCCCTTAAGTCTGCTCCAATCATTCATTCATGGTTGGTATGTTTCTCAACATGTTCTACTACCTTCTCCCATAACCTTTAATCCTTTTATTAATCAGGAATCTATCTATCACTGTCTTAAATACATTTAATGACTTGGCCTTCTGTGGCAATGATTTGCACAGATTAAAAGCCCTCTGTCTGAAGAAATTCCTCCTCATCTCAGTTCTAAAGGGTCATCCCTTCACTCTGAGGCTGTGCCCTCAGGTCCTACAGTGCAAACATCTCAATGTCCACTCCTACATCTGGGCTCTTAATATTCTGTAAGTTTCAATGAGATCCCCCCACTTCCTCCAACCTTCCAAATTCCATCAGGTACATACCCAGAGTCCTCAACTGCTCCTCATCTGAAAAAACCCTTTATGCCTAGGATTATTCTTGTAAACTGTATCTGAACCCCCTCCAATGTGGATACAGAGGTGGGCCTATAGGCCCGTGGTGATGGAAAGGATCTGAGGTCAGAATATCACCTCAGGGTCAAATAGGGCAATTGCTGTGGATACTGGTAAGGCAGATCAATGGAGTTCATGGCTATAATATTCAGTCAAGCAGCCTGAAAAATCAGAAGCAGTGAATGGAGACGTTGAGGTAGCAGTGAGGTAGAATTGACTGTCATCAGTATAGATATGGAATCTAAGACAATGTTTTTGGATAATGTCACTGAGGTACAGCAAGCAGATCAGAATAAGAGGTGTCCAAGGGCATATTCTTGGGAGATGACAGAACTAAAAGTATGGAAATAGGAAAAGCAGATGTTCATATGATTCTCTGGCTATGACTGAGCAGTTGGAATGGAAATAGGATGTGTCAATCCAACTACATGGATTATGGAGAGAGTTTGTGGGTGAATGGTGTGGACAACTGTTTGGGATATAGGCTACAGCCAGGTTGTGTAGAATGTAATTTATCCACTGAGGTGCAGAACCATGATTAGAACAGTCAGTCACGGAGTTGTAGGCAGGTTAAGCACCTGATTTCAGAGGTGGCAACACATTCAAGGACTCAGGAGAGGAAATGAAGTTTTATTTATTTTTTTCATGGAATGTGGCCATCTTAGGCTAGGTCATCAATTAACCATCTTTAACTTTCCTGAAGAAGTTGAGTTGGCAGCTTGAACCCTTGCAATCCATGCGGTGTAAGTAGAAATGGAGTTCCAGGATTTAGACCCAGCAATAGTGAAGGAACAGCAACAAAGTTCTATGTTTAAATGATGTACAGCTTGAAGGGGAACTTACAGATGGTGATGCTCCCATGTCTCTGATCAATGCTCTTGTACTTCTACATGGTAGAGCTTGCAGGTTTGAAAGGTGCTATTGAAGGATCGTTGAACAGTTGTTGTCATACATTTTGGAGGTGGCACACACTGCTGCCACTGTGTGATGGATGTAGATGGAGTGAATGTTGAAGGTGATGGATGAAATGAAAATCAAGTGGATTGCTTTGGCCTGGAAGGGATTGGAATGTTGTTGGAGCTGCAATCAGGCAGGAAATTACAGAGTTTTCCATCTCATTCTTGACTCGTGCATTGACCAGGATTGAGGAATAAGGTGCCAACTAACTAGCCGTAGAATTTCTAGGCTCTGAGCCATTCGTGTAAAGATTGTGGTTACATGGCTGCCCCCATTCAGTTTTTGACCAATCACACTTTCAAATTGTTGATTAGTGAGTGTTTTGAATGTCAGGAGGATAGGGTTGGATTCTCTCTTGTTTCAAGTGGCACAAGTGTTATTTGCCACTTATCAGCCCAAGCCTGAATGGCATGGAACATTATGCAATCATTAGCGAACATCCTCATTTCTGACTTTCTGATGAAGGTCATTGAAGAAGTTGCTGAAGGTTATTCAGTCAAGACACTACGCTGAAAGACACCTGAAGATTATGTCTGGTGTATCAGGTCAAGAATCTCGCAAGGTGAGTCCATTACATTCCAGTTTCCCATCAGTGTTGTGCCATGCTGAATCCAACCTGGCCATGAAGAGATCCCGTTTACTTTTGCTGCTGGGGCGCTTGATGCTTTTGCACAACAGAAACGAGGATTCATTGCAAGAGTTTACAAGATTAGTGATGTTCTGACGTGTCTTCCAGTGATGTTGAGCTTTCTGAGCTGGGGTGGGGTGGGTGGTGGCGAATTGGCGTTTGAGGATTACCCTAATTTGGCTCCTTAATGATTGATTGTGGCAGCCATCCCTGCAGGGAGGCCCCCTCATGCCAGTCTCTGGGGATTTCGTCAATTACGTCTTGAAATTATCTTGCAAACTGTATCCAGGATACACCGAGCTCCCTGGGAAAGCCAGCCAATGACAGCAGGGCGGCATCCCGATTGCATAATCTCAGTAGATGAGGAGTCCGAGCTTTCAATAAGAGGCAGTCACTAGTCTCTCAGAAGGGCAGATGGAAGAGAATGATGGATGGCTAACTGTATTTTAACACACTCCAGATCTCTACCAGGTAAGGGCTGCTCAACAGAACCCTTCTTTGTAGCCAGTCTGTAATTCTGTTGCAGTATCTTCACAAGCGTTAGAACTGGGAATGCAAGGTGAGACGGCGCACTTTATATATATATATATATATTTTGCAATGCGATCCGTTTGATTTTGGGACTTGAGGTGTGTTTTTGGTAGCGGATTGTCATCAGTACTGCTGGTGAAGAATCCGTTGAAATAATCAGTCTTTCCCTGCTGCAAATCAGCGTTGTGGGTGACCCGCATGTATTGGGGGAGGGCAGAAATGATGATCCCCGAAGCAGCAAAAAAAATCGAGGAAATCTCAGTAATCGGCGGAACGCCATGAATAGAAAGAGCTCGGGATATATTGTCATTGTTTCACCCTATCATACATGCCTTATATATTAGCATTAAATAATTATGCTTTACATAACTTCTAAGATGTTCCAGGGCGCTCGTTTAGTTTGCACGCCTATGATTTCCTACAATCATTTCCCCAAGGAATTGATAAACTGTTAAGACGCTCTGGATGTCCCGAGATGCAGTAAAGGTCCTGTCAAGTGCAAATTCCTTCTTGCAATGCTCAGAGCATCAGAAAATGACAGCGGGTGGGAAAAAGGAACTCAACCTGCGCATTTCTGACTGAGTGCCTTGTGCTAACCGCTGTATGGAGACGAGAGCCTGAATTTCAGATTGGAGCCTGACAGAGTGGGCGATGAGAGGGGGTGTGGGGGGGATGTCAGAGTACCGCAAGGGGCACGGTGCCCGTGGGCACCAGTAAGCACAGGGGGTTGGCACAGTGCACCTCCTGCGGGGGAAGCGTGTGGCGAGGACGGATTGCCTGTTCCTTACCCAGATCGGGACAACCGGCCGCTAACCTGTAACATCAGGATCTCCCTCTGAACTGCCGGGGCTGTGAATTTTTGTTTTACCGGAACAAACCCACCAGCTGAGACCTCCCCGTCAGTAATTCTGATGGGCGCGATTCGGTTCACTTCTACGTGTTGTGGAATATCGCCCAAATGTTGCGCTGTCCGTGCCCCGTGTTTGTTTGATGTGTGTTTGAATAGTTCAAGTTTAGTGGTGGCAATGCAATAGAATCCCTACAGTATGGAAGCAGGCCATTCGGGCCATCGAATCCATCCCGGGGAGCATCCCACCCAGATCCACCCCAGCCCTGTAGCCCTGCATTTCCCATGCATAACCTGCACGTCTTTAGACTGTGGGCGGAAGCCCACACAGACACGAGGAGAATATTTGCAAACTCCACACAGCAAGTCGCCGGAGGGCTGGGATCGAACCCGGGTTCCTGGAGCTGTGAGCCAGCAGTGTCAACCACTGAGCAACCGTTTGCAAACCAGTGATAGAGGAGGCTGGATTTAGTAGGGTTTTGGTGGCGGTGTGTGCAAGCAGCGTGTAGTTTTCCTTCGGTAGTGTCGTGCAAAGCACTTTATTGCATTGCAATAGTTAACATTATACGGCCGCATCATATGGCACATTCCCAAAGGATTGACCAGCCCGCACAACGTGAAGGCGCTGCGCTGAAGCAGCTAGTGCCCTTAGGCAATGTCATATTCGTGTCATGTCTGTGTGAGCTTCCCGTGTGCTGAAGCTGGAAATGAGGCTTTCAGAGCACCTAGCAGCACAGTGTAGCATCAAGTCTTTGATGGACGTGGATACAGGGAGACAGTGGCCCCGGAAGTTTGAAGGCGCAAAAGCACCCGTTTCAGAACTCACTCTACTCAATGGAGCTTAAGTAGTGCTGTTAATCCACCAAACTGGACCCCAGCAAAGGGCCACTGTGTATGAAGGCTGCTCTTCAACAGTAGAGTCGTCACCGAAACTTGTCAGCTCCTAAAAACAGCTGTGGTTTTCTCAATAGAAACATGCCCCTGAATACTTTTAGGCATTGGAAAAAGAAAACATTGTCCATAACGATCATAAACATTGTTTCTGTTTTCTCCTGTCCTCATTCAGTGGATTTGTGCACAATTATGGGCCGACTGCTACAATAGTTTCACATTGCCAGCCTGTAGAGCAAGTAACTGTCAGCCAACCTGCAGAAGGCAATTAACCGGTTTTGCCGTATTACATACGCCCCTTCCATGGTCAACATGTCATGGGCTGAGACTTGAACCCAGAGCTTTGGGTGCCTTCACCGCGCCACAATATGTCTGTTATAATGACTATCAATGTAACTGAAACCTCGGCTGCAACGCATTTGTAGAAATGACGTTTGTCCTGGACATGCAGTGCAGCTGCAGAAGCAGGTTCAGGAGGGCACTTAACACACCCTAACAGTGTCCCTAGCAAGTTTCATCTGCTTCAGAGGTGTTTCATTGCGTGTCTGAACTGGCTAATTTTGAAAATATCAATACTTTTCGGGCACAAGGCCTTATTGGTTTTTGTCCCTTTTAACACCAGATTGTTCATTTTTATATCTTCATCATTTGCTCATGCATAACATTATCATCCTCCAGCTCTGCCTCAGCCTTGCTACTTCTCAAACTTGCACCCATGTCTTTGTCAATCAGTAACTCACTTACTTATTTCCACATGCTAGTTTCCACCAGCCAGTCTGTTTCATTAAAAAAATGCAAGAAAACTGCATCTGACACATCTAGAAAGCGGGATGAAAATGGAAGGAAATGCAGGAGAATAAAAGGATAAAACAGATGTGAAGAGGGAGATGAGGAAACACAATATAAAGCAAAGGATTGGAAGAGAAATGAAAGAGAGTCAAGAGATAGAAAAAACAACCCTCATTGGAGGTGGAAGATTGAAACAGTAAAGAAGGAAAGGAATAAATGGAAAGAATGAGGATTGGGGACAGTGCTGAAAATCTTGCTTTGTATCTAAAGTTGTTATTCAGAGGAATAATAATATTTTGTTGCATTCACAGCAGAGTGTGAATAATGTGGTGGGATGCTTTTTTGTGTAAAGAAGTGCTATATAAATTCAGGATATCACTATGTCTAACTTGTAGCTGAATTGATCTTTCCAAAGTACACTTCCTATCAGAATCAAAAATATACATGTCCACAAGAAACTGGGCTCAAGATTTTTTGGACAATAGAGTTACATTTTGAAATTTTTTTGTTGTAGATGCAATTTAAGAGCATTTGTTATCAATGAATTAGCAGCTGGTGAGATTCACTGGATGCCCACCCTGTTATTGAACCCTTGATTCAATGACCTTCATAGCTTTATACCTTCACATTCTTCATTGCCTTAATATGACTACTACCTGCTTCACTTTTATCAGTTGCTGATCTCCTTTTACATTTCCTCCCCCTTATTTTCCCCTTCACAGTCTCCAACTTCCCACTCTCCTTTCAGCCAACTGTATCCCCATGTTTTGTCTCCCCTCTCCCCTATCTCTGCCCCTTTGTTAAACAACAAACAACATATGTAATACAGACCATAAAGTAGAATAACCACTGAGCTCACACTTTAAAATGATTTAAAAGTTTACATTTTTTTGTTTTTTAAATGGACATGGTTAGGTTAGGCGAATGAACCAAAATTTGACAGACAAAACTTAACATGGATACGTTGCAGTCAGAGGAACAGAAAAGCAACTTATTATCTAAATAGATTGATGCTTGAGAGTGCTTTGGTGCAGAGGGATTTGGGTGTCCTCATGCATGAATCACAGAAAACTAGCACGAAGGCACAGCAGATGATGAGGAAGGCAAATGTAATTCTGGCATTTATTGCAAAAGGAATACAGTATAAAAGTCGGGAAGTGTTGTTGCAACTGCACAATTCATTAGTGAGACTGCACCTGGAGTATTGTGAACACATTTGGTTCCCTTACTTTGGTGCCCTTTACTAGTTGCATTGGATGCAGTTCAGAGAAGATTCACTAGATTGATTCCAGAGATGAAGGGGTTTGTCTTATAAAGAGTGGTTGAGCAGTTTAGGCCTATACTCTCTGTAGTTTAGAAGAATGAGATTAGATCCAATTGAGGTATATATGATGTGAACAGGGATTAATAAAGTTGATGTAGAAAGGTTGTGTCCTCATGTGGGTCAATCTAGAATAAGAGGTTATAGTTGTAGCATAACGAACAGCAGATTTAAAACAGAAATGAGGAGAAATTGCTTTCATCAAAGGGTGGTGAATCTGTGGAATTTACGACCCCAAAGTAAGGTAGATACCAAGACTTCAGTAAATTTAAGGAGAAGATAGACAGATTTTTAATAAGTAAGGGTTAAAGGGTTATAGGGATCTAGTAGCAAAGTGGAGTTGAGGCCAAGATAGGATCAGCCATGATTGCATTAAATGACAGAGCAGGCTCAAGGTGCTGAATTGCCTACCCCCTGTTCCTACTTATATATTCTTTTGATTTTGGGATTCTCACTAATATATTTACAATTGCATTCTGAAATTTTGAATTCTGAAAAGTGAAAACCTTGCGTAGAAAACAAAAATCAAAACAGTGACATAAGTGCAACGTATGCTAATAGCATTGGATTCCAGTTTCAGATTGTGTGAGGTTCAAGTGAGTTAGCATAAAATGTGGACTTTAAGAATGAAAGTTGTCTCACTAAGAATCTTTGTGAAATTTAGTGTGCATTAAAATACTGAGATAAGCAAGGTTCAAAACAAGGCAGAATAACTTTGGGGAAAAAAAGAACGTTGGTAGTAAATGTACTGAGGAAGATGGTAACACTAAGTATGATTTCAAAAATTACTTCTTAAGTTATAATAACCCTTCTGATTCTTAAGATTGCACATTTTAAATTAGCTTTGGTTCTATATTTGGACTTGTGCTTCCAGATCGCAGAGATATTAATTTAATTGTGAGGTTTGGTAACAAGTCTGTAGGAAAGGATATCATGATGCTTACCATTAAAATTGTGCTGTTAATATCTTTGCTAATAAAAACACGTAATATTTCTGGTCTATTTGTTTAGAACTTATTCAAGCCATCAGGAATTTAAGAAAATGTTTTTTAAAAAATGTGGTTTCTCTCTTTATGACTCAGAAGTAAAAGAGGTGGTTAGAAAAATTAATGCCACTAATGCAAGACAACCCTGTGAATATCGCCTACACTGTGACAGCCAATCTTAAAAAACAATAAATCAACCTAATGCTATTGGGACAGATGTCTGGCTGCCTGATGGGCAGACTAATGGTTGACACCTATTATGTTACCCATTTGCTTTTCTTGCACTTAGATACTGACAAACGTACACTTCTTTCCTGGTAGCACCTACTGTAAAGGAATTGTAGGAGATTCTGGAGATACCAGAGCTGTTGCAAGTGTTCTACCTTCTGATAAATCATCAGTGGTAACCCCCAGGAATTGGTGTTGACAGTATTGCCCTTTATTTTTTAATGATATAGATGTGGGCTTTGGGGGCGTGATCTCCAGATTATGCAAATATTCAGGTGACATTGGGGTC
>NC_063348.1:21910155-21922500 GCF_021869965.1 Rhincodon typus | reverse complement strand
ACCTGCCCCTACACCTCCCCCCTCACCCTCATCCCAGGCCCCAAGAACACTTTCCACATCAAGCAGATGTTCACCCGCACATCTGCCAATGCGGTATACTGCATCCGCTGTACCCGTTGTGGCCTCCTCTGCATCGGGGAAACCAAGCGGAGGCTCGGGGACCGCTTTGCAGAACACCTACGCTCGGTTCGCAATAAACAACTGCACCTCCCAGTCGCGAACCATTTCAACTCCCCCTCCCATTCCTCAGGCGACATGTCCATCCTGGGCCTCCTGCAGTGCCACAACGATGCCACCCGAAGGTTGCAGGAACAGCAACTCATATTCCGCTTGGGAACCCTGCAGCCCAATGGTATCAATGTGGATTTCACAAGCTTCAAAATCTCCCCTCCTCCCACCTCAAGCCGCACCCCCATCTCCTACCTACTAACCTCATCCCGCCCCCTTGACCTGTCCGTCCTCCCTGGACTGACCTATCCCCTCCGTAATTCCCCACCTACACTCACCTTTACTGGCTCCATCCCCGCCTCTTCGACCTGTTTGTTTCCTCTCCACCTATCCTCTCCTCTATCCATCTTCTATCCGCCTCCACTCTCTCCCTATTTATTTCAGAACCCCTTTCCCCTCCCCCATTTCTGATGAAAGGTCTAGGCCTGAAACGTCAGCCTTTCTGCTCTTATGATGCTGCTTGGCCTGCTGTGTTCATCCAGCTCTGCACCTTGTTGTCTCGGATTCTCCAGCATCTGCAGTTCCTACTATCTCTTGAAATAATTTGAGTATTCTTTGACAATGCACAACTTAAGAAAAAAAAAGGTACTGTTAAGTTTAGGGATTTTTTTATTATGGTGATCTTTTTCCTAATGATTTTATTAAAAACTTTTTCAGATGGTAAAGGCTGATACCACTAGAGCTTGTAGCAGCACTGGTTCTCTGGAGAGAGCTTCCCTCTTTTGCGCTTCTGGGTCAAACACATCCACCTCAAATTTATCGGGTTCTAATGAAACACTGGCTAAAACTAAATCATCCAGCAGGTTCTCCTTATTTTCACCCCCATGGAACAGCAGCTCAGAATCTGACTCCAACCCTCCTTCGAGGTCTGGGTCCAAAAAACTGAAGAACCACAGTCGCAAATCCTTAAGCAAAACAGACAGCCCAAAGGACTGCAAACAGAGCATTCCTGAGCAGCTGCAGTACACTGAACCAGTCATCGCCAAGGTAACGGACTACATTTATGTGGGGAATCTCAATGCGGCCTACAGTGGGCGTATCCTGTGCAAGAACAACATAGACAGCATCATCGATATGAGCAACCTCCCTGGAGAGTTGAACATGTGTTTAATTCCATGCACCTGCTCCAGGAATGTTAAACACAGTTGGTCCCGTCTCAAGGTTGACATCAATGACTTTTCAAATGACGACGTTTTCCCTTTGAAACAACGATGCTTTGAAGACATTAATGAGTGCATCAATGCATCAACAGAGAAACAGAAACGTGTCCTGATTCACTGCCGGGATGGGTATTCCCTGGCACCAACTTGTATCATACAGTACCTCATGCAGAAGCAGAACATGCAGCTTATGACTGCATATGAATTTGTGAAAGCCAAGTATCCACTCAATATCAAGGAATGCCACCAAAATCTTTTAGTAACGCTTGAGAAGTCATTGAGACCTGGGAACACGAACCCTGAGTGTTTTAAACAAGCCCTATCCCGAAAGATGGCTTGGACCTAATTTGATACTTGCATTGCTATTAAAATAAATGCCTTAAAATTTTGCTCTCAATTTCCAGTAGTTAAAACTTAGAAACCATAGGAAAGTTTGCTCTGCTTGAATATGCTGTTTGAGATACAAACCCAGGACAAACTATTTCCTTCCTGAACCATTTCTGTACATTTTTATAAGCCTATCATTTCGCTTTCTGTGTTAAGTTCTTGTATTAATGTTTTGCTTGATTTTCCAAATGGTAAACTGTATCAGTAAGAGGTTTCTTGTATTAAATATAAGTTAAGATTAAAACTTGAGATAACACAAGGAAGCTGAGGTATTTAAAACATGAAAACTGTCTTGTTTTCAGCATGTTTGGGTCCCATTAAAATACAGGTTCTGGTTGTGGGCCAATAATTATTGAGTGTGATGCATATTCACAGGCCAAAGTTATCTGGCTGGCTGTGCATCATGTTTTACTCAGGAACATAGGAGTTTGGAATATGAGATTCACAGAAATATAGGATGCAATATTATAAGCGAGTATACAACTCAATGATGATATAAGATTGTATTGTCTCTGAATGTTGCACTGTTCTGGAGTTGTAATGCGACTTTAACAATATCCAAGCAATGCCAGGCTGCCTCCTAGAGTTGGTCACAGAATGTTTGAGCTGAGTACAAGTTGGAATCAAATTATTGGCTTCAGTGCCACCCCTACATCATTATGCATCTGAAACCTTTGGTTTAAAATTATATGCCATCACACTGATTTACATGAGGCTGAATTTACTTTGAACATCACCTCTCGGTGGCTCAAAGATATAAGAAGACTGGTGTCAGTCTCCAAACGATGGGAAGTAGCTGCCTGATAAAAGTTGTAAAATAAAGGTGCCTACGTGACAGAATAAAATTAGTCTGTTTTATTATTTTCCTGGCACCTCGCTCTTTCTTCCACTCCCTCTGGGGGCTCCCAATATTTCTCCAGCCTTCTCCAGGCTGAAAACGAGCTGGTTCCCAATGCAAATTCCCCTCACCTTCCTCCCAGTGCATGCTTCCCTCACCTTGCTCCTGGTGTAGGCTTCCCCCATCCCGCTCCCACTATGATGTCATTGACCACCTCTTACACAGACTATATTACATTCTGGATAATCATCCATTTATATAAGGTGAATTCTACTCCATGACTGAAGTTTAACTGGAGAGATATACCTATGCATCACTGATGCCAGTTTGCCTTATCCAAGGGTGACTAAGCAAACTCTAGTTTTTTTTTGTCATTTACTGTAACAGTACAGTTTTTCCTTTCCCACTGATCCAGGCGTGGGGGAGCTGTCAGCTCCTTTGCAGAATGTGTCAGGACCACTCATGTTTCTCCTGGCCCACACAGATTTGCAAGAGGTACTTATCTTGTGGAGTTGGAAGCACCCATCTACCTTTCAGTTTGCCAGGTTTCTCAATGCTGCATTTTATTGGGAGCCTGATTAAAATGTAACACTTAATTGTCCCACATCTCCACTGTGGGGTGCTCAGATGTCCCAACATCTGCTGTTGCATTAAGATAGCAGGTATGGTCAGCAGTGTGAGGATGTATTAACCATCCTTGTGACCCTCTGCAGCCCATTACACGTGGTGGGTTGGTTAATATCAAGGTCATTTTATTTGAAGTCTGTGGAATTCCTTGATCTTGTGCTAAAACATTTCTGCCCAATTATAGGATTGGAGTAATTAGCCTGGAATTTAGACTGAAGGTGGGTGTGTATAGTTGTAAGGTAGGAAAACCTAGAAACAACAGTTTCCCGAAGTCTTGTAGATTTTAACTGTAGGGATAGTTTATTTTTTAATAGGGTTCCCACATCTACAACAGACTGATTGGCAGGCTCGCAGCTGAGCAGGTGAGAAGCCTTCTTAGGCCTATGCCCAGGAGGAAGGTAGTGTATTGAGGGAGTGAAAGTGTTTACAGACCCTTCTCCACAAAGGGAGGTATCCAGGATCACTGGCAAGGTTACAAACCATGGAATGGGGATGGTCTCTGGGAGGACAGTGATGCAGAAGGTGTGCTGTTGGACTGGGAAGGAAGCAGTTCCATGAACTCAGTGAAGTATCCATTGGTGAGCTAGGGGTTGCTGATTGTGGAAGATTGGTCTAATTGTAATCCTGGGTGGTGGTCCCAATGGTGATGGATGGCTACGATGTTAGGCTTGGAGGAGCAGAGAAATTATTAGGGGTGTATTTATAGGGTAATATTGTCAGCCTGTTGTAAACATTGCTGCTACGCCTAGTCTGCAAGTAAAGACACTTAGCTCCTGGATTCACAGTTCCTTTAAACTGCCAAATTTTTTGAGGCCTGGGAAATCCAGCTACCTGTAGTTAAAAATGGATTGATGTTAAAATGAAGCTTGTGGCCTCATTATAACTTTCGATTTGCGAATACCATTTCCACATGGGTTTCTCTCCCGTCTCTCATTCCACACACTTTAAACTGAAACTGGATGTGTTTAATTCCTGTTCAAGATTGTTTTGTATTTTAACCCCTTGCATGATTCCAACTTTGTTTGGAAATTAAGATTCAGCCCATTGTCCCTATAGCAATAATTTGTTAGCAAGGAAGAAAATGCTGCCTTTATATTGGACTTTTCACAACATCTGCACAGCCAATGTTTTTGTAATGGAGGAAATAAGGCAGCCAACCTGTGCACAGCAAGATCCCACCACCATCAATTAGATAACCACCCAGATCCACTGTAGGTCTCAGAAGATCAAGTTTTTTTAAGAAAAAATAAGTGTACTTTAGTCATAATTTGGTAAAATTTCCTTCCACTGCATTTTAAATTTGACAGTATATACAGTAAGTGTAATCCACATTTTTCAACAAAATATTTTTCTTCAGAGGGTCATGAGTTTTGGGACTCTCTTCCTTAGAGACAGATTGATTGATTGAACATTTCAAAGGCAAAGGTAGATAAATTCAAGACTAACAAGGTAGGCAGTGGTTTTCAGGGATAGGAGCTTGCGAAGTTGAGGCTATAATCAGATTAGCCATTATCTTGTGGCAGACTGGCTCGAGGGACCAAATGGCCCTACTGCTATTGCTAATTCCTGTGTATAGCAGGAACATTAAAATTGTCTCAGGTGTGTATGGTTGACAGAGATTTGCACTCTCTGAGGTAAATTACCTCTGTTTCAACACTTCCAGGGTATTTTTTTTACCTCTTTTTTTAACTCAATCTTAGTAAATTTAACAGCCATTTTGGGGAATATCAAAATAAGAAAGAAAAAAATAATTCTTGCTGTTAGTAAAGATCCCAACTACTTTGCTATTATTGACTCTTTTTTGCATTATTATGGACTCCATTTCCAATTTTCATTCCCACATAACTGGTTCCATGGAGGTATCATAGAGCACCGTTCAACTGTTGAGGAGGGAAGGTGCTAAATAGTCATACTTTGTAGCACTTTAACATGGATATGTTCGGAAAGAGTCATTAAATTTTGCCTAATAAGGTAGAGTAGCTCAAATTGAGTCTTTCTCAAAAAATCACTCTACACAGGTGGGTTTAGCATGAGCCACTGTAATGAAAGCGTAAGAGTGTGCTCCATTTCCAGAAACCAAAATAAGAAGGTTATATATTCTGTAATGCGACCTATTCCCATGCATTGCGTTCAAGGAAGGAGTGGACTTAAGCACCAACAATGCACAAGCCTCCATCAGACGTAGCTGGCATAGAAAATACAAAAATGTCACACTGCACTATATTCTGAGGTAGGGCAGAGTATAGGAAGCTTTGCTCTCTAGTGAAACATGATATGCTTGATTCTCTGTTCAGATCCTTCACCATGTACAGCACAAAATTTGTAAACAATAATTTATGTAAACTATTAAATATGAAAAAATAAAAATGATTGCTGAAATGTAAAAGGAAAACTGGGTACTACATTGTTCTTCTTGACCTGAAGGAGCAGATTAACAGTTTGTAGTCTCTGTGTGAGTGGATTTTTCTGGCCCATTATTGATTACCTCTATACTTTAGCTTAGTTGCAGGATGCAGATGCATAGAATACATAGACAAATATTGCACTGTGTATTTGAACTCCAAGTATAACTGAGTATTTCTGTCTCTACAGGGGAGGGTTTGCACTGTAGATTAGACAAATGAAGGCATGTGGATTTCTCTGTAGTTAATTTTGGAGACTGAAACATGGGTACAAGTTGTTAGTCTATATTAGACACTTGTTGGACCATAATAAGGATATCAGCAAAATTTCTTATAAGAACAGTGGGTCATTTTTGTTTTCACCTTGACTGCTATGTTATCAAGAAAATGTTATCAATAATGCGAAACAGTTTCAATTTGTGGTAAACTTAAATGACCAGAGGAGTTTAATCCACACAAATTCCAAACAATTTGGCTATCCCTCGGATGGATTCTGAGCTGCACGAGAGCAAAATAACATGTTGGAGTTCATGTTTGTTTTTTCTTTAATTAAAGCAGAAATTGTGAATTAACTTGTGAATAGCTTCAGTCAATTGATTTGGAAAAAAGACTATATTGAGCATGCATTAATAATGTTATTGACAACTTTGTTTACCTTTCTGCATAGATTTGGAAACATGCAGCTGTCTATGGGATCTTTTATATAATAAACTGCACAGAAATAGGCCATTCAGCCAAACCAGTCCATGTAATGTTTATGTTCCACTATCATTTCCTCCCACCTTTTCTCATCTTAACCTACCATTGTAGCCATCCCCTTTTCACTCAAATGTTTGTCTGTTTTCCCTTAAATGCATGTGTACTTTTGTTTTCTTTGACAAGGCCCTGTGGATCTCCTTCCCAGTCTTCGGGCGAAGAAATGTTTTCCTGAATTTCCTTTTGACTTTCTTGCCGACTATCTCATATTGATAGCCTCTAGTTTTAGGAAATATTCTCTGTATCCAGCCTATCAAAACCTTCATACTTTTGCTTAAGTCAGTCCTCAGCCTTTTTTTAAATTGAAGAGACACCCCTGTTAATCTTTTCCTACTGTGTAAATCCAAGGATTTCCTATATTATCCTTCACTGTAGCCACTGTTGTGCCACAATATTCTTTTCATAAAATGGTGTTGAGAATTGCACTAAGTCTGGGCTAACTAAAATTCCTTACAAGATATGTTATTTGTTTCCAGTATTGTGTTTCGTGGTTGCTGCAACCTAAAATGAAACCAATCATTAGCAGAGGTAGAGTCACATGGCTACGGCAAAACATCTTTTACACTATGTACACTTGTATTTATCTAAACATTGTCCTTTTCAAAAAACAACATTGCATGTACTAGCATTATCAAAATGCATGATCAACAAAGAAAAATCATCATTCATGAACAAAAGTGTGTGATAATTATTGTCCGTTCCACTTTCACCAGTCTCTGCAGGTACATTTCATCCATTATATCTAAAGAGTTCAGGTTTTTTAATGACGTGGGTGTGAGTTGTTAACTGTCAGTTTGACTGGTATATGCTTGTTCCTGACAGGAAGTTCCTCTCATGGGGAACGTAGCTCTTGAAACAACTGCTTGATCAGAGCGAGATGCTTATCTTTCAGATTCAATGTTGCTGCTGGGTTGATGACTTCCAGGGTATGTCAAGCTGTTATTGCTGGTTTTCTGACTCAAGGGAAGGCTGCTTTTTGTTTATTGCTCCAATACTGCAGCATGTTCTTTGCAATGATCTTGTGTAGATGTTCACATTCCAATGACAGATCAGGCAAGAGCCTTAACCCTTAACATTTACCATATGGCACTGCAGGTCTTCATTCTGTCTATTTCATTGCACTGTAAACTCTCACATCTAAGGATGACTATTGTTCCATCATAGAGTCTCAACTTTACTTTTGAGACTTCATGCTTGGGTCATTTTCTTGGGCCACTCCACACATGTCTGCAAAGCTCGTAAAGTTGCATGAATACTATGTCTATCTGATACTTCACATTTGCTTCCCACCTTCTGCAGTCATTGTTCTCACAGTCACAAAGCATTTATCACTTTTAGACTTGTCAATGCCAATCTGTAGGATCATTGGCTGACATCTGCCCTACAGCCATGTTTTTGGGCTTGCTTTGGTTCTTTCTAGCCAAATAGATATAAAGTAATTAAGCTTCCCATAATTATATCACTGCATTCTCTATGCTGGATATGCTTTCTTTTCTTTACTGTGGTGACTTCCACAATATAATGGCATTTTGGGTCAACCGCCACAAATGGACTACAGTGGTTCAAGGAGGCAGTTCACCCCTACCATAAATGTCTGTCAGAGTCTTTGTATCATAATATCCAAATCCAATTTCTTGTGTTATGGGAGAAATCACAAGCAATGTTACACCAAGTAAAACACCACTTTAGAGGTAAACTCACACCACGGTAGTAGTGGTGGCTATCTGTGAAAGATACCAATATTTTGGTGGCAGATATTTGGAAAACCAATTGAAGACCAATCAGACAAGGGAATTCAGACAATGAAAATATTTCTCACTGTTAAGCAATATCAGCTAAGCATGTAGGTGCAGCAGTGGGGAAGGATGCAAATGGCATGTTAGCCTTTATCGCATGAGGATTTGAGTGCAGGAGCAGGGATATTTTGTTTGGCTGTACAGGGCTTGATGAGACCACACCTGCAGTATTGTGTGTAAGTTTGGTTTCTTTATCAGAGGAAGGATGTTCTGGAAACAGAAGGAGTGCAATGAAGAATTACCAGGTTGATTCCTGAGATTGCAGAACTGCCATAAGAAGCAAGACTGGATCGGTTTGGACTATATTCACTGGAGTTTAGAAGAATGATGGGGGATCTCATGGAATTCTATAAAATTTTAACAGGACCAGCCAGGGTAAATGCAGGAAGGATGTTTCCTTTGACTGGGGAGTCCAGAGCAGAGGTCGCAGTCTAAGGATACAGCATAGCCATTTAGTACTGAGTTGAGAGGAAACTCCTTTACCCAGAGACTGGTGATTATGTGGAATTATCTGCCACAGAAAGTGGTTGAGACCAAAACATTCAAAGTTTTCAAGGAGTTAGATATAGTTTTTAGGGCTAAGGGGACCAAATTGCGAGAAAGCGCGTACAGGGTACTGAGTTGGATGATCAACCATGATAATGTTAAATGATATAGCGAGCTCGAAAGGCTGAATAGCCTACTTCTGCTTCCATATTCTATATCCCTATGTTTCTACAGGTTCTGTAAGTAAGGAGAGCTGTAGAGATTTGCAGATAAGACTTTAACATGGAGAAAATGGAGGTAATTTATTTTTTATTAGAATGTAATTTTTTTAAAGACTCTATAAATTTCTATGATTGCCTTAATTAAACAAAAAGAAAATGCTAAAATACTCTCTGGTGCAATGTAATGCAATATTGGAGTCTGGAAGTCGATAATATTTCATTCCTGAAGGTTGACATATTAGAAACAATCTATCAAAGCTACGGCTGCATAACTTTTGTCATTAAAGAAGGAGTAGTTTTTAATTTACAATGAAACAAAGTCAGGGACACACAGTTTAAGCAATGCAGTTCAATTTTTTTAAGGCAGAATCATGGATAGAAATCTCATTATAGACTGGCCAACCAGTGACATCTTACTGAAATACAACTGTTCAAATAATGTATACTATTCTATTTTAGAATCAAATTGTAGAAGGTCCTTAAAAAATACTTGGCAATGAAGGGCTTCATAGACTCTTCCCAGATGTTAAGAAGATCCACAATATATCTGGAAGGATCCTGAAGAGTAACTTCAGGATTAAAGACACCAACATATGCCATACTGACATCAAATCCAAGATCAGTTGGTCAGTTTGTCTGAAGATGCCGCAGCAAAGGGCATGAATGTGACTTTTCCAAAGCAGAACAATCAGTGAGAAGCAATTCTGAAGAAAAGTCATAATGTGTTTGAAACAGAATTCTGTTTCTCTCTTCACAGATGCTGCCAGACATGCCGAGTTTCTCCAGCACTTTCCATTTTCTTTAATTTTGCTAGCATCAGCTTGAAGTGAGCAGCTCCCGAACAAACTGTAGGCAATAGGTAAATCGCAGGTGATTGTTAGTTTGGTAACTAAAGCCAATGTTTCCAAGGAGACAAACATTGCAAATGTATCACAGGTATTAGTGGGATTTATTTGTTATCTTGCATGATATGGTTAGCAGTGCTTGGGACAAGGATTTGGACTGCACACAATAGGCTTGTACCTAAGGTTCACAAAGTATTTGTCCGTCGCAGCTATGTTTCAGTGAATGGTTATCCGTGCAATAGGATTATCCTTTGAACAGCGTATCCTCACTTGAAGTTGATATCTCCTCCCTCACAGAATGAAGCACTTATCTCACTGTGGGTGTGGTTTGCAGCCATTTTCATCTCCGATGTGCCAGTTTTATTGACAGCACAATGGAAGGCTGTCACTCCTCAAGCAGCGAGTCTCAGACTCAGCCTCTTAATATCGGTGAACCCTCATTCTTTACCTAGTAGCTCTCCCTATCAATCCCGTGGGATTTGCTCTTTTCCCACCCAATGAAGCCCATCTAAGTCTTCATCTGCCCAGTTTAGCCTTCCAACCCCAGTCATTTCAAGTAGTGCATTGACCCCCAATGGAAGCTGCTAATATCAATGTTGCCCTCCTCCACATGATCACTTTCCACTTTTCCTCCCATAGTCTATTGTCCCACCCTCTTTTAAATAGTGAGGCTTCCCCCCTCCCTACACCCCCCCAACCCCACCATTACTATCATAATCCTCTCTGCATCCCAGTATTCTGGCTCCAATCCCCATAATTGAGTTCCCCAGCCTACCTCCATTACCAGTATTCCATGATAATTCTGTTTACCATTTAGCCAACAGAACTCATAACTGACTGTGGTCCACCCCATTTAGAGAATTACCATGGTGACGAGTGAGCAGACTCCTGACTGATATCTGTACTGTGATTGTGTTCCTCCAAGTGCCTAGACTGGTTTCACTGAACTCACAGGACTAACTGTGGCCCGCTCCTCGGTTTGTAGAGGTACAGGCAGTGTGGGTGAGAGATTGATGGACCATAGTTCCCAATAACAACATGTATACTCCTTGACTGATGACTGCTGGAAGCCATGACAAGTTGTCTGCACTGAACAGCAAGGCAAAACAGAATACTGTGAGCCTGTAATATGTAGCTGGGATATCAAAGTGCGAAAAGGTAAGGCAAGGCAAGACAAGTCCAGGATGTTGTGAGCATCTAGAGAGGCATAAAGTGAGAGGCCGTAACAGAGTAAGTGAGCAGGCCTGAGATGCTTAGTGCAATCGGTGACCTGGGTCCATACCCCTACGAGCAAAGTGTCCTTGCAGCAACATTACAGCAAAAGGTGCTGGTGTACTTCAAAATAGAGCTTTGCAGTGCAGAAGTGGACGGTAAGTGAACGAGATTGGTGCCATGACAGTGAAATGAGGCGAGTACCTCTGGGATACCAATGTCTGTGGATGTGGGGTTTGAATGACTGTTGCCCATGGAGCATTCCCAGAGATGTTAGTTCTGGGTGTCCACCATGGAGGTCTGAAGGAGCAAATGACTAGCAGGAGTGACTGGGTACCCACCCTGACCTTCGTGTCAGAATCCTTGTGCCTAGTTTCTATCCAGCAGGTGGTAGAGTAGAAGTGTGGATATTAATAAAATGAAATTAAATAATAAAAGGATGTTAATGAGGGATAATCCTTGTTAATAGGCCTCTCACTACTCAACTATAGAGAATCACGTCTCGACATCTGGGACTTGATTAGAAAGTGCAACTTTTTGGTCATGATTTCCAGGAGAGTTTTGCTCAACATTTCACTATTTATTCAAAAAGCTTCTCACCATAACCCACATTATTCAGGCCCTGTGAAGAATCTGCCTTTTCTGCCACAAATAGATACCTTCAAGCATTGTTATTATGTGTGAAGATGATTTTTTTTTGCTGCTTGATGAATGGGGGATTTTAAAACGTTATCATTAATGGACTTGAACAGAATTCAAGATTAGAATTCAAACTTCAGGATTTTTTAAATATATAGGATTAGATGTTAGAATAAGTTGAGAATAGCTCTGAAATGACAGTCTTATCTAGAGAACATTAATAGGATTCTGATAAAAGAAAAGGAATCTGTTAGGTATCTACTCAGTTAAAGGTAACATGAAAACAAGTTTTGTGAACTAATTAGTTAATTGTATTCGAATATGTATTCTCTATTTGGCTATTCTAAATTCAGTACAATTTGGTTTTTGTTTTTGGCAAAAGACTGTTCAAAGATACATAAAGAATCACCTGCACATCTGCTAATGTGGTATACTGCATCCGCTGTTCTCGTTGTGGCCTCCTCTACATCGGGGAAACCAAGCGGAGGCTTGGGGACCGCTTTGCAGAACACCTACACTCAGTTCGCACCAAACAACTGCACCTCCCAGTCGCGAACCATTTCAACTCCCCCTCCCATTCCTCAGATGACATGTCCATCCTGGGCCTCCTGCAGTGCCACAACGATGCCACCCGAAGGTTGCAGGAACAGCAACTCATATTCCGCTTGGGAACCCTGCAGCCCAATGGTATCAATGTGGAATTCACAAGCTTCAAAATCTCCCCTCCCCCTACCGCATCCCAAAACCA
>NC_063348.1:21907727-21910055 GCF_021869965.1 Rhincodon typus | reverse complement strand
CTCATCCCGCCCCCTTGACCTGTCTGTCCTCCCTGGACTGACCTATCTCCTCCCTACCTCCCCACCTATACTCACCTTTACTGGCTCCATCTCCGCCTCTTTGACCTGTCTGTTTCCTCTCCACCTATCTTCTCCGCTATCCATCTTCTATCCGCCTCCCCCTCTCTCCCCATTTATTTCAGAACCCCCTTCCCCTCCCCCATTTCTGAAGAAGGGTCTAGGCCCGAAACATCAGCCTTCCTGCTCCTCTGATGCTGCTTGGCCTGCTGTGTTCATCTTGTTATCTAAGCCAGATGGTGTCTGGATTTTATGGTGTATGTAGTTGGTTCAAATAAAACTTTGACTAGAAAATGTTTGCCAGGCCTTTGTCTAAAAGCATTTAATTTATTTTATAGTATACAACAATTTATTCACACATCTAAAGGTTGAACAACACATGGGAAATAACTGCTACATCTGTGTTGGTCAAGCTCATGTTGCTGACTACATTGTTAACAGGGTGGAATTTGAACATGACCTTGGTGAGCAAACACTTTGCTTTGTGTTGTTCTCACATTCTCAAATTCCAGTCTATCTTCCTCCATCCAGACTTTCTCCTCAACTTGGGTGACAATGGCTTTCTGAAGTCTCTCTTTGGGGCAGGTTTTTGCTTGAAGTTCTCCATCAGTGTTATTTTTGTGCCATTCATGATACATAATGGAATCATTGTGAACCATATCTCCTTGTGATCAGTTCTCTTTGCAAAGATAAACTTTTCACCAATCTTGATAATACTCTCGTTTGCTGCTATTTTTAAAACATTCATTCCTGGAATGTGGGAGTCGTCACTGATTGACTTAAAATTTATTGCTCATCCCTAGTTGCCCTTTAGATGAGGTGATGAGCTACCTTTCTAAACCACAGTAGTCCATTTGGTGCAGGTTAACCCACAATGCTGTTAGGGAGGGAGTTCCAGGATTTTGCCCCAGTGAGACCGATGTCATGATGATAAATTTCAAAGTCAGGTTGGTTTATGGCTTGCAGGGGAACTTGCAGCTGATGGTGTTCCCATGTATCTGCTATTCCTTTCCTTCCAGATGTAGTGGTTGTGGGTTTTGAAGATGCTGTCTAATTGGTAAGCTTTCGAGCTGGAGGGAGAGAATGTTTTGATGGTGCCAAAAAATGGGCTGCTTTGTCCTGGATGGCATCAAGCTTCTTGAGTGCTATTGGAGCTGCACTGATCCAGGCAAGTGAGGAAGGTCACCTCACAGAGTTTTCCTTCACAGATGCTGCCAGACCTGCAGAGATTTTCCAGCAACTTTGTTTTTATACCCCATCACGTTCCTGAATCATGCCTTGTTGATGGTGGACAGGCTTCAGAGAGTTTTAATTCTAATCTTGCAGTTCATCAGTCTTTAGTCCTTATTTCCAGAGAAGGCTAATCAATTTGCATTCTTCTCTTGATGTTGAATGTCAAATCAGTGGAATTCATTGAGTTCATCATTGAGTTTAGGTGGCAGAAGCTATGACCTTTTCATTTTCCAATGGAATACTGAATCATTCTTTTTCATGAACGTTGCGTACCACTTCACACTGACCGTGAAATCAAGAATGAATATGTCTTCACCTCTGTGAGGGCTTAGAAGCAGATGGCTCTACCAGTGATAATTAATCCATTTTCCTAATGCTGATTAACATCCATTCTGCCACTTACCTTTCCTGTTTCAATTGAGTTGCGTCATTGTTATTCCTTCTCCAAGATATCAGATAAATCATACAGCCACATTAATTTTGTTGATTCTCTGAAACATTGCTGCAAAATTGGTGGAGGAGAAAGCTCATGGACTCTCACATGTTTTTAGATGAAAGAACCACAGCAACGAACAGTATGTGATTTACAGTCACAACACAGTTCAATGTGGGAAAAACCAAACTTATATGAAAGATTAGGGTGCTTTAAGTTTTGGGATCAGTTTTTCTGTGATCATCAATTTACACAAGCAGATACAACAATTTAGAGGTAGTAGGAACTGCAGATGCTGGAGAATCTGAGACAACAAGGTGCAGAGCTGAATGAACACAGCAGGCCAAGCAGCATCATAGGAGCAGGAAGGCTGACGTTTCGGGCCTAGACCCTTCATCAGAAATGGGGGAGGGGAAGGGGTTTCTGAAATAAATGGGGAGAGAGGGGGAGGCGGATAGAAGATGGATAGACGAGAGGATAGGTGGAGAGGAAACAGACAGGTCAAAGAGGCGGGAATGGAGCCAGTAAAGGTGAGTGTAGGTGGGGAGGTAGGGAGGAGATAGGTCAGTCCAGGGAGGACGGACAGGTCAAGGGGGCGGGATGAG
>NC_063348.1:21903412-21907227 GCF_021869965.1 Rhincodon typus | reverse complement strand
AGTACTGCCGAAACTCTGAATCAGACTGACTTGTTCATCAGTATATCCAGTTACCTTGTGATACGTGCACCAGATAAGATTTTTTCCCAGATTAAAAGCATGATTTATATTCAGGAAAGTGTGAGTAGAGATATACCCCAAGTTGCTCCAATTTGTTTAGCTAATGCCATTCTGTTATGGTGTATGACTTGTTTAGTGGGGATTTAAAAGAACACTTTCAAGCTGGTCTTCTGTAAATGAATTTATAATTAAAAAAATGCTTTGCTGCAGATATTTATCTTAGAATGTGTCCAAAGACGTGCAGATTAGGTAGATTGACTGGGCGGCATGGTGGCTTAGTGGTTAGCACTGCGGCCTCACAGCGCCAGGGACCCAGGGTCAATTCCACCCTTCGACAACTGTCTGTGTGGAGTTTGCACGTTCTCCCTTGTCTGCGTGGGTTTCCTCCGGGTGCTCCAGTTTCCTCCCACAGTCCAAAGATGTGCAGGCTAGGTGGATTGGCCATGCTAAATTACCCATAGTGTTCAAGGATGTGTAGATTAGGTGGGTTATAGGGGGATGGGTCTGGGTGGGATGCTCTGTGGGTCGGTGTGGACTTCTTGGGCCAAAGGGCCTGTTTCCACACTGTAGGGATTCTATGATCTATGATAAATTACCTTGTAGTGTCCAGGGATGTGCAGGCTAATGGCTTAGCCATGGGAAATGTGGAGTTATGGGTATAGGATAGGGGGCTGGTCTGGGTAGGGTGTTCTCCGCAGACTCGATGGGCTGAATGGCCTCTTTCTGCTCTCTAGAGATTCTAAATATAATTTTAAAAATATAATAAATTTTTAGTATCTAAGTAAGAGACATGTGGCAAGGCTACTCTGTTTTATCACCTGTAAGAATGTTGCTTGCTAGCAAGATACAGTTTTAATCTCACCATGCCGAACACAGCTTTCAGAGAGTTTCACGTTTCTAATCAGCAAGTGGAGTGAAATTGTACCAAACTGCTAATGAAATCTCATTACTGAAAGTAGGTCGCTAGTTAAGGAGAAAGATGGAGATTCCCATGTTTCTTATTAAAACAGCAGTTTGGGATTAAATTGTGTTTTGATAGTACCAGGCTTGTTTTTCTTAAAACAGAGTGATTATTTGATTCCTCACATTATTGGCCACTTGCTACAATTTAGCAATTTGGTAACTTACGTTCATGACTGGCAGTAGAATATCACAGCTTTCTGAGAGGGTAATGGTTATGAACAGATGTGGCCCATTTGTAAATAAGTTGAATGAATACAAACATGTAAAACCTGCTCTGATGGGGGCACTTCCACTAGGATAAGTTGCTCATTCTGTTTTCTACTGTTGTTGTTGTAACTATCCAAATAATATTTCCTTCCTACCCTGAAGATGAGGTTCTTTAATGTTTAGGTGTAGATGCCTGAAAAAAGATGATACTGTTTCTCTCATTTTTCATGTGTGAATCTAGGGGTTGAAGAGTAACCTTGACAATAAGTTACTCCACACACCAAGATTGGTCTTGCCTTAGCTGACATCCATTTACATGTAGCTTTCAGCAGAAATGACTGGTAACTGAGGCAACTGTTAGTGTCCTCACTTCTACTGTATTTCTGATCAGTTAACTCAGCGAGGTCCAGGATTGAAACTGAAAAATTATTGTTTTCTATGGCTTATTATTACCAAACTATGCAGCGTCTTTATCCAGTAAAGCATGGACCAAGTCTGTCCTGTTTTGTTTCATTCTATCTCAAAAGTTGTGGATGTTTGAGGAAATCCAACACTTTCCTTCCATCCAGATATTAATGAGTCAAGTCTTTGGATTGATAACTGGTCACTGATATTAGAAGTAATATTGGTTGGTATTTGGATATAGTCAGGCCTTTAAAGAAATCAAGCATTGGAGTCCCATTCTTTGCAGACAGAAAGAACATATAAACACATTATACTTGTTTCAATTCAACAAAATAGGAAACAGCCATTCTTTGCTTTATTCATCTGAGCAACGCCTTGACAAATCAAAGTCAACCTTCCTGGTTTACGTTTAAACAATGCATTAACTGTCAGTCATCACCTAGCTGGTCCATTCTGAACGACAATGCCTCTACCAACTGTATTTTTCTAGACAATCGATCAACATTCTTTTCTTAGACAATGTAAACTGTTGCTCGTCTTTACGTTGGTATACTTGAAAATCTCCCAATAAGTGCAAGATAAAATGTCTTTTCTCAGCAATACTCAATGAAGCCGAGAGCTAATCTATGGCCCAGCTAGAGAAAATGACAATGACATCTGGAAGACCAACGTAAAAGTCCCTTAGTTTCAATAAAGACTTCAAGAAGGGGAAATGCCAATCCTTCTTGGTTTAGTCTACACATGCCTCCAGATTCAAACCGCATGGTTGACTCTGAATGGCCTGAGGGAACTTAGGAATGGATGACAGTCTTGCTAAGATTACCCACATCCTAACGATAAATATTTTTAAAATCCCTACTTTATAAATGCTTTGTGTTAAAATTACTTGGAGTTGTAATTAGTGGTGTGAATGTCTTGCAGGGTTTATGGGATCAAACTTCAGGATGTAGCCTTAAGCTGACTGCTGAATCCAGACCTAAATTGGTGCCCACAAGCAATGACCATGGTTTTGTACCTATTGGCTAGCTTTTTGAAGCCAATCTATTTAAAGCACTACTAATGTATCAAAAGGCATGAATGTTCAAAGTTCAGAATAGAAAATGTGATATACAAATCAAATCACTAAGAAGCACATTGAAATAATTTGAGACAACAAGGTGCAGAGCTGGATGAACACAGCAGGCCAAGCAGCATCATAAGAGCAGAAAGGCTGACGTTTCAGGCCTAGACCCTTCATCAGAAATGGGGGAGGGGAAGGGGGTTCTGAAATAAATAGGGAGAGAGTGGGAGGCGGATAGAAGATGGATAGAGGAGAGGATAGGTGGAGAGGAAACAAACAGGTCGAAGAGGTGGGGATGGAGGTAGTAAAGGTGAGTATAGGTGGGGAATTAGGGAGGGGATAGGGTCCAGGGAGGACGGACAGGTCAAGGGGGCGGGATGAGGTTAGTAGGTAGGAGATGGGGATGCAGCTTGAGGTGGGAGGAGGGGATAGGTGGGAGGAAGAACAGGTTAGGGAAGCGGGGACGAGCTGGACTGGTTTTGGGATGCGGTAGGGGGAGGGGAGATTTTGAAGCTTGTGAAATCCACATTGATACCATTGGGCTGCAGGGTTCCCAAGCGGAATATGAGTTGCTGTTCCTGCAACCTTCGGATGGCATCGTTTTGGCACTGCAGGAGGCCCAGGATGGACATGTCGTCTGAGGAATGGGAGGGGGAGTTGAAATGGTTCGCGACTGGGAGGTGCAGTTGTTTATTGCGAACCGAGCGTAGGTGTTCTGCAAAGCGGTCCCGGAGCCTCCGCTTGGTTTCCCCGATGTAGAGGAGGCCACACCGGGTACAGCGGATGCAGTATACCACATTGGCAGATGTGCAGGTGAACATCTGCTTAATGTGGAAAGTGTTCTTGGGGCCTGGGATGGGGGTGAGGCAGGAGGTATCCGTACCACCTCACCAACCTCTGGATCCAACGCATCTTCCTCTGACACTTCCGCCATCTGCAATCCGACCCCACCACCAAAGACATCTTTCCCTCCCCATCCTTATCTGCTTTCCGGTGGGACCATTCTCTCCGTGACTCTCTTGTCTGCTCCACACTCCCCTCCAGCCCCACCACACCTGGCACTTTTCCCTGCAACCGCAGGAAGTGCTACACCTGCCCCCATTCCTCCCCCCTCACCCCC
>NC_063348.1:21870764-21888412 GCF_021869965.1 Rhincodon typus | reverse complement strand
CTTCCTCCCACCTATCCCCTCCTCTCACCTCAAGCCGCACCCCCATCTCCTACCTACTAACCTCATCCCGCCCCCTTGACCTGTCCGTCCTCCCTGGACTGACCTATCCCCTCCCTAACTCTCCACCTACACTCACCTTTACTGGCTCCATCCCCACCTCTCTGACCTGTTTGTTTCCTCTCCACCTATCCTCTCCTCTATCCATCTTCTATCCGCCTCCCACTCTCTCCTTATTTATTTCAGAACCCCCTTCCCCTCTCCCATTTCTGAAGAAGGGTCTAGGCCCGAAATGTCAGCCTCTCTGCTCCTATGATGCTGCTTGGCCTGCTGTGTTCATCCAGCTCTGCATCTTGTTGTCTCATACAACAATTTATATGTTTTCAAATGCCTGACATTTTACTGTGCTGCCTTCTAAATTATTTCTGGAAGCAAATCATTTCTAGTGATCTTCCCTCACATGGATATTTAAATTAACATTTTATCTTTTCTAGAAAATACAAATTAATAAATTGTAAGCGTAAGTGTGTGGCTAGAGCTCTCTCTTGTGGTAGGGTTTATATCTTCAAGAATTAATTACCCCAGCTTCTTACCTCATCATCAGTCATTGGAAACCTTGTAACTGTCATCGAATCATAAAATCCCTACAGTATGGAAGCAGTTTGGCCTAACAAGTCCACACTGACCCTCAGAGCATCCCACCCAGACCCATCACCCTATAACCCACTGAATCTATAACCCACATCCCTGAACACTACAGGGAATTTAGCATGGCTAATCCACCTAGCCTGCATATCTTTGGGCTGTGGGAGGAAACCGGAGTACCTGGAGGAAACCCATCCAGACATGGGGAGAATGTGCAAACCCCACACAGACAGTCGACCGAGGGTGGAATTGAACCTGGGTCACTGGCACTGTGAGGCAGCAGTGCTAATCACTGAGCCGCCCTGTCCTCCACGTGTCTTTACACTTCACGCATGTTGGAAATATTCTATCCAAGTGGAGAGCACTTCATTTTCGATTGACCTTTCTTTTTGTTGCCAGTACTAGGATTGATGTATGAGATGGGAATCTCTCCCACCAGTTGGAGAACCAGTGGGAACTTTTCTTGCTTTTCTCTGGGGAACCCAAAGTTATTCTGATGTAATCAGGCAGTTATATAGACACCATTAGGTCTTCCATCAGGTTAAGACCCGAGTAGGGATGAAATCTGGGTATGGATGTATTGTGGACTGTGAGGAGAATGTGATGGACTTCAAGAGGACAAAGGCAGGCAGACTGTTGGAATGGTTTGTTAATTAAATCTTTCATAATCCAATAGTTTCACCATTGTGAGTACAAAAACTGTTAGTTCTGCTTCAGATCACCTTTCATTTTGATCAGTGCTAGGAGAGGAAAATTAGTTAACTGCTCAGTGTTCCAGTTATGATTTGCTTCTTTGCTTATTTCCTCTGTCTTCAGGGTTTTTTTAGGCAGCTTTCACAGTTCTAAATATTTCTGTGTTGCTCTTTCTTTGCTACAGCTCTTCAGCACTCATTCTCAGTTGCACTCCTGACAATGTGTTTTGTGCTCATGGATCACTGGTCATGTGTGTAATTTGTCTTTATTTCAATGTTTGTAAAAGTTGCGTAACTATGGCTTGTCAGGAAAGACATTTGTATATGATTGCATTTCAATCCACCTCAGTGAGCTCCTAATAGTGATTTTAGGAATCCTATGCAATGCAAAGACTGCAGCATTACAATACTACAGAATTATTCATCACTGTTAGGAGGAGAAAAACAAAATACTATTACTTGAGAGAGTTGTGTATTAGATTTGCCACTTTGAGAGAGCAACTCGGATAAGGAAGTCTCAACTCCACATGCTACAGATCCCTTTTTCTTTATGCTATCAGTCCCTCATTGGAATATCATTGGGAAAAATACATGTTTTTTTTCTCCCATATTTCAGAGGTTTGCTTTGGGGACCAATAAAGTTTCAGCTGAATTTTGTAAGCAGCAATCATACTGATGTGCTGTGCCAGGCAAGCTACAATACAATGTAAACATGCCTGGCCATAAGTAACTCTGAAGCATGCAAGTTTGTGCCATGTCTGAGTTCACAACATGTTGTAATCATACAAGTCAGATGTAATTTTTAATCAAAATCTATCCTAATTTATATATCAGGAGAATCCCAACAAGAGAATCACTTCTACAAAAGCAGGCATGCTAACTGTACAAATGTTACGCGATACAATGAAATTTCTTCAAATGCACTAAAATAATTTTGTTTGTCAGAATCTCAAAAGACATCAAATGGTAATAAATGTAAACAAAATATACACAGTAGTACAACAGTATCTGGAAAGTTGAGGATCAATATAATATTTTGAGTGGAGACCTTTTCTCATTTCAGTTATTCAGCTTTCTAACATTCAGCCTTTACATTTTGTGACTATGTAAGTTTGTGGTTATGCTGTGCTGCCTGTTTGAGATCAGTAACAACTTTAATAGAGCTCCACAGCTGTCTACCTTTAGGTCTGAGTGTCAGTAGAGGTCACTGCAAATGCTTACTAGCAATGTATTGACACAACACCCTTTGTAATCAATTTACTTTGACAGCTGCTAGTGCAACGTTGTAAATGTGCAGAGTTGAATCTTTAAGGAAACAGAAAGATTTCCTTGCATTCTCCTCACGCTGTAGATCTGTCAGAAGATCAACAGAACTCCAGAGAAATGGCATTGATCATTGATCAGATGATCATTGTCAGCTATTTACTCCATTTTTCTGGGGTCCTCTTGATCTTGCACCAAAATTCCAGCAACCCCTACAGAAATACAAGGCGAAGGTTAGACTTATGTTTACAAAATATTGAGGCTTCACAGAGCTCACAAACACTTCTAAAATCTACTTAATATGCATTGAATTTATGCTTCATGTGGTATCACGCCCAAAAGATGGTGATATAGCACCCACAAGATCTCTCAGGTTTGAATCTCTTTCTAAAAATATCTTACCAATTTTTGCATTGCTGTGAGGTAGAACCGACTTTGCAACAAATGGGACAATATCACAGCAGTTAACATCCTCAGAAAATGTTTAGTTCTATTTCTCCTTCCCTCTATTTCTCCTTGTCGTATGAAGAGTAGTTGAGGACTCTGGGTCTGGTCTCATTGGAGATTAGAAAGATGAGGGGGGAGTCTCATTGAAACTCTCAGAATACTGACAGGACTAGATAAAGTGTATGTGGAGAATATGTTTCCACTGGTAGGAGAGACTAGGATCCGAGGACACAGCCTCAGAATGAGGGGACAATTCTTTACTGCTGAAATGAGGGGGAATTTCTTCAGCCAGAAGGTGTTGAATCTGTTTAACTCCTTGCCACAGAAGGCTGTGGAGAACAAGTCACTGAATGTGTTTAAGACAGAGATAGGTAGGTTCTTGATTAGTAGGGGTGAATCAAAGGCTATGGGGAGAAGGCAGGAAAAAGGGGTTAAGAAAAATATTAGACATGATTGAACGGCAGAGCAGACTTGATGGGCTATATGACCTTATCCTATACCTAATGGTTTTATGGTCTTCCTGAATATTTAACTTTTGTGATAAAAGGAAATTAAAATTCAAATACTTCAATTGCTTGCTGATGTATTAACTGAGTTCATGCAGGACTAAAACCATTAGTTCTGACAGTGAAATATCAGTTTATTCATCTTGATCAATCAAGTATCCTTCAGAAGGGTGAAACTTATCACAGATAATTTTAAAGGGTCTCTGCAGCTCAATGGTTCCTTGAAATTGTCTTGCAGCTGATTTATTTATACTTTCAAAGCACAGCTCGGGTATTTCTGGAGACTGGAGTCGATTGGTCTAAGGAGGACTCATTGCCATAAAGAGAAAGTCATGTTTTGCTGACCCATCACAGAAAGCAATTTATACTGCTTGCTTTTGAAAACTGTCTGTGGCTTACCAGACTTCACCTCAGCTCTCAAGTCTCACTGCCCTCTGTTCGGCTTCTGTGTCCCAGGTGAGCTTTAATTTTGATTTGCTATTACTTCCTATATCCCCTTAATAATTGCCTGTTTAGCCATATATTAATATTTTCAACCTGTTGCCCACATTTTATGATTGAAAGCTCTCGTATTTTGATTCAAATGTTTTTCAAAAGTATTTAAAGTTTAATTGTGACCATTTGTGCAGAAAATAAAGCAAAATTGAGTCTATGGTTGTGATTTAATATTTTTCTTTACATATTAAATGTTATTTGATTGGTAAACTTTTTTGAAACTGTTCAAAATAATCTCTCTCACAAGAATATGTCCAATTAAGCATGCTATTGTTTTTAACAATCATTACATTCCACAAAGGATGTTAAAGAATGACAACAATTTAATAATTTTACAATAAGAACATTATAATTTCACAATTTCAAAGTTAAGGTTTGCATTTTTCTTCACTGGTTAATGGTTTTCATCAGTAGAAGCAGGGGTATAAAAGTCTGGAAATGTTCTCCAGTTTTTGCAAAGTAAAAGCTTGGTTTCTTCAGTATTTTTCCTGCACACTAGCATTTTTCACTTTTGACTGGTTTTAGGCTGTGTGAGATTGAGAAGTGACTGGCCCTAAGGATCTCATTGACGTGCACCTGCTCCCCTTGGTACACTGACCAAATTTAGAAACACTTTCTCAAATTAATTTTCAAATGCCTCCCATTCTTCAGGATATAGTTTCTGCACAGCTCATCTTTCCCTCTTGGGTCTGATTTGAAAAAGTGTTACAAGTCACCCAATACTTCAACGTTGAGATCTTCTTTTCCATCTCCACATTGATTAATTGAGTATCCCTGCAACACCAACAATAGCATCTTTGTATAAAAATATTATTGAGGATATATGGATCAATCATTATCAGTAAAATAGCTACATGAAGTTAAATGACTAAGTTGGTAATTTTATTTTTTTATTAACAGGTCATAAAACACAACCACCAAAATGGGAGAGTGAGTATTACCTGTTGTTTAAAAAATTGTGATTAGTTTGTACTATTTCTGGTATAACAGAAACAAAATTGGGAAATTAATTTCAAAATTGATACGTTCTTCAGTTCAGATTAACAGGAGGAAGAAACAGGCCACATGTTGCTTGGATAAGGCCAGATTTTAACTCATTCAAAACCCAGTGCCTTTGATGTTTAAATTGGGATTTAATGAGAATCTGAATAGGATAGTGGATCACAAGGATTTTGGAAGTATAAATACACAAATTTATAAATGAAGTAACATGTTATTAAGGCTATAGAAAAGGAAACCATGCATTTGCATTCATTTCTAGAGGAATAGAACTGATAAAAGAAGGTTTGTTATCCTTATTTTGAACTATGGTTAGATTAATGTAGAGAACTGTGCAAAATTCCATTATCTACATTATTTAGATACATAGAGACATTGGAAAAGGTGCAAAAAACAGTCACGGGGATGGTACCAGAACTGAGAAGATATAAAAATCGATAAAGGTTCAATAAGCTGGGGCTTCTTTTTTCTAGAAGAGACAAGTCTGAGAGAAGGCATTTAAGATAATAAAAAGGTCGGTAAAATGTTTCTGCTTGTGCAGAAAGCAAAAATGGAAGTCATAAACGTAAAATAGTTACAATTAGTTTCAGTAGGAAATTCAGGAGTAAGTTCTTTGTCCAAAGATGGTAAAAATGTGGAAAATTATGAGAAAGTGCATTGATTTGAGTAAGGGGAAGTTAGGTAAGTATGTGAGGGGGAAAACAATGGAAGGATAGGGTGATATTGTTATACAAAGCAGGTTGGCAAGAGACTCGGGTACAGCGTAACAACCGGTCAGATCAAATAGTCTGTTTCTGTAATGTAGGAGCTGTAAAACTCTATTTAATCTCTAGCTAAAGTTATACATTTCTGGCACCTGATATCTTCGAGGTGATAATCAATGAAATGTGGAGAATTTGAACTTTGTGCAGATTCTAATGAGTTGTTCTTTTCCTTTACAGTGACGAGGTAAGGTGTTGGGTGCTAATCCCATTGCAACGTGTTTGTGGCTGTTTGATATTGCTGGAATGAATGTAATCTTTTTCATAACTGAAAGCTTCCATTCATTGTGCTGTCCAAATCATTTTAAAATAGTGCTCTCTGTTCTAATATAGTAATGCTGTCATTAAAATATCTGGGAAATCTAATACTATCTGTGTGAGCAAGCAAAGCACTTTTCTTTTGTCGTGGTAAATTACCACAATAGTGAGCATGGGAAATGGTTGTGCTTTCTGCACTTGACCCATGAGATCAATTAAGAAGATCATCCTTCCAAAACTGGGCTGTGTGTAGAGCTATACAATGTACAGATTAAGTCATGTTACTTTGCTGCTGAAGATGGTGATGATAGTGCAATTGAAGCTGATGAATTACGAGGTATATAGAGTGCATAACAGTGAAATATAATGAATGCTAGAAATCTGAAGTAAGAAGTGAAAATGCTAGGGATATTCAGCAGCTCTGGCAGCATCGGTGGAATGAGAGCCATTTCATTTTGATGTTCTTTCATCAGGCTGGCTTTCACGAACATTTGAAATAAAGCACTGGTTCTTGCTCCATTTATTTCTTCCTTTCTCTTTAAGATGGTGACTGATACTCGGATACTGTGCAATGGGAAGCCTCTGTTACTTGACAGGCTTTAAAGAATAAAATTTGGTAGGCTATGAAATTAGAATCCACAACATGATGACGGAGACTCTGTTTAATCTGCAATTACATTTTCTGTTTCTTGTCAACAGACTGTGATAGGAGGGCAATAATTATCTTACTTGAGCTCAGTGCTTAAGTGCTACAATTAAATGCCAAATTTTAAAGCAGCGTGCAGGAACCCATGGCGGGGATTCATATATTTAAATCTCTAAAGGTGGTAGGCCAAGTTACTTAGGCTGTTTAACAGAAGCAGACACTAAGTGCAAAAGAAGAGCACGTGTGGTAATCCTTATAAATCACTGGTTATATAATGTGTACGTATCTATTCTCTGAATAATTCCTGGAAGAACAGACTGGGCCTCAACCATATAACCAACAATCATTGCTTTCAAGTTATGAGGCTATGCAAATTCTTCCCAGCCATCGGAGAAAAAAATCTGTAACTACAGCGAAAACTTTTAATCTGCCTTATTTTAAACAAACTGATAATTGCAAGATAATAGAGGTGCTGTTTTATTGCTGTCGCCAGTTCTCTGGAGTTTCCCTCAGGCTAGATGGACAGCTTCCACAACACTGGGAGTATTAAATAAAGCTTATGTATTCAGTTAATACACGTTAATTTTTCCATTGGTCTCAAAAAAATTGTACCATTTCTCAAGCAGTTTCCCCTTTGTTTGCTGGTTGCAAAAAGAGTATTTTCCTGACACTCAACAAGCTGCTATCACCACATTGGTCACATTACATTTAAATACAGATTGCTGATTGCAAAGTGACTATGATTCAGTAAATTGCCAATTGTTAAGATCAGTGATCAGTCTTAGCTATCCTATCAGTTCTGCGGAAGGGTCATCAGGCCCAAAACATTAACTCTGTTTTTTCCTTCACGGATGCTGCCAGACCTGCTGCGCTTTTCCAGCAACTTCTGTTTTTATTCTTAGGTATTTTATCATCAGGTGATGTTAAGACAGAATCATCCATTGTTTGGTGATGATACAAGCTGTATAGCATCTCAGCAGTTCAATATTAGTTAAAATATTATTTAACAGCTTTCTTTATGTTTCAGTAGGTACAGCACAGCTCAGTAACCATTCAGTGCAGAATGGTCTTAAAATTTGACCCTCTTTTTGTGCTCATTTAACCTCTTCATACTTGGATTTTGATAGAAGTGATATGAATGGCCTGAACTTACAGTCTACTCAGGCTCCCAAGACAATACATATAAATTCTATCATTATATAAGCTGATTCAACACTATTTTATCTGACAAATTATTTTTGTCTCAATTTTTCAATGCTCTTTACCTGAAGACAATGCTTAATAGTGAGCTATAGTCGAAAAGTGGAAGCCAATTTATAATTAACGCTTTAATCCCAGCTTCAGAATGACATTCCTCACTTCTGCAGGAGAAACAATTTGACAGTAAAGCTACCTTAAAATGTTGATTTACATATGGAATCTTTGAAGTCAGGTGATCTATTCTCAGAAATTACAAATGAAGTTCAGATAAGAAGACTGGCTACTTCAGTCTGATTGAAGTAAAGTCCAATAGACTTCTAGATGTTGTACCAATCACTACTGCTCACCACTTTGACAGTGTTCCAAATTGGACCCTGTTCCAACACAGGGAATGCCGGGGTATGTAGGAAGGAATCAAAAATACAATAGGCCCATGAGCAAAGAAAATGGTTTAATTAAAAACAAAGACATAGGAGGACAGCACTGACTACAACAAATCAATGGAGAGATGGGTAGAACACTGCCTTTAGTTGTACTCCAGGTAAATCACCATCACCAGGGAGATCTTATAAACCATAGGGAGCGTGTCCATCATGCAACAGCTGTATGCTAAACCCACAGTGAATATACTTAGTGAAGATTTTGACTCATTTGTCATCGAAAAACTGCATGTAATGACACAATACTGCTTGAACTCATCAAGCACGAATGTGTCTTTGCTTGAGGGAGGATGTAGTAATTCCATATGTACGTGAAGCTAAGTTTGTGACACTGCACAAGAACATGGGTGAATGCAGTGATTATAACCATTGAGGCAACTCACTGCTAAGCAGTCTGGAAAAAGTATTTGCCCATGTTGCCCTTGCCAGACTACAGATCCTGGTTGAATGCATCTACCCCAAATTCCTGTGTCATTTCAGTTCTGTAAAATCTACAAACAATATGATCTTCTCCATCCAGTAGCTGTGAGAACAATGCCATGAACAAAGGAAGGCATTATACATTGCCTTCATTAACCTTACCAAGGCTTTCAGCCAAGGGAGTACTGATTACATAGTTAGGCTGCTGGAGAAAATTAGCTGCCACTTAAGTTTGCTAAATATAATACCTTCTTTTCAATGAGAATATGAGGAGTAAGGTTCACTCAACTCTGAAGGAGTCACATTGGAAACCTTTGAGATTTGCAGTGGGTCAAACAGTGTTGTGTCTTCATACTACTGCAGTCATATGCCTTTTGGTCATTTACTGACAGCATGTACTTACATCGCAAAACAGGTGGAAAACTGTTCAGCCTTGCCCATCTGAAATCCAAGGAAAGGGACTGCCATGCCCATAGCAGGGATTTATCCTATGCTGATGATGCCATACAACAATTCCATATCAAGAAACAGCTTCAGTGGCAAATGGACAGAGCACTTAAAACCTCTAAAGAGTTTAGCTTGACCATTAGCATCAGCAAGATAGATGTCATAGTCCAGAATGTTGCCATAACATCATTCATCAGCTGTATTCACAATGTGACCCCAGAGGTTGTTGACAGTTTCACATATCCAGCCTCCACAATCCCCAACAATTTGTCACTCGATGCTGAAGTCAGCACACTCCTCACAAAAGCTGTAGCTGTTATATTGAAGTGGAGTAAGAGTATGGAACAGCAGCAACCTGACTGAGAACAGCAGGTTTACTGAGCCAGTCTTCTGCACCTTACCCCTCTTCGACGTGAAACCTGAACAACTCACGCCAGGCACATGCAAACACTGAGCAGCACCCACATTTGCTGTCTCAGACATATCTGTGACATATTTTCGCAGGGGTGGGCACCAACCCAGCAGTCCTGGTACATGTTTATTCCAAAGCATTTGCTCATCACTAGGTCAACAATATCATTAGTTGGGTGATAGATGTATATCCAAAGCCATACTGAATGGTGAACTGGTCACTGTGTCAATACCTGCTGGAAGTCCATATCTCCACTGCAAGAAGTCCTGCAGGAAAGATATGATAATAGTGAACATGGACAATGACAAGCAAGGAGGAGTCACTGATGGCTGTGAACCCTGAGGGTGACTAGCCAGTAGGACTTTGAAAGAGGCAAGAAAAAGAGCTCAACTGACTGACCCCACTGCTTTCACTTGTGTTAAATGTAGCAGAGGCAGCCAATGGTACTCCTAAATCACACTGGGTGATGCTTAACACAGAGCTGACCAGTAAGCCACAACCCATAGGCTTGGATATGCAAGACTGCTATTATTTTTATATAATATCTGTTTTGTGACTATTTTCAAACTGAATTTAAATTGCCATGGAAACATTTGAACTCAAGTTAATTACATTAACAACTAAATTGAGCTGACTGAAAGTGTATCAGCCTCTTCAATGGTGGTGAAACACAAATTGGCGGGGTTTGGACAACTAAAACTTCACAGACAATCATGAGAATATGTGGCAGTGCAATATTTTTAAACAGTAAATTATTATTCGTGAAATGGTAACCTTAATAGTGTAGATCTTTGTCAAAGAGCAGATTTATCTGTAGGATTCAAGACTGTCCTATCAGAAGCCTGCACTGTGTGTGGCAAGTCATCTGGTTGTAGTATTGCTCTAACTGACCAATGAGGAGGTTTGCCATGTACCTAAGAATGGTGCAGTCTAATGAAGCTTGAGAGTCAATGGGGAGGCTCTTTTGCACTGATCAAGCAGTAGATTGTCTTGTTAGATAAGTATGACAGAAGGTGCCTCTTTTCATTATTTTTACAGTTAAAATATTTATAAACTTTCACAATGGGTCACCATTCTGAAGGAGCATCACCTCCACAATGAGGCCAGTGGCTTGTACGCCTAGTCCTGGCCCTTCCACCCCGCTCTAATGCTGAGAGGGAGAATTGGCTATGGGCTGCCTGTCAGTGTGTAGCCCAGCCAAGGCTATGTCCCCAAACCTGTCTCTGGGAAAATGGCCCAGAATGGGATAATACCAGGAAACTGACACACTGGACCCAGGCCATCCCTGCTCTCTTCAAGGCATAACTATTCCATTTCATTTTGGTGAGAAAGATGGAATAAGTCCAGTGGTTGAGTCACACGAAGCCTGGCTTTTAAAATAGTGTAGTTTTGTTGGAAAATGGTTTGTTGGAATGCAATTCTGAGACAATTTGTTTGACTGGAAGAGACTTCACACTAATAGCATGTTCCTTTGTTCTGCCAACCATTTGAAATAATCTGTTTTTAACTTACTTTCCGATCCTTCTCCCTTTTTTCTGTTCCTTGATCATTACAGAAAAAATCCAAGATGACCTCTTCTCGCAGAATGCATCTGAAGGTAACTTTTCAGCCTATTATGCATTTTCTTTATACTGAGTATAATGTGAAATGTCTTAATAGTTTCTCATATAACTTGCTGCTTCATTTCATATGCATTTTAGAGTTTACTGCTGTCTCTTGCCAAAACTGCACTTGAGAAGGAAGAAGCAGATCGGATAGCAGAGAAGGAGAGGTATATGGAAGAACATTGTGGACATCTGCAGACTTCTGGGCTTTCAATGGCAGATCTGCAGGTTAATACAAGATCATTTTCTGAAAAATCAATCTATGTTTCTCCTTGTTAGATTGTAGAGTCGAATTATCTGCAATTAGGGAACATGGATAAAAATTCTTTGGCCAAGTCAACATAGTGGAATGTTTTCCATTAACAGTCTGGGCAGTTATCTGTACTTTCACCAAGAAAATGGGAAATACTGTTTTAATTATCAGTTGTGTCACTTGAATACAGTCCCAAACCCATGACTTGCTAAACAAATATATTTTATGATGGTGGGTTTTTTTTTCACATGCACTCAAATCCATGTTGTCTTTGACAACCAAATGATCTAATCTGTAAAATTTAATACAGTAATTCACAAATCACAACCACAAGAAATTTTCTTTTTTTTCCATATTTTCTCTCTTATAACCCATCTCTCATTGAACAGTCCATGCCGTAATTGGGAAAGTAGGTCTGCTTCCAAGGTCTCACTGTCTATTCACTATTACTATCAGGGCGGCATGGTGGCTCAGTGGTTAGCACCACTGCCTCACAGTGCCAGGGACGTGGGTTTGATTCCAATCTTGGGTGACTGGGTAGAGTTTGTATGTTCTTCTGTGTCTGCATGGATTTCCTCCCACAGCCCAAAAATGTGCAGGTTAGGTGAATTGGCCATGCTAAATTGTTCTGTAGTGTCCAGGCATGTGCAGACTAAATGGGTTATCCGTAGTAAAAATGCAGGATTACAGGGATAGGATGGGATTCTCGTGGAGACTCAATGGGCCAAATGGCCCCTTTCCATATTGTAGGGATTTTATTCTGTTCTGCAGGAGGACCCAGAGGAAAAGGCTGCTTTATGGGTAGAAGCGGACATTTCCATTTCCCTTCGTGGGAACTGCCTTGAGAACTTATTTCAGTTAAAGCATATATTTTGAATAAACCTTTTCAAAAAAAAACTTCCCCTTTTGTATCTTCACTGGGAATTTGGTGCAAACAGGGTTTCTGGACCACTTTTGGTAAAACGATAATGACACAGCAGTAGTACTCCTGAAGAAATTGAGGACCAATGGTTCATCTCCTTCATGCTAACATCTCATTGATTCTTCCAGCTCTTCAATACCACTTGGCAGTCAATTATTTCTTCCCATCTGAACTTATTGGTCCACCCAATGTAGTTCCTAAAAGGCCCTTTGTCAATCCCAGTTATGAAATGAAAGAGCTTTAAACCACACTGCAATAGCACAATGAAAAGAAAGATCCAGTGTTGTTGCAATGTTGAACTTTCTCACGTCTATCTCAACAGGACTTGTGCAGGAAACTTCATGCAAAGATAGATGTTGTTGATGAAGAGAGATATGACATGGAGTCCAAAGTTGCTAAGACCACCAAAGAGGTAATGTCACCTTTTTAAATACCCTCACAAGCACCCTCACCATCTTTTATTCTTTTTTGGAAAAACATTTTAGATTGATACAAAGCACTAAAGCAATATAAAGTCCTTTGACACTTAAACCTGTACCCATGTTATTGCATCATATGAATGAGCTGTAAAGTAAAGCATTTATATTGGAAACAAGGACAGAATTGAGGAGACAAAAAGAAATCAACTAATGGATGACAATCATGAAGTAATCACTGGTGTGGGCTTTGAAATTGCGAAATGAACTAATAATAAATCAGCAGCTCATTTTACACTGCACCCCATTTTCTTCTCCATAGAAATGTCAAGTGATTCATAGCCCTAATGTGCATTATTCACATTAAACAATTTTGCTTAAGTCTTGTTAATAGATCATAAAATGAGAAAGTGTGGAATGAGGAATGCTCATTCAGCAGTTTGTTTATCCACAAACCAATGGTTGATTTGCTTAGTCATGGGTAGAACCCCATCAAATTAATCTGAGTAAAAATTTGTTGATTCCTTAAACTTCTGTAAAACATGATACTTGTGTAATAGATGTTGGTCTAATACAATATTGTAAGAGAAGTAGTTGGCAGCATTTCCAACTTCGCCTAAGGGACACCAACAGAGATTCTCCAAGAGCTGTGTAAATAGGTTTGCAGCAAATATCTAAGCAATTTAGAGGTTCTCTATAGGTGTAGAACACTCTGAAAAAAGAACCAGGTAGTTTGAACATTCAATAACTTCCAACAGAAATGAAAATTCTCAAGAATCTGGAACTAAAGGGCACAGTTTAAAAGTAAGCAGTATCTCATTTCAAACTGACATGAGGAGATGTTTCTTCTGTTAAAGAGTCATTAATTTTTGGAATTCTGTTTCCCACTTAATATGTACATGACCAAGCTTGACAAATCTTTGATCAGCAAGGGAGTGAGGTTTATGAGTCACAGGCAGGCAAGTGGGGTTAAGACCACAGTCAGATCAGCCATGATCTTACTGAATGATGAAGTAGGCTTCATGGACTAAATGGCTTATTCCAGCCTCTTTTTTTTTTTACAATCATTGGTCGTAAATGTTCGTGACCAAGCAGTTACTGCTAGTCTTTGGGGTCTGCAGCTTCACTCTTTTGCTGCTCCTCAATCCCAGTGTAAGATGCCACCTGGGCAATCCTGTGCCCAGAGACAATCAAACAAAGTAAACATTCAGGCCCAGGGATTCAACCTTTCCCCACATACAAGGTGCAGCTGCATTTCACTAGGCCAATTACTTTGTAAAAGAAAAGCCAGGAGGAAACAGAACCTGCTGCTGTTGCAAGCAGCAATTTAGCATCTCTATTTCAAACTACGTCTCTAGTGTTAATATTGTTTTCAATCAGATATTTCTTTCCTTTCTGAATGGATCAATCAGTGACAATTGCTTTTGTTCTTGCTGTTCTACCTCTGTTTATTATGTTAGTAATTCACATATTATACACAAATTGCAATTGTCAAATATTTGCAAAGTAGGTTCCATTAATATCTACAGTACAAAATGGCCGTAGTCCCAAAGCCACTGTCTCTGTAGAGACACAACTGGTGCTGAGTTTAACCTGAGGGTCACAATACCTCAGACAAGGAAGATAAGGCAGGACCTTTATCATAATCTCAGCCAGTACAAGAATGAAACCTACAATATTGACATCACTCTGCATTGCAAATCAATCAACCATCCAATGGAGCTAATTGACCCATTGAAGCAGGTATTAGTAAACATCCCTGAAAGATTATGTTGACATTGAGCAGTTATGTTGTTCAATTATCTCCTAGATACAGAGATTTGATTTAGGCATTGGAAAGAATGCCAAAAATGTGTACTGCTGTACCTTGTTTGAGGTCAAACACAAAGAAATCATGTGACCCTGTTTTATTTTTTAAAGATTGTTTTTGTTCTTTTTGAAATAATTGCATCTTCCCATGCTGCACACAGTATTCCTGCTAGGAAGGTGGACATGTACCTCACCTTCTGATCCCTGCTAATAGAACTCTGAAATTAGCGAAACATACCCTGGGTAACCACACTTTTAGTTCCTAAGGGAAATCTAGCCTTCACTCTGAATCCTTTCTGACCACTACAGCAATATGCCAAGTAGTCATTGTTTCAATGTGCTGTGCCACTGCAGAGCTGTTAACCATAGTTTGCATATGAACAGCATGCAACGTTGTTGTTACAAATTAAACTGAAAACATATTTGGGGTCCTGAGTAAGAAGAATATTTTAGAAAAGTCAAACTCAAATCTATGATCAAAATTTAAGTTACTCAAAAACCATTCACTTATACTGAGATAAAATTGGATTCATTCATGACTTCATAGACATCCTAGGCTTCAACTAAAGGGCTACAATATGGAGTAATCCTTTCAATTACTCAATGATATGTCAAGATTTGATTCATAATATTGTCAAGAATAGTGTTGTTGTTGTGTTTTTCTACAGTAGTAAAAAACACAGTGACGTCTGAAATGAGTTTGGCCATGAATAGAAGTTCCTCCGTACTTGCCTCCAGAGGAAGCGTACTCCGCTAAAAAAATTGTGTACCTGATTATAACAGGCAATAATGAGGATGCAGGCCCAATACAAGGATTGTGGAGTTGTGGAGTTGTGGAAGGGATGTGCATGAGTGGTGGAGTGGCACGCTGCTTCTCTTTGTTTCATGTAAATGACTACAGTTTGTACCTCCCTAATCCAGTGGTATTGGGAGCAGACCTTTATTGGACAGTGTAATTTGTCAGACTACAGAAGGTGATATGTCAGGGTTAGCACGGGTGTTATTAAACCAATTCTTTCTCTACTCCTGACCCTCTTCTACAGTGCTGAAGGCACTGACTTGTGCAAGGTGTCAATCTGTGAAGATGAGAGAGAGGTGATCAGTGCTGAGAACTCCTGCATACTGCTCTTTAAACTACCTTTCAACAGTTAAATGCAGGGAAATCTTCCTTGCTGCACTGCAAAATGTGTTTTGTTTAGAAAACTGGAATTACTGCAGGTGCTGGATCCCAGAGCTTGCTGCACTAGAGAGTGCAAGATTAGGAAGGTACAATCTGTATTAGAATAGGAGGTTAAAATTTACTTCAGTTGGCAATGACCTTGGCTACTGGAAAATCCTAGACAGGACACACCCAACAAATGCTCCTGAAGTAGTCAACAAATTTTACAGCTGGGCCTTGCAGTAAGTGTTAGGCTCTTCGTTTCATATTCACGTCATCTAGCTCCCATCTTAGGTAGCTGTCTGCCTATAAAAATGATGCAATGATTGGTTGCAATTTCTTGCACTGCTAAATTAGTATGTTTTTCATTTATGTTACATGCAATAAGCACAACATGTTACAATTTCTACACTATGCAAAGCAGAATACTTGTTTGGAGCTATGAATTGAGGAAAAATGGTGTCAAACTTGCTCCACTGAAGTAAAATGACCATAGCACAGAGACAGAAGCAGTTCTGGTAAATTTCCACTTTCCTCTCGTTTTTAACATAATCACTTCCACAAAGATACAGGGATAATGAATGCATTATAATGGTGTAGCGAAATATTCACACGAGAAAGTTTCAAGTGATTGTGACAAACATGTTACTCAGTTGTTTCCTTATGATACATAATCGATTTTTGTTTATTATCTTTACTTAAGCATCCTCTTGATAAAAATCGATGAAGTTCTGCAGTGAATAAATAGAACACTAAGTGTGCTCAATGAAAAACTAAGTTGCATTCTTTCGAACAGGATCAACATTGCATTTTCTCTAAGCAGAATAGAGCAACAATTTCAATATTGTATAGGAAAATTCTTTGGTGTGAACTAACAGAAAACTAAGCTTGTTGTATCGTATTCTTGATCAACATTATCATCTTTGAGTAACCAAAGTTTCCAAGGGTCTATTGAAGGAAGATGTTACACTTGGATATGGGAAGATGTTACACTTGGCGTGGGTTTCCTCTGGGTGCTCCGGTTTCCTCCCGCAGTCCACGGATGTGCAGGTTAGGTGGATTGGTCAAGTAAATTGTCCGTAGCATCTAGGGGCGTGTAAATTAGGTGGATTAGCATGGGAAATGCCAGGTCACAGGGAAAGGGCTGGGAACGGGTCTGGGTGGGATGCTTTTCGGAGGGGCGCTGTTTCCACACTGTGGTGATTCTATGATTCTATGACATCTACTGGGAAGCATGTTGAAGGTGGATTAATGCAAAAATTTTAAAGGCAAGATTCCAGAATGGCACAAACAACTAAATCAAAAAATAATCAATAAGAGGTGTTAAACTTTGGTTTCTTTAACAGGCTTGTCCTCCCTGAATGTTCCTTTTATAGCATTTTCTAGAAAATTATCAGGACTTTTCTGCTCCCTTTAAATGTTCTGACCGTGATTAACTCTTTAAGACTTTGCAAATTGTATCAGGAGTTCACCCTGCATAAATAATGAGAGGAAATAAACTGTGATTGGGCTGTGGAAGCTCCTCGAGCACGAATAAGACATTCCAAATCCAATTTCAACGCAATGAGAATGAAGGAAATCCTAAGATTGTGGAGCATCTCATATTGCATCCCTCAATATGTTTGACCCATTTACAACAATAGCTTATGTCTTTATATAGTGCCTTTAATATAATAAAAGTCTCAAAGTACTTCACAGGAGCATTGTAAAAGCCTCATGAGAGATACAGATGACCAAAAGCTTAGTTAAAGAACTAGTCAGTTTTAAGATAACAAGGTGTAGAGCTGGATGAACACAGCAGGCCAAGCAGCATCAGAGGAGCAGGAAAGCTGATGTTTCGGGTCTGGACCCTTCTTC
>NC_063348.1:21705443-21870364 GCF_021869965.1 Rhincodon typus | reverse complement strand
ATCCAGCTCTACATCTTGTTATCTCAGATTCTCCAGCATCGGCAGTTCCCAGTATCTCTAAGTCAGTTTTAAGAACTGTCTTAAAGGAGAAAAAGGTATGGCATGAGGTGGAGAAGTGGTGAGCTTGAGGACTATGTAAATGTTTATTCAGAACTCGTCAATATTGCAGATTGACGACCTGAACTTGAAAGTTTTTGACCTGAAAGGAAAATTCAAGAGGCCACCACTCAAGAGAGTCCGTATGTCTGCTGATGCCATGCTACGCGCTCTGCTGGGCTCCAAACACAAGGTGTCCATGGACTTGAGAGCTAATCTGAAACAAGTGAAGAAAGAGGACACTGAGAAGGAGAAGGTAAGACAACATTCCTGAAAATGATGGCTGAAATTTCACTTCTCCCTTTGATAGTTTATACCTCTGTACTAGCCACTTAAAGACAAGCATTGGATCAAATTGCTTGAATTCCCTTTCTTTCAGCACTTTGGATGTACCTACATCCCATAGATTGCAACATATTTTAGAAGTCGGATCACTCCCACTTTCTCCAGGGCATTTAGAAGAGGCAACAAATTCTGGTCTTGCCTGCATTGCCAAGTCCATGAATGTTTTTTTTAAAAAGTTTAATGAATCAATCACAAGGAAATCCATATATAGTTATAGATCAACATCATCTCTTCCTCCCTCTCCACCTCCTGAAGTTAACTTTTGCACTTGCAAAATGCTGTATCTTTATAACAATGAAATCCCATGTCTTTGTTAATTCAATAAATTAACATATTCCTCTCATGAAAGCAGCAAAACAAAACTTTTAATTGCATAATAACTTTTTATTATGTCAAAATATTAAGTCCTACAAGTCCATGTTTAGTATTGTGGAAAATGGTCCAATATCAATAGACAGTTTCCAAAACCGTTCAAACATCTCTCCACCATTCTGAACAGAATTTAGAACAGAAATTCAATAGGCTCTTCAGTTCTTCATCAGTTCTGATTTTTCTAATCTCAGCTGATAGCATTAATAGGGGTCTGAGAGTTTGGCTTATCATCACTCGATAAAGAGGAGAAAATCAGCAGAGGTTTCTTTTCAATGTACCCCCTCTGCATTCTCCTATCCAAATGTTTATCTGCAGGGATATTTAAATCCAGCCCTTGTCTGTGTTGAATGAACTGAGTCCAGACAAATTTAGTGTTTCATTTCACATATTTTATCCATAATTTCTGATAGGTTCACGATAGCTTAGTGAGTAAATAAATTTTGTGAGGTAGTTTTGTTCCACAAAGATTAGAAGGTTTGAAAGTCAGAAGGAACAAATCCAGGGAGGAGAGGTTAATCCATAACTTGAACTGTTATTTTGCTAGACTTCATCCTTAAACTTCACCAATTATTCCCACTGTAGGATCTGCGTGACGTTGGAGACTGGCGTAAAAACATTGAAGAGAAGGCCGGAATGGAAGGCAGAAAGAAGATGTTTGAGGGCGCTGAATAAAACTTGTCACCATGTAACCAAATACTGTATTGCATTTAGTATTTGTAATAAAATATATGTAGGTCAACATTGTCCTTATCGCTATTGGAAATATATATATGATTTAGTTAATCCTATTTGGAACGAGAGGATGACACAGTAGTTGGAATGAAGGAGGTGGGAACTAGCTTGAATTCAATCCAATATTTTACTGCTTGATATTTATTGTAGCTGGGCATTAAACAGCATTTGCTATTTGTTGGGCTTGCCTTCGCCCATTTAATCATACTGATATTTTGAATTCCAAGTTGCTGAAAATGCAATCTGATACCATTGCTGAGAAGGAAACAGGGCATCTGGACTCTTGCTGAATAGAACAAGCTCTAGCATACTACATCTGTCAGTCAGATGTGAAGAGAATGAAATTAAGATTGGAAGGATTGAGAAGGAGGTGCAAATTAGAGTGTGCGTATTCAATGCCAAATTGATACTGAAAGAGAAGTAAAGAGAGAAAATGAATGGATTTAGAGAGAAAAAATGAAATGGACAGCAAGGAAAGTGACAATTTTTTTAATTTTAATCTTCAACAGTAAAGAATGAAACTTCATAATTCCAATAATTAATTTTCCATATCAGAGAGATTGACATAAATTATCATGTCATTAAAAGGGAGCTTAGATTCAAATGAACAGGATGTAACCATCTAGGGTGAGTTTAGTTTCTTCTACTGCGTAACTACAGCAACTTCACCATAATCAGTTCTTTGCTGAGTGAGACAAGATATCCTCTTTGTGAAGTTAACAATGGAGCAGTTCATGATAGAGAAAAGCTTTGTGAATTTCATGCTTTCCCTCATCAAGAATTGGTAAATCATTCACCAATAAATAACAGTGAGTGACCATTAACTTCACTGATATTTGACAGAAAACTATGACCTATCATACATCTTCTCGAAAGCCCTGTATGTGTTAAGTATCCATAACTTAGAGACGACAAAAAGGTAAATAATAACTTTATATTGTAAAAACATTTATTTTATGATCTATGTACTGCTCATCTAAAGTTATAGTGTAAATAAACTCTTCCAATCAGGATTAATTTTTTTTTTAAACATGAGTATTCTGAAGCTTTTCTTGGTCAACTTTGCTGTAATATAGGACATTCATGCCAATGCACATGTGAGTAACCAGTATTCTACTGCAATGTTCTCAATGTTTGAAATGGAGTTTGCAACCTGTCAGGAGCTGTAGCATTTTTCTGGCTACAGAGCAACTTGCTAGAAGGTTGCATGCATAGTTTTGGAGCTCATTGTGGCAGAACCTAACCTCTAGCTCTGGTATGCAGTTGTCTGTTTGCAACATAAAAATGAACAGGAATCCCAACTGTTTGCCATCATACTATTTTAGGCACAGAAGAAGATGGTTGTGTTGTAGAAAGGCTGCTTAGGTGGTTCTTCATAGGGACAAATCAAAAACTTGGGTAGTGACAGTAAAAGGTCAACATGCATTTAGAAGCCTAAAAGATCTGCCCAAAAATCTCCTCAATATCCACAGAGGTTGTTGCAAATAAAATAGTTCAAAGAAGTTCCCATGTTATAATTTATCTGGTCTTTGAGACAGCATCTGGCACAATATCAAACAAATGCTTCTGATTAAAATAAAAGTTGCACGATGGCACATCAACATGTTTTTAATATCATATGCAAGTGGATCATAGAATCCCCACAGTGTGAAAGCAGGCCATTTGGCCCATTGAGTCCACACCAACCACCCTACCCTATCCCTGTATTTCCTATGGCTAATCCACCAAGCCTACATATCCTTGGACATAATATGTAATTCAGCATGGCCAATCCACCAAACATATGCATCTTTGGACCGTGGGAGGACACTGGAGCACCCAGAGGAAAGCAGCGCGGACACAGGGAGAATGTGCAAACTCCACACAGACAGTTGCCCAAGGCTGGAATCGAACCGGAGTCCCTGGAACTGAGAAGCTGCAGTGCTAGACACTGGGCCACCATGCCATTCATGGATGGACACACACCAAGTGACATTTAACACTGATAAGTACGAAGTATGAATGTTGGTCAAAAGCGCTAACATGAGCATAAAATGAGACAAAATGAATCAACAAGCGAGGGATGGGGTGGGGAGGTGGAGGATTGTTTCTCAAATTGAAGTCAATGGAAAAGAAAATTAGACGGCATGTAAAGAGGGTAGTCGATATGGTATTATTAATTTTATGCATCACTCTAGAATTTTAACCTCAAGAAACTTTAGCATAATTAATTGAGGTTATAATTCCCATAGAGACTGATACTGTCTTTAAAAAGCAAGACTGAAAAGGATGAAACAGTACGATTACATGTTTATAAGACTTTTACTGACACATATAACTAAGAACACTATTATCCAAGCATTATTACTGTAGGCCACTTCTACTTTAAATCATAAGAAAGAATATTTCTCTTTGATATTTACCACACATTGCATTCTCCACAAAACTGTAGTCCTTACAGGAAATAGTCCACAGTTGTTCCTAGCTTCTAATTCCCCATTTCATGGAGTAATAATTTCAAGGGATTATCTAGACAGGTGCTTTTCTTAGCTTTTGGAAAGTTTCACATAGGTACATCAGCAGTAAAGCCAGTTCCAATGATTCCTTTCCCTGGTGTGTCAGCATTAATCTCCTGGAATCCATAAATAACTGAAGATTCCTCCTGTATCTAGCTGTGGTAGCTCACAAAGCCAATCAGCCTCCTCTTTCTGCTGACCACACAAAACTGATAAGAAGGTTTCATATTGATTCATTGTGTGCAGACTTTGCTGGTGAGGCCAACATATATTACCCAGTGACCACCAAATCCCATAGAATCATCAAATCCCTACAGTGCAGACAGAGGCCATTTGGCCCATTGAGTCTCACCAACCCTCTGAAGACCATCCCACCCAGACACAGCCCTTCACCTTTTCCCCTTAACCCTGCATTTACCATGGTTAATCCACCTAACCTGCACATCTTTGGACTGAATGATTTTTTCAAAAAAACATCAGTGTCTCTGATATTTAGAGGGAAGCCTTTAACTTGATCTAAGGATGTTACATCCATCGTACAGACCCATCAGGTGTTTGTCTAAATTCACTTTGAATGTGTTGGGAGATAATCTCATTCCCACTCCTTCCAGTTAACTGAGATTTCTGGGTTTTGCAGACAAGTTGACTTTACTTAACAGCTTTGGAATTTATCCAGAACAGTGATACAAATATTCACCCCTCTTAGAGGCTGCTGTTTCAAGTCAATGAACTTTTGCTTTTACTTTTTAAGATTTAATATGATTTTTAAAAATCTAAATTCCAGATGATAAATTCATAAGTCATCTTTTATAAATCATAACTTTGTAACATAGACTTACATTGCAAAGCAATACTTGTTGTTAGACAATAAATAATTCAGACAGAATGCAGAAAAATGAAACAAGACCGATTCAAGTGTAAAGGGAACGGACCATCAGAGAAATATTAGTGAAGGTTGCATTTTTATTCTCCAGTGAGCATAATTCAGGGGTGAAGCATTATAAATGCAAATGAAATAAATAACTTCAATTGGCCAGTGTTTCCCATTATCTCAGGATACCTAAAGCACTCAGACCTCACAAATCTCACAGTTAATGAAATACTTTTAACTGTAGTTGCTGTTTTTAAATAAAAGGAAACTTGACAACCTTTTTTTTAACAAGTTATATGATCAGATGACTTGGTTTAAAGGTTAAAAGAAACTCAAGACATTGAGAAAGATCCTTGAAGTAACATGTTAAACCACGTATTTCGTATATGTAAAACATACTAAGATTATCACTTCAAAGCAAATTGAGAAATCAACAGATGTAAATTGAATTGATGGAAAAGTAAATTTCAATATCAGGCAAAACATTTTGCCACAAAGTGAAGATATTTGGAATAAGCTATGAAGCAAATAATAGAAGCAGAACTTGGCATTGTTTAAAATATGAGATGCCATAACGCGAGAGCTACTGTTTTGTAGGATTGAATGTTGATAAAGCAAATAATGTTTACTTGGCTTTGACCAAAAATTTCATTAGATTTTGTTGTGTGATCCTAAAATATAGCTGAAAAGCAACAATAACAGCCATTGATGAGCATAAGATCTACCAATGCTCTTGGTAGGTAACTATGCATAATGTAAAAAAAAACAAAATGGGTGGAAGGAAAAGAAGAGAATTTACTGATTTTTTTTCTACAGTTGAATCCTTCAGGTGACTTTTCAAAGATTAACAGATTTTTGTCATCAGATTATATTTGTTAAATAGAATGACAGCCTGATCTGGCATTCTGAGTTCATCTTCGGTTTAGGATACCAAGATGCTAAAACCTGTCTGTTAAAATCTGGTCTCCAAATAAATCAGGCCAGTGATTGATCAAGCAATACTACATGTGATTCTGCCTTATAAGGACAGACTATAAAGATCTTGGTTGAGACAGGGCCAATTGAAAAGAAAAATCTGGGTAATTATTCAAGAAACAAATAAATTAACACACAAATTGAAATTTTTTCCATTGCCTATAATCCATGCCCTACTGCTCCTTATAAAAACAGAATAATCTCTGCTTCTCTTTCAGAAGCTAAATTCACCTTACCAACTAACAATTCCTGATTCAACTGACACTAACAATTTGTCTTCTTGAATATTTATATTGACTCCTCAGGCAAGAAGCTCTCCTTCTAACTGATCTAGAAATGAGACAAGTTTGTGTGTCTCTCTGTCTCAAGTTTACTGACCTCTGAACCCTTGCTGACCTATTTAAGTTAATGTTTGGTTTACTGAACTGCTAGCAAAAGGTGCCATCTTGAAAGAGAAAGGATTGTAACCTATAGACAGGGTGTTTAAAAAGGCATGTAGTACACATGCCTTCATTGTTCAGTCCTTTGAGTACAGGAATTAGGAAGTCATGTTGAGGTTGTACAGAACATTGATGAGGCCTCTTCTGGAGTACTGTGTCCAGTTCTGGTCACGCAATTATAGGAAGGATTTTATTAAGCTAGACAGGGTTCAGAAGAGATTTACCAGGATGTTCCAGAGATAGTAGGAACTGCAGATGCTGGAGAATCTGAGATGACAAGGTGTAGAGCTGGATGAACATAGCAGGCCAAGCAGTATCAGAGGAGCAGGAAAGCCGACATTTTGGGCCTACACCCTTCTTCAGAAATGGGGGAGGGGAAGGGGATTCTGAAATAAATAGGGAGAGAGGGAGAGGCGGATAGAAGATGGATATAGGAGAAGATAGGTGGAGAGGAGACAGACAGGTCAAAGAGGTGGGGGTGGAGCCAGTAAAGTTGAGTGTAGGTGGGGAGATAGGGAGGAGATAGGTCAGTCCAGGGAGGACAGACAGGTCAAGGCGGCGGGATGAGGTTAGTAGGTAGGAGATGGGAGTGAGGCTTGAGGTGGGAGGAGGGGATAGGTGGGAGGAAGGACAGGTTAGGGAGGCGGGGACGAGCTGGGCTAGTTTTGGGATGTGGTAAGGGGAGGGGAGATTTTGAAGCAGATAAGGGTAGGGAAGGAAAAATGTCTTTGGTGGTGGGGTCAGATTGCTGCCTGGCCTGCTGTGTCCATCCAGCTCTACACCTTGTTATCTCTTTTACCAGGATGTTGCCGGGGTATGGAATGTTTGAGTTATAAAGAAAGGCTGGATAGGCTGGGACTTTTTCACTGGAGTGTAGGAGGTTGAGAGGTGATGTCATAGAGGTTTATATAATCATGGGGGCTATAGATAGGGTTAACGGTAAGTGTCTTTTTCCTAGGATGAGGAATTTTAAGATTACAGGGGATATTTTTAACATGAAAGGAGAGAGATTTAGAAAAGACATCAGGAACAATTTTTTTTACACAGAGGGAGGTTCACTCGTGGAATGAACTTTCAGAGTAAGTGGTGGATGTGGGCACGGTTGCAACATTTAAAAGGCACTTAGGTAAATACATGAATAGGAAAGGTTTGGAGGGATATGAGGCTAGGAGCAGGCAGGTAGAACCAGTTTAGTTTGAGATTATGTTCAGCATGGACTGGTTGGACCGAAGAGTCTGTTTACAGGCTGTATGACCCTATGACTCTCTGATTCTCAGTGTTGGAGTTATAATCCATGATCCCTCTGGATGTATTTGAACTAAAATCACATTAATGTTATGGATGTGAAGATTGCTAAGATGTATTAGGTGACTGTCTAATATTTTAATGTTAGGTGAGGATACCCAATTCTGAGGTGGCTCTCAATAGTTTTGTAGCTCCCTACCCCTAAACCTAACACCAGATAGTTTGTCTCTTTGAAAAACAAAATGTGAAGTGAATGCAACTTCATTGCAACATGATAACGTAAATTAAATTGAAATCCTCACCAGGTCACTCAAAGTCTTTTAATCATGCATGAAGAATGGTGGACAGTTCATGTGACACTGGAGAAAGACCATAGTCCACACAACAGTGAATTGGCCAAATCAGCACCTTCAGATAAGGGGGAAGCATACACACTACAAGGTCAGCTCGTGGTCAATGTGTGTCAAATCTCCCTTTAGCTCCCTCCCTCAACTCAGAGGTTTGGGTCTGACATTAGCAGTCAGCAAATTCCATTCCACTGATTATATTCATACAGAAAGAATGAGGTAGGCATGAGATCACTGGAAACTCCATAGAATTTAAACTGTGCTGAATCTTTAGAATGAGCACTTCTAAGTATCAAATTGAGACACCACATCAGAGAAGTGGTTTTACATTCATGGAAATAACACAATGGGTTTGAACCCATAAAAGTTGAAGCAACGCTAATAAATTTGGAATACTCACAGCAAATAAATTTCAGGTAGATTTGCCAGTGAAGCCAAAAGCAGTAGATACTTACTGCATAACAGTCTTTTATCAATGTGGCTTTACTTGGTAAAGGCAGCTCATATCCTGGGAATGAGTCATGTTAAAAAAGAAACCCCCATGTTAACAGCACAACATGATTAAAGTAGATGCAGATGGAAAATTGCTGCTTAGGTATATGGAATTTTAAAATTTTAGATTTTGTTAATCAGGAATATTACTTTAAGACAGCATAGTATGACCATTAAAACTGCTTGAAGTCTGTAAAAAGGACTTCTGAGAGATGAAGAAACTACATTTGCAGCTGTGGCCAATAACACCACTGAATCATACATGGCCAATATCTGAGGGAAGGGTAAATATGCCACATACTTCTACCTAGATTAAATAATCACACCAGGAGCAGTCTCAAGCAGACTCGGAGACTTGGACAGATTCAAAGCTATGGCAGCCTCCTCTCAATGGTTACTACAGGCTGAATTTTTGGCAAGTTTCCTGGAAGGTTTCTCATGAGTTTTCTCATATTGTCCTCCCAAACTTGCCTCATTAATAATGCACCATGTCCCTGTAATAACCCGCCTGTCCTACTCTCCAATGGGACACAAGCAGAAGTCCTTACCATTGCCAGCATATTCCAGGATCATGGGTGCCAGTGCCATCTTTCAACACAGCCGTGTATCTGGTCAAACAATGGTAGTCTTCCATTGTGGGTGTAGTGGGACAGTAACCATAAACCACAAAGGTGACACAACTAACATTTCATTGCATACAACTTGACATTTGTACATTGATCACTGTTTAACCCACACATCTTGCCTACCTTAGCCACGTCCTGTCTTACATCCCTGATTAAGTTTGTGCTACTCTTCCCATTGATTGAGTGGGACCATCACATACTGGAAAGCCTTCGAAAACCTCAAAGCATTCATTTATATGCACCAACACCAAAGTGAACAGAAAGCAAACAAACAAAAGCTGCATTTGCCTCTCAGAATAGAAATAGGCTGCTTGTCTTTTAAGCACCAACAACCTTACAGCCAATGAATGATCACTGAACCCAGCTCTCATCTACTGCAAGCCAAGTAGTAATTCTGTCTGGTCTGATGCACCCAACACTGCTGCTTAAGGTGTTGGCCCCCCTGTTCTATGTCCTCACACTCCTCCTTGTAAGTCATACGACACCAGTTATAGTCCAACAAGTTTATTTGAAATCATATGCTTTCTGAGCGCTGCTCCTTCATCAGGTGAAGCAGCAACTTCACCTGACACAGGAGTAGCACTCCGAGAGCTCGTGATTTCAAATAACCCTATTGAACTATGACCTGGTGTCATGTGATTTCTATCTTTGTCCACCCCAGTCTAGCACCGGCACCTCCACATCATGTGCTCCTTGGAAGATTACCCCTGCTCTTCCAGTTCTTCAGCATCCATCACATCTTTCCTTGCCTGTTCCACTTGTGTAGAGCACAGCATGCTAGGAATATGTGGCACAACCTGTCTACAGTGTCCTGCAAGCAACCCCTCCACCTCCACTATGTCCCTAAACCAATGGAAGCAGCAGAACCTCATGTTGAGCAAACGTATCATCTACTCCAGGATGGTTCCGACTGAAGAATGGACAGCATTTTATCTATGCTCAGCATCAGTCAGAGGTTGTGTAAGAGTCATCAGCCATGGTCACAGAGGGTACTCTCATTTCTCAGTAACCATCCTTACAAGGCATCTCGCATCTGAAACACAGCAGGAACATAAGAGTTCTCTAGGATGTAGTCATCATGGCAGTTCCCAAGACTTCTAAGATGAAGTACTGATGATTGCAGATGACTTGTACATTAATGGAATGTATATATATTGCTGAACACAGATATACTATGCCACGATCTTTTCAACATCACATGCACAGTCCATCATGCTCTGCACCTGGGAGATGCCAGCTATGTTGGCAAAACCTACTGCCTGGGGAGGGGTAGCACTGACTCTGCCATAGGCAAATGAGATGAAACAGTGTGATCTGGCACAAGCAGCATCAGTAACAGTTTCGATACATTTGTGGGTTCAGGATTGAGAGATCCCACACAGGTCCCTAGGGGTTCCTTGCCATTGGGATAGGATGGCCACTCACTCCTTCAGTTCAAAGGTCCTGTTCTGGAAGCTGGCTGAGTTCAGTGACAGTGAGTGTTCCAGGGTATCCTCAGCCTGCCCTGACACTGTGCCTCACTCATCCAGAGGAAATGGCATTGATGATGAAAGACTTTGTCCCTCCTGCACCTCTTGCAAATCCTGAAGGGATCTTCAGCTGTGACCGTTTCATGTGCTGGCTGTTTGACATCCTCTGGAGGTTGTGGCTGGTTATGTTGTAGGCGTTATCTGCTCGTCTTCCATTTCTCTGTGCCTTTGTTGCATAGCTGCAGCTGAGACAAAAACCCTGCTGTGGCTAGAACCATCAGTCTGGCTTGCAATGAATATTTGTGGGGAATGTAAAACACTGAACAGGTGCCTAGTAATGTGAGCAGTCAGCACTCACAAATGACAGTTTAACAAATTCCTCCATCCAGTGGGACATGGAGTGCTCCAACACGAGGGCTATGGAATGCCTCTACATGGACCTTTGACATTGGATCTTATTCCATTGAATGCAGCACCAGTCATGTTGCAAAGAGACAGTAGGATATTGTAAGCGCTCCATGACTATTCAGACTTTGTCCTGCCACATTTACATCACCCATCGTGTAATTCCAAATAAGACCATGATTGCAAATACTCGCAGTTCAAGGGAAGAGCAAATTATTTTCATGCCATAAAACCTTAAGACCACAAAGACAGGCTATTCGGCCCATTAAGTCTGAATGCTATTCAATGAGATCATAGCTGATCTGATAATTCTTAATTCCAGATTCTTGCCTTTTCCCCACAATACTTGATCCTCTCTCTGCTTAAAAATCTATCTACCTCAGCTTTGAAGATAATTAATGCTACAACCTTAACAGCCTTCTGCAGTAAGGAATTCCTTACATTCATTACCCTCCAAGAGAAAAGGATTCCTCCTCAACTCTGTCATAAATGGTCAACCCTTACTCTTAGATTATATCCTCTGGTCACAGAGTCTCCCACAAGGGGAAGCAACCTCTCCACATCTACTCTGTCAAGGCAGCTAAAGATCTTATATGTTCAATGAGGCTGCTTCTCATGCTTATAACCTCCAATGAATATAAGCCCCACCTTCTCAACCTCTCTTCATAACTGGATTCAGCCTAGTGAACATTCTCTGGACTGCCTCCAATGCCAGTTTATCTTTCCTTCGATAAGGTGCCCAAAAGCTGGTTTGACAATTGCCTTGTTTGACTTTAGCAAAATTTCCCTGTTTTCATGATATACCTTCTTTGAAATAAAGGTCAATAGTCCATTTGCCCTCCCTATTACCTGCTGAATTTGGATGATAGCTTTTTGCAATCCATTCACATGGAGCTCCACATCCCTCAGTTCTATAGCTTTCTACAGTGTATCGCCATTGAAATAATATTTAACTCCTCTATTCTTCTTGCCAAATTGCATAACCTAACATTTTCCCACATTATATACCATCTGGCAAGTTTTTGCCTACTCCCGTAAACTCTCTATATCCCTCTGTAGACTCTCTACCTCCTCAGTACTTGTCTTCCCAACTATTTTAGCATCATCTGCAGACTTGGTGAAAGTTAATTCAGTTCTGCCATCCAAGTCATTCACATATTTTGGAAAAAATTGTGACTCCAGCATTGACCCCTGTGATGCTCCACTAGTTACAGGGTGCCATCCTGAAAAAGTCGGTTTAACCCCACTATCTGTCTTCTTTTAGTTCATCAATCTTCAATCCATTCTTAAATACTACCCCCAGCACCATAGGGTCTTATGTTATTATTTTAAATTTGGACACCTCATGCATTACACATGCACAGTGCTATGATTGCAGATGACTTCAACTTGTACTGTGCAACTGCATGATTGAGCAATTGTCTTTTGTAGGGTCTTATGTTGCTCACAAGTCGAATCTGTGTGTTGAGACTGGAAACTGATTCCACTGAAATGACAATATATTTTTTATTCTCTGCATTTTTGATTGAGGAGTAAAATGGAAAAAGGACTGATTCAAAACAATGGACTGAGGAAGAAATTGCTGCAATTCTAAAAACAAGTCACTTAAGTTAATTGTGAGTGGAGGTTACATTGTTGCTTTGTTCAAGCAATGGGGATGATATTTGTTGATGACACAGCACTGGATGCGTGCAAAGTGAAATTTGGCTAGTAACAAGTAGCTGTGCAATTGTGACCTCTCGTGGATGTCATAAGACATCCCCAACATCCTGGTGAGAATTCTATGATAGTTTCTTGGTACTGAACAGCTTGTGGGTGTGAAAATACGGGCAGAAATATTCAGAACGCTCAAAGGGCAGCCTACATGTATCGTTTTCAGCAGTACATAGCTTGAAGATAATCAGTTTTCTCCCATCAGAGATGGAAGAAACTGGAGAAACTGGAGAAAGGAGATTGAAGAACCTGCAAGTCAAAAGGAACATCTCAACAGACCTGTGGTCTGGTGCTATTGAACTGTGATTCTTAGCGTTTCTTTCACCCATCAAACCATTTTATTTTATTTACCTGTATCTGCCTGCATGTGTGTATAGGAGTTTGAAAAGCTGTTTGAGTTTGAAGTAGTAGAGCCGTATGTTGATAGTGCATAGCTGTTTACTTGTGATCAGCATCAAATCATTTGTAATAAAGAGTAGCCCTTGTTAAGTACTGGGACCAGTTCAGCTCTTTCTGTTGACTTGGCTCCAACAGACCAATAATTTGGGATTTTTATGTGCTCTGCTTAAATCATGGTCTTTTGTAGTGACCCTGGAAGTGATAGGTCTTAAGCATCAGCACACTTTCCCAAGTGAGATGTAACACTGCCCCTTCCAGGCGTGATCACAGCCTTTTCCTATTCACAGTTTACATTGAGGAGTTGATTGAATGTGAAAGGTTGGCACCATGAATTACAGCATCAGGCCGGTTATCAAGGAACACCCTGAACCCCTGCATCCCTTTCTTCATGGCAGTCACCGGATAGCCCAACACTGCTGATCCTCCATGTACTCCCACACACCTTATGTCTGCAGCTCTCATCATTCAGCCCTGAGTCCCTACAATTTAAAGTTGCCCACCATCCTGTTCCACACTCACACCATTAAATTCATGGTTATAGTACCTTCCAATAGGGGCCCCTCCTGCATATCCCATGTGCTACCTTACACTATCGTCTCCCCCATCCCCCAATAAATGAGATATTCCCTCTTCACTATTCTTGTTCCTTCTGCATCCTAGTTGTTGCTTCTAATCTCAGGATTAAGCTCTTCTACTTCCATACCACAACAACGTCCCCTGATAACACTCCTTGACTTTCATTCCACTGACATCCAGGACTGAGCATTGCACATCCTCCCTCCTACTGACTTGGACAGACCTCCCCAACTGATGACTGGCTAAACCCAAGTGTGCAGCTTCTCGATTGATTTTCTGTGAATGTCCTGCCTGTCTGAACAGGATCTGCACAATGTACCACGGTCTATGTCGTTCACTCCTCTACAGGATTCCATCTTATATTTGCAACACACCAAGTGTCCTCTCCAGAAATGTCCATTATCCTTTCCAAAATAAAATCATTTCCATTGAGCCTGATTATATGTTTCATTGTACAAATGCCAGAAGTGCTGCCAAGTCACAGCTTTGTTTCAGTCATGCATCATCATACTCATGCCCACCACCACCTAGAAGGACAAAAGCAGCTAATGTGTGGTATTATCACCATCTTCAAGTTTCCCCTGAAAAAGCTGGAAACATTTGGAAATAAATCAATCAAACATTCTTCTGTCCTCACTGCTGTGTCAACTATTCAGCAACTTCCTACTTAACAGCACTGTGGGAATGAATGTCATGTTAGTGATAATGACCTAATAATCAATTGCTGCTCCCTGTTGTACTCTATTTAAAAGAAAGTAAAATATGTTATAAGATATAAAACTGACGCTACAGGATACCTTTGTATGTACTTGCAAACTCATAACAACCTTCCACTCGCACCTCCCAGCCTGCTCCTAAGACTATATATGGCCCCACATCTTGCCTCCCCATCCACTCCTGGTTCCGACCCATGCTCTTTAGTACACCAGATAAGATTTTCCTGCTAGCATTCTCTGTCTTCAGTTTTTTTTTTCAATTCTTCAACAACTAAAAAATGTAAAATAGAGAAACATTTTCACCCAAGGTAGGAAAGGCATGAACTGATTTAGAATTATATTTTTAATAATGTTGATAAAAATTTGGTCAGACAAACATATCTGTTTGTATTTAAATCAAAGAAAATCTGGTTCTTAGCTTTTCAATTTATGGGCAATTCAGATTCCATGATGGAATTCATTTTACCCTTTTATGATTCTCTAAAATGGACTCCTGAATCACTATCATGTGTCTAACTTTAAAGTAGAAAGTCAATATGAGTCCCCAATGATTAATTTAATCTGAACATTGCATTGACCTCTATGGAACTCAATGTTGGAACATAGACATAAGTCAGTCAAGATATTCTAATTCACTGTCACGTTGCACCATGTCCAACCTGTGCTGTTACAAACCTTATTCTACCATAACTACCATTTCTTAGCAGAATGTTCCATAATAAACTATAAATGCACAAAAGTAATTGAGTAAATCTCTAAGATAGCTAGCTATTTTCATATTTGTGCTATTCGGCATTGAGCTCACATACACATTCAACTAGTCATAAAACTCTAACATCATGTCTCGGGTTTTTTGATCATCTTACTCATTAGCTTTCCTTATAGATTCCAATTTCACATCCAGTTCCTTTTCGAAGAAATTGACCAACTCAACCACAAAAGCCTTGACAAGGATGTCCCAAATAGTCACTATAAATTCACCATAGAATATTTTAGAGTGGACATTTCAGATGTGCTTATAGGCTATTAAAATACTGATTGTTCTCCTGATATCATATAAAGTAAAAGATGATACCAAAACAAAAGGTCCCCATTTCAAAATTTACTAAATGGTTTGAAGGAATTTTAATTAAACAAAAGCTTTCCTTGGATCAGGTGAGTGGTTAAAGGCAGAATTCCAACTCAAACCACCCTGCGATGCATTCACTTCTCGCTTGAACTGACTTGAGAAGGCAGCTGGGGAACAAAATCACTCCAAGGGCTGAGACCTGTATTCTCAGCAGTAACAGGCTTGGAGGTAGGACAGGCCTTTCAATGGGGAGAGTGATGTTGTTCCTGAACTCTGGTGCTTTCCTACCTCTAGCAGAATTAGGTTTTGGATGGGACGGCCCAGGAATGACATTCCTCCCCCGGCAACAATCAAATCCATTAGTGCCAGGTTAAGGACCATGTAAGGGCCTTATCACATCATAGCTGGGATGAGCCAAGTCAACAGGCAGGTTTCTTGCCATGAGGCATGCGTGGCATGAAACTATAGCGGTTACTTGCCACCTTGGGATGGGACCTCAAGTAGAGGCATTCAGTGCCTCACTGTGGGACTTTATGTCAGAAATCAAGCTGCCTCTGCTCCAAATGATCTTTTCTCTGACCCTGCATCCTTCAGCCCCTACTCTATGAAACTCTAACTGGCTGGTAGCACTCCCTTGTGGTAGTTTTGCCCCTGGGGTCTTGACTTCAGAGGAAGGTCTATCAGTGTCTCAGTATTGCCTGACTGATGTGGAGTTCAGCAGGCCTTCCTTGGGAGAGTCTGCAAGCAGCTTTCCAATTCTCTTGCCAGCAAACAACACACAAGAAGGTGAGCACCAAGGAGGCAGTTTAGCCTTTAAGTATGATAATGGTGCTGCAAACCACATTATTATTCAGCTTTTCAAATTTAAATGTGGGGAATGTAGCCAGGATCCAGGTTTGACAGACCCTCTTCAGGTTGAAACCGAAATGCTAAAGTTGCATCCACTCATCAACACTTCCCTCTGTGATCAACCACTTTTTCCTTTGGGATTCACCCCTCTCCCATCTCCTCAGAATTGAGTTCCACCCAAGATTGATCTCCTTCTCCCTGATCCCACAGATCACCCAGTCCAATCAAACATCCTCAGCCCCATAAGCAATCTCTCCAACCCCAACACATCCCTGTCATTATTGAGATCACAACCTCTAGGCTTGGACTCATGTGCCAGCTAGCCAGTTGTTAGCCATCTATATGAAAGCCCAGCCTGCCAGTCAGGCTGCCATCCCGACTGGGACCGTATTGGCGATGACACATGTATACCAACTTTAAACTTTACAATGTTGAAGTAACTCTACAAAGGTCGGTATCTTGTCACCAAGTCACCCTTTATTTACATGTGGGAAGTCCTTGACACTGATCCAGCTCCCTCAGAGCCAGCTCTTAAAGTGATCATGATGTCTAACATTCCTGTTCTTATCTGGTGGACAGGGCTCCCTGTTTGGACCAGGTTAACAGCCCCAATCAGGGAACTCATATTCTATGATGTCCACCCTGCTGACCTCATTACAATCAATACAGATGTGCTGACAATTCCAATTTCCATGGTCTCTGTGCTTTCTTGATGCTCCCATTCCTGGTGGGTGAGTTAACATAAAATAAGGTAAAATAGCAAAATATAAGAGCAACATCTTAAAGATTTGGTCCTGAATTCAAAATTCAATTATTTTATTTAGAAAAATAGAAAATAATTATCAATTTTTCTTAATCTGATTTTCTGTAAATTTGTTTTCTGTAATCAACTGTTCTTCAGTTTGGATCTGCATTTACCTAAATTAGATAAGATCTGGAGATTTTTAAAAAAAGATAACAAGTGATGTATATCTAATAAAAGATATCACATAACTCCTTTGGGACTTGGTAGGAATGCTTGTCAGTTTGCATTGGTTCGCAATCACAATAGAAAATTAGAAACTTTTCAGTTTTTGTATTTTGAAAAATTATTCTAAGCTCTGCAAATATAGAATTAATTGTAGAAAAACGTTGGAAAGGAACTCATTTAATTCATTACAAGGCATTGTTTATATAATTTTTCTGTTCAGGTTTTATGCAGCCTCTTTTGTCCAGCAGGGTGCAGTAATTTTCCCACTGAAGTATTAACCAAATCCAGATGCATTTCAACCCACATGAGTCTTGACTCATTTTGCGCTTACTAATAAAATCAAACAACAGTTCTGTGGTTAGGCAGGTCTAAAGTTAGACTCTCTGCCTAGCAACAAAGCCACCTCCAGTCTTCTCGACACAGGATATTCAGTTTAACACCAGTTAAACCACAAACCCTCCTCTTTATTTCAACAATTTTGAAAGTGCATCTTTCCATGCTATTTTCTGATCAACAATCTGAGTTACTGGACTGTTGGTTTCTTTCCTCTATCTTTCTGCATGGTGCTGGCTTCAGCTGGGCTCTGCTCTGACACCGATGCTGACGGTCTTCAGGTAACATGGTGCAAAATCCCAGCTAATTTTTTTCCTTTCATAGAATCATAGAATCCCTACATTGTGGAAACAGGCCCTTCAGCCCAACAAGTCCACACCAACCCTTGGAGCAACCCCTATAACCCACCTAAGCTACACATCCCTGAATACTACAGGCAATTTAGCATGGCCAATCCACCTAACCTGCACATCTTTGGACTGTGGGAGGAAACCGGAGCACCCGGAGGAAACCAGTGCAGACACAGGGAGAATGTGCAAACTCCACACAGACAGTCACCTGAGGGTGGAATCGAACCTGGGTCCCTGGCGCTGTGAGACACCGTGGAGCCCTTCCTTGGATGAAGATCAAACATTTTTGGAGAAACTGCTGAGTCATGATTACTATCCTGAGAAGAACATAAGCCCTCTTGAGAGCAAGATGCTATCAGATCTTGCAAGTTACCAACTGAACCAGTAAGTGATCTATGGTCCAGCATTGTTCTAGAGACACTTAAATGGATATGTAGCTTTATTATGATAAAATATATTCATGATTGATCATGTTCAAAGTAACAATGGCAGCAAGCATGTGGAATAATCTCCAATTTACAGCATCCTGATCTGGAAATTTACTGCTGTTCCTTTGCTATTACTGGGCCACATGGCGCTCAGTTGGCTAGACAGCTGCTTTGCAATGTAAAGTGACGCCAGCAGTGCAGTTCAGTTCCTGGACTGGCTGAGGTTACCACGAAGGTCCCATCTTCTGAACGTCAGCCCTTGCGTGAACTGTGATGACCCTCAGATTAAACCACCCCACCAGTGAGAGCCATCTTTGTGGTCCTGTGGTGCTATGGTGAATTTTCCTTACCCTTACTGGGTCACATGCACTGCTGTGTCCAAGGTCACCTACCTACTGATCCATTAGTAGATAATCAATAAATGGTGGCTTTGCAGCAATGTTCACATCTCACAAACAAAACAATGGATTGGCTTGTACTAAGCCATTCATGTTACAATTTGATTTCTTTAAACCATTGTTCTTCAGATTTGGATTTGTGTTTTTCTGGATCGGATAATATAATTTCAGGAAGTTAAAGAAAAAGTCAACAAATGATGCATATCTCGTAAAAGATATTACGACTCTTTTGGGATTTGGTAGGATACTTGGCAGTTTGCATTATTTCTCAATCAGATTGGAAACAAAAGCATTGGCAGACATGAGAAGCACTGAAACTTGGACAGGATAAGATTAATCAAGGACGAAGCTCCGATATTCCAGATGTTTACTGGGGCAATGTTTTAAAGAGGGAGGCAAGCATTCTGGTCACGAAAACTAGAAGTTTGGCTTTCTCTACATACTGGCCCTTGTAACCACACACATTGGTATGTGCGCATGTAGGGGAGAACGTCCAGATACCAATAATACAGGTAGACATAGGAAAAGGGTCTGCAAAGAGTGTATGAGGAACTTGGCATTGAATTGAAAAGCAAAACCTGTTTTTTGGATGGCTGAAAGGCAGATTATATTAAAATGTAGCAGGATCCGGCAAAAGTAGATTGACAACAGCTACTTGTAGGTAAATCTACAGCAGAATGCTGGGGGTTGTGGTGTGTTTAAAATGGAATTGACGAGAGTACAGGTCTAACACATTCCTTTTAGGGTGAGATGGAGGAGCAACATGCCCAGAGAACCTAGATGTCTTGGAATATTCAGGACTACATAAGAAAGAAAACAAAGGCTTTTAATAGGAGCAAATCAGGTGGAAGACCGAGTGGGTATAGAAAGTGCAGGGGGAAACTTAAGAAAGCAATTAGGAGAGCAAAGAGGGGGCTTGATAAAAACACTGGTGGTAAGATTAGAGAGAATCCCAAGATATTCTAAATCTATATCAAGGGAAGAGGATAATGAGGGAAGGAGCAGGGCCCTCTGGGGACCAAGGAGGCAATCTGTGCACAGCATTGAAGGACATTGATTGGGTGTTGAACAAGTATTTCACACCTATCTTCACTTTGGAGAAGGAAAATGTGGGTACAGAATTCAGGAAGAGGGACTGTGAGGTTCTTGAGCAGTTTGACAGAAGGAGTGAGGAGGTATTGGAGGTTCTGGTGAGTTGAAAAATGGATAAATCCCCAAGTCCAGAAGAGTTGTATTTCAGGCTTCTATAGGAGATGAGGGAAGAAATTACAAGAGGTCTAACCGAAATTTTTAATTCCACTTTTGCCACAAGGGAGGTGTCAGAAGACTGAAGGACAGCTAATGTGGTTTCACTTTTCAAAAGGGATGGTGGAGATAAACTAGGGAACTACAGACCAATGACTCTCCCGTTATTGGTAGGGAACAAAATTCTAAAGGAGAGAATTAATCTTCACTTGGAGAGTTTGAGCAAGGACAGTCACCATGGCTTTGTCAGTGGGAGGTCATACCTAACAAATCTGATTGAGGTTTTCGAAGAGATGACCAGGTGTATAGATGAGGTTAGTGCAGTTAATTTTGTTTAATTGGATTTCAGCAAAATCCCTTGACACAGTCCCACATGAGAGACTGATAAAAAAAGATAAAAGCACATGGAAATCAGGATCACTTGGTACGTTGGATCCAAAATTGGCTAAGTGGTAGGCAACAGAGGGCAGACAAAGCTGTTTGTGTGACTGAAGGCCAGTATTGTATACTGTTCTGGTCACTACACTATCAGAAGGATATAATTGAACTGGAGAAGGTTTTTATTTTCAATTGTGGGGCATGGGCATTGCTGGCTGGCCAGCATTTATTGCCTAACCCACGTTGCCCTTGAAAAGGTAGTGATGAGCTGCCTTCTTGAACCGCTGCAGTCCATGTGCTTCAGTTAGACCCACAATGCCCTAATGGAGGGAATTCCAGGATTTTGATCCAACGAACTGTAGGAATGGCAATATATTTCCAGGTTAGGATGGTGAGTGGCTTGAAGGGGAACTTGAAGGTAGTGATGTTCCCTTGTATTTTCTGCCCTTGTCCTTCTAGATGGAAGTGGTTGTGGGTTTGGAAAGTGCTGTCTAAGGATCATTGGCGGATTTCTGCAGCACATCTTGTGGATAGTACACACTGCTGCTACTGAGCTTTGGTGTTGAGGGAGTGTATGATTATGGATGTGGTGCCAATCAAGCCGGCTGCTTTGTCCTGGACAATCTCAGGTTTCTTGAGTGTTGTTGCAGCTGCTCCCATCCAGGCATGTGGGGAGTATTCCATCACACTCCTGACTTGTGACACGTAGATGGTGGACAGGCTTTGGTGAGTCAGGAGGTGAGTTACTCACTGCAGTATTCCTAGCCTCTGACCAGCTCTTGTAGCTACTGTATATATATGGTAGTCAGTTCTTTTTCTCATCAATGGTAACTCCCAGGATGTGGATAATGAGGGATTCAGTGTTGGTGACTGTCAAAGCACAGTGTTTAGATTCTCTCTTATCAGAGATGGTCATTGCCTCGCATTTATGTGGCACAAATGTTTCTTGCCACTTGTCAGCCCATGCTTGGCTATTGTCCAAATCTTGTTGCATTTGACCATGGACTGCTTTAGTATCACATGAATTGAAAATGCTGCTGAACATTGTGCAATCATCAGCGAACATCCTCACTTTTGAACTTATGATGGAGGAATCATCATTGATGAACCAGACAAAGATGGCTGTTGCCTAGCCACTACCCTGAGGAATTCCTGCAGAGATGTCCTTGAGCTGAGATGAATAGCCAACAAAAATAACCACCTTTCTATCTGCCAGATTTGACTCCAACCAGTGGAGAGCTTTCCCCCTGATTTCCATTGATTCCAGCTTTGCTAGGGGGCCTTGATGCTACACATAGTCAAATGTGGATTTGACTTCAAGGGCCGTAAAACTCACTTCACCTCTGGAATTTAGTGCAGAGGAGACTCACCAGGATGTTACCTGGGATGGAGCAGTTTAGCTATGAAGAGAGATTGGATCGGGTTGTTTTCTTTAAAGCAGAGAAGGCAAAGAGGAGATCTGGTTGAGGGGCGTGGGCAGGGTGGAGAGAAAGTAGATGTTCCCATTAATTGAAGGGACAATAAAAGGACAGCATAATATTAAGGTGAAAGGCAGGAGGTTTAGAGGGGATTTGAGGAAAGGTTTTTTTTCACCCAGTGGATGGTGAGAATCTGGAATTTGCTGCCTGGGTAGTTGAGGCAGGAACCTCACAACATTTAAAAAATACTTGACTGAGCACTTGAAATGTCATTGGGTGGAGATAAGGAATAGTAGGGGTAGGAAATCACTATCAGGATTGACCTACAGATCTCTTAACAACTACCATAGTATGAAACAAAGTATATAAGATGGAACATTGACTGCCTGTGATAAAAGGATGGGGATAATCATGGGCAATTCTAACCTCCACATACACTGGGAAAATTGGATTGGCAGTAATAGCCTGGATGAGGAGTTTGCTGAGTGATCTTAAGATAGTTTCATTAAACAATATATTTTGGAACTGACTCAAGGTCAGGCTACATTAGGCTTGGTATTACGTAGTGACACTGGATTAATTACTGACCTCAGAGTAAAGGAACCTCTAGGCAGCAACAAGCACAACATGATTTTATTTTACATTTATCTTGAAATGGAGAATATTAGTCCTTAGACTAATATTTTAAACCTAAATAAGAGCATAAAAGCTGACTTAGCTGAAGTGAACTGTCATATCAGGCTTGGTGACAGATCAAGAGATGCAGCAGTAGACATTTAAGGTGATATTTCAGAAGACTCAGAATAACTATATTCCTGTTACGAAGAAAAATTCTAATGGGAGGACCTTTGGAGGATCTGTGATCAACTAACAAAGCTAGGATAAGCATCAAATTTGTCGAAAAGGCCTACAATTGTGCAAAGGTGATTGGCAGATCCAATGATTCATTATATTCTGACCAATGACAGAGGAAGACTAAGAGATTATTCAGGTGGAAGGAATTAGAGCATGACAGCATGTTAGCTACAAATATAACATTGGATAGCAAGAATTTCTATAGGTATTTAAAAAGGAAAAGAGTAAGTCAGTAAGTTAGTCCTCTAGAGAATGAGAATAACAATGAGAATGAGAATGAGAATTTAAAAGTAGATAATAAGCAAATGACAGATTAAATGAACATATATTTTGCTTATATCTTCACTCTCAAGAATATATAACAAAATACAGTAAGAAATGCAAATTAGGGAGTTGAAGAGAGAGAGAGGAATTTAGTGAAATAACAATTTCAGGGAAGCAGTATTAAAAAAACGAATGGAAGTTGTGGGCTGACAAGTCGCTGGGTCCAAATGGACTTCATTCCAGGGTTTTAAAGATGGGGATTACTGTGATATTAGATGCACTGGTGTTAATTTTCCAATATTTGTTGTCAGAGATACCCAAGGGGCTGGTCAGTGATCGCTGGGTACAGTCTGTGATCTCAGGGCATGGTTGGTGATTACAAAACAGTAGTTAATGATCATTAGGAGTAGCCAGTGACTTGGTGTTTGTGGGATACTTCATTACAAGGGGTAGTTCTGGGAAATTGGTGATCATGGGTACTTTGTCTGATAACAGGGAGAGAAGAAGGTCAGTTTTGTGGTCTGGGAGCATGTAATGTGTTCCTCCTGACCCAGAAGCAATACAGATAAATGAGTTACCTCTCCCTGGAACAGTCCTGGAACAGCTTTCTATTGGGTTCAGCAATCCAGGAAATCCAGTTGGTCCGCTGGAAGAGAATAAATTTTGAGGTGCATTGCTCATTAATACAGATGCAAAACATTCCGCTTCAAAATCTCCTCTCCCCCTACCGCATCCCAAAACCAGCCCAGCTCGTCCCCGCCTCCCTAACCTGTCCTTCCTCCCAACTATCCCCTCCTCCCACCTCAAGCCCCACACCCATCTCCTACCTACTAACCTCATCCTGCCCCCTTGACCTGTACATCCTTCCTGGACTGACCTATTTCCTCCATAGCTCCTCACCTACACTCACCTTTACTGGCTCCATTTCCGCCTCTTTGACCTGTCTGTTTCCTCTCCACCTATCTTCTCCTCTATCCATCTTCTATCCGCCTCCCCCTCTCTCCCTATTTATTTCAGAACCCCCTTCCCCTCCCCCATTTCTGAAGAAGGGTCTAGGCCCGAAATGTCAGCCTTCCTGCTCCTCTGATGCTGCTTGGCCTGCTGTGTTCATCCAGCTCTACACCTTGTTATCTCAGATTCTCCAGCATCTGCAGTTCCTACTATCTCTGAAACAACATTGCCTCTTATTCCTTTTCTCCTCTTTGGCTTAACAAATTTCATCTTAAATGCTTCTCTGCTTTTCACTCCAACTATTCCATTGTGTATAAAGGAAGTTCAGAAATATAAGTCAAAGGAGTTGTATAAAACAATAGCTATGGTACTACGCCGACCAACCAGACCCTGAATTCCACTGTGACAATCTGCTAATGTGAATTCAATAAATCTGAGAATTTATTGCCTGGTATACGCAACCCTAATTCTACTCAATCTATTTGATATTAATAGCCTCTGAAGTCACCACTGCTACAAAGTTCAAGAATAAGGAAAAGCATTTCCACATGCCACAGTGTGCACATTGTATAACGCTGAACTAACAACACATAGGTCATGAGTTCAAATCTCTTTGTGGTAAGTTGTGAAAGCACACTCAACAAATCTGGTAATTTATGAACCAAAACCAAAATTGTAAAAGCTCAAGTAGCTCAGTAAGGGAATTTGCTACCCTCATGTTTAGCCTAGCCTTCAAGTGACTCTGGTTGAGCTAAGGATTGCCAATAATAACTGTTTTACCAGCGCTTACCAAAAACTAAAATGGATGTATGAAAGAGGGAACTGTAACAGGGACAATATCGGAAATGAAAAGAAGATACAGAACATAAACAATCAACAGTTTGGAGGTAAGCTACATACCATTGAAAATATTGTCTGTGTTAAATTAATTCTAGCAGTAATAAAACGTAGCCACCATGGTATACAACTTTACTGATTAGACCAAAGATCCTAGCATTAACAACCCAGCATATACCTTTAATACATACACAGCCATTTAAGTAATAGCACTGGGCTTAATGGAGCTAACCAGGATCTTGGCTGTTAATTTGAGAGTCGGCATGAGCCCGGTGTCATTTCTTACAAGGCAGGCTTGCCAAAGTAAGTGGCACTGAGGCAGTTGACATGCCAGAGACAGGTTTCTACCTGGGGTGAAGGACCTTGGGAGCAGAGGTCCCCCCAGCTGAGAGATATGGTGCCACAAGGGAGATGATGACTACTGTCAGTACTACACCAATCTGAACCTCAGACTGAGGAAGGATCCATGCACAGATGAGTTGCAGTGAGGTATCATGGGGCAAGAGTTAAGGTGGGGGAGTAATGGGGTCAGCATCGAGAGCATGAGGTGATTCTCAGTGGAACCCCACCATCTTTTCTCAGAGAAGAATCCCTTGACTGGTTACAGAATGCTTTTGAAGAAGGGTCTCCTTTTAGAAGCCTATGGGCAAACACTTCAGGCTCATGGTGACACCTCATCAACCAAGGGCTTCGTATCAATGGCAGTGGGATGAAGCCCTTAATTGATCATTACTTTGCCACCTAAGGGCCATGGTTAGCATAGAGGCAGGAAACTATTTATTCATGGACTTAATCATGGTGAAAAATGGAAAGATTTCTGCCTTCCCACTTGATTAACCTCAACTCCCATTCCAACACCTGGCCACCACCCATATCACTTGCTCCAGGGGAAAGCACTAACTTCTGACCATGATCTCTGCTTTCCAACCTTTAGCCAACTTCCTATTCAACTTTACATATTCTTGGCAATTTATCAAATACATTTTAAAATACATTTCCTTTAGCAACACATTCTATTATTTTCTCAAGGAATTCTAAAACTTTTCATGCAGGATTTACCTTTTATAAACTTGTGCCAACTTTCCTTAATTAACCCTTGTTTAGCAACTATTAAATTTTATCTCGTGATTTTTGGTCTCACAGAGTTTTGTCATAATATCGTCGGGTTTACTATTTGCTTCCAAATATCTTCTTATCTCTTGAGGTCTTGATTCAACAACACTTCTGTCCTCCCAACAATGTTTGAATGGTTACAGCCACCATTGTTTCCTCTGTATTTTATTAATTTTCAAGAATGCAGAATACTAGGGCCCACTGTCTTTTCAACTAAAAACCGAAAGAACTCTGGATGCTGTAAATCAGGAACAAAAACAAAGTTGCTGGAAAGGCTCAGCAGGTCTGGCAGCATCTGTGAAGGAAAAAACAGAGTTTGCGTTTCAGGTCCGGTGACCCTTCCTCAGAACTGATGGTGGCTGGGAAAGCATCAGTTTATATGCTGAAAAAAGGGGAGGGGGATGGGGTAGGGACTAAACAATAGGATAGAGCCTAAAGAGACAGAAGAGCAGTTGGACAGACAAAGAGTTGATAACGATCAGGCTGAGAGGATGAATAGTTGTTAATGGGGACTATTAGTGACTAATAACAGATAGTGTGTAATGGCAGGCTATGTGATAACAAGGCCTTGTGTGTGGGGTGGGGGGCTGGTACATGGGAGAGTTTAGGCCCTAAAATTATTGAAGTTGATATTGAGTCCGAAGGGCTCTAGGGTCCCCAAGCAGAAAATGAGGTGTTGTTCTTCTAGCTTGCATTCAGCTTCGCTGGAACAAGCCAGAGATAGACATGTTGGTGAGGGAACAGAGTGGTGCGTTAAAGTGGCAGGCAATGGGTAGTTCAGGGTCTTTATTGCGAGCAGAATGTAGATGTTCTGTGAAACGGTTACCTAGTCTACGCTTCGTTTCCCCAATGTAGAGGAGACCATACTGTGAGCAGCGAATGCAGTAGACTGGATTCTGCAAAGTGCAGGTGAAGTATTGCTTCACCTGGAAGGTATGTTTGGGCCCTTGGAAACTGGGGAGGGAGGAGGTAAATGGGCAGGTGTTGCACCTTCACCAGTTATAGGGGAAGGTGCCGTAGGGTTGTGGGGGTTTTTGGGGGTGAAAGAAGTGTGGACCAGGGTGTCCCAGAGGGAACAGTCCCTGCAGAAGGCAGACAAGGGAGGGGAGGGGAATATGTGTCTTGTGGTGGCATTTTGCTGGAGGTGGCGGAAATGGCGCCTGATGATCTTCTGGATGTGGATGCTGGTGGGATGATAGGTAAAGACAAGGGGAACCCTATCGCTGTTGCGGGTGGGAAGAGAAAGGGTGAGGACAGAAGTGCGGGAGATGGGTCGGACACAGTTGAGGGCCCTGTTGACCACGGAGCTGGGAAATCCTTGGTTGCGGAAGAAGATGGACATTTCGGAGGCTCCTTCTTTTCCATTTTTGTTCATAGTTTCTCTTCACTATTCTTGCTTGATCAACATTTTGCTTTGCTAATTTATCATTTGCATTATCGTACGTTTATGTTAAAATCAAGGAAAAGTGTTTATTTTGCATTTGCATCATTTCTTCCTCCTCTGTGAGACAATCTCTTGTTAACTATTAACTATTCTTCCATTAACTATTCTTGTATTTTATTCTGTACTTAGAGAAACCTTTTCTACTTTCTCCATTACATGTTAACTTCCTATGCACTCTCTCTCAGTCTCTGTAATATTTTCCTATTTGCTGTGTGTAAATTCCATGCTCCAATGGACTTCCAATTAGGCCAATAGGCCCAGGTTTGCCAGAATGACTTTGTTTGGGGCTCTGTTTTAATTTATCTGTCCCAGGAAACACTACATGTGACAAAGCCAAAACACAACATACTATGAGAGATTTGAAATAAAATACTATAAAAGCTGAAAATACTGAAAGGTTTGGCAACATCTGAGGAGAGAGGTAGAGCTGGTCACCTTTCAGCATCAAACTGAAATGATGGAAGGTACCTTCCTGCTTTTGTGCTAGGTGATCATGAATTGATGACATAAACGCCTCGACTGGCACTAAAGTAGGAAAGTAGAGCTTAGGTCGTCCTACCCAGAACTGAATTTGCACTACAAAAAGAAGATGGTGGGGTTCTGGTTCTCTACCATTCCAACCAGTTGCATCCCATCTATTTCCCTTATTCCCTCTTGGCCCAGCTGCTTCTTCAAAGGAATTAAATGTGATTTTCACTCAGAAATCTCTTCAAAGGTTCCTGCAAATGAAATACAGGGAACAGCTTATTATTCCAACTGATGTTTGCTTTTCCTTCAGATAACCACATGAACAGACATAATCTCTTGTTTCAATTACTTAATATATTCCCAGGGCACATTGCTTCACAAATTGAAATTCCTGGTGCGTTTTCAGCTCATTTCTGCAATGAAAAAGGTTAGGAATAAGAAGATGCCTTAACCGTGCCCAGTTCACAGCAGCTCCAATTCGCCAAAGTGTCTAGAAAATATCAAAAAGATTTTTTTTATAAACGTCACCAATATTTTATACATGAACAGTTAAAAAGAAGATATCTGTCAAAGAGAGCTGCCATATATTCAGCTCATTCATGAAATAGCATCTGCATAGTTGAGCTTGACCACAGTATCCATTATAATAAACAAATCTCTCTGTGGTTGACTAGAGTAAGCAGAATCCATTTACTCTTCCTTTTTCTGTCCTCAGAATCTGTTTACAATAAAGACAGTGCTATAACTCTTGCAGAACATAAACCTGCATCTGCAAATCCTCTGGGAGCAGATATCGTTATTTGTCTAATAACAGAAGATCAATCAATGTGACAGTTACAGAGATTTCCATATGGCACCACAAAAAACTCATGGAAATTGCCAGTAAAAAAGAAAATATTTTAGTGGGAAACCACTGGGCTGGCTTTCGCTAAAAAAGTTCAGTACAGCCCTGAACCTAACCTTAGGCATTTTGGATTTTATACTTTCCAGGTTGTAAGCCATAAACATACTTTATTTCATAGCTTAAAGGATTTCCTTTGTTTGATTGAGATATTCTCATCCTTCTGGCATCTGAGTAAAATAAAGTGATTCATATTTTGCCTTGGTTATCTTAAAAGAATGGAAAATTTGAACTCTTAGAACAATGAAGTGCACAGACTGATTGCTCGAGATGTGCTCGAAAAGTGGGAGGTCCCATCCATTTTAAAGAGCCTGATATCATTTAAACAGAATTGGCTAGCCTCCCACTCCAAATCAGTGTCCAAATGCAGTTCACTGTCTAAAGGCCTTGGTCTATTGTACAGTCTTTTCAGTACCACTTAATTGACTTGGGTTTCCCAGATCCATTTTTCTGAATAACGAGTCACTTTGCGTCTGGACTATTTATTGCCGTTTCATTAAGAAACACTATACATGACTAAGTGAAAGACAGCATCAGATTAGAGGAGGTGGCTTCTACTGCTGCCAAGAAAACAATGTGAGGATTGGGTGAATTTTGAAATTCAGCAAAGAATGCACTAGTCTATGAGGAAATCATTTGTTCTAGTTGATTTGGTGCAGGTTGTTAAAACTCCAATCACATGAGTTCACTAAATTACTTTGTTAATCATCCACTTATCCAGCAGCATGAGGAATACCTCTGTAGTGCTATCTAAAGGGACAGGAACTTAACCTGCAGGTGAAGTGGGATAGAGGTTGTAAATTGTTGAAATGCGACAACAGGACGAGGACGAGGACGAGGAGAAAGAGAGAAAGGTCCACATGGATATGCTAATGTAATGCTTCAGACCGCATCTCCACTGGAGCCAGTAATATTGCTTAACTTCGGTTCATCAAGGAGGTGCGTACTGAAGTGTGCCACCTCCTTCAGCACAATCTGTATCCTCACACTAGGGAAAGGATGACACTCAGATTGGCAAAAACATTTGCTGTCACATGGAACTTCAGTGTCCCTAAGTCTCTATAAGTGAGAGTGTGAAACATCCAACATCTCCCAGTCCACCATCCATTGTTGCACCTGGGAAGTATTGAAAGCTGTATCTGCAAAGAGAAGCAGTTACATTGTGTTCTCTCTAAACTGGGAAAAACAGAATGAGTAGGCACATGGATTTACCAAGGTGGTAGGAAACCCAATGGTGCAGGGTTGCATTGGCTGCACACACATGACTTTGTCAAGACCACATGAAAATGAAGAGGAATACAGGAACCACAACTGTTACCATTCCATCAATATCCAGTTAGCATGTCACTGTGCACAGTACATTACATTAGTGAATAACCACTTGCCTGGCAGAAACTATGCCACCCTCATCCTGAGGCAACATTCCAATCCCGCTATCTTTGTGCCTCCAAGAAGAATCAGAAGGTGGCTGCTTGGAGACATAGACCATACCCCTTACAAAAGGTTGATAGCCAACACCCACTCTGCTACAAAACCAGGTGAGTACAGTGAAACACAGAGCCACCAGGAGCATAGTTGAGTAGAGATTTGGTGTGCTGGAGGGAATACTTCTGTTACTTAGTTACTCGAAAGAACCCTCCAGCACAGGTTAAAATGGATCTCCGACTTCATCAGCGAGTCAAAGCACCACCCTGTGCTTCTGAAACAGACCAGAGGGTGCTAGGACAGCAGCTTCATAAACAACGCAAGAGAGAGTGGGGACAGAAGTTTCATAAAGAGAGGAGCAGACCTGCATCAGTGGAGCAATGGTGGAGAGAGTTAAATACCAGCAGCAGAGAGCCCCTTCAACTTCTTTCTACCTGTCAGAGCTGAAGTGTAACATCACAGGAAAAACAAGTAGGTGATTGATGTGCATTTCTCCATGTCTTTCTTGATTGGCCAAGTGGTTTAAATCAGGAGATGTTATTACTTGTATTATCATTATTACTTGTATTCTATTCCCCTAGATACTTGATTGTCATTTTTGATTATTTTCTATACCTATTCATAGAATTGTATGGTAGTCATGTATGCATTTAGCTAATGATTTGTCTGTGCACTGCTGGTGGATTAGTGAATATCTCTTTTAATTTGATCATGTCATGAATAAAATTTGAAGATATAGATTTATTCATATTATTTCTTTCTTGATCATTTCTCCAATTGCATAATTAGTTGTCAGACATTCTCTTTCAACCAAGAACTCTGGACAATATCAGTAATCCAGTTCATTGCTAATAATATAGAACACAGGAAGTACTGGAAAAATTCAGCAGAACTGATAACTTCTGTGGAGAGAGAAACAAACTTAACATTTCAGGTCAATTGTCAAAGCTTTCCTCTCCACTCTACTTCCCTTCACTTCAACCCTGTGTTTCCAGATTCTGCAGTGAAATACCAATGTCTTCTCAAACAGCCATGAGCAAAAGGAAGATCTCACCTAAAAGGAATGAAGAAGAGGCACTTGACCTTATGCATACAGACACCAGCTCAGAGACTGGGGTTTTATGACAGTGGAGCAGAGCCTCCCAATTTTGAGGTTGTGAGTTCTGAGGAAGCAATGCCTGTTTTGGAGTGTAGACTGATTTCTGACAGGCATGAGGCCCTTTTTTTTTGTTGTTGGGCATGGCTTTAGGAACTATTGTCTAATGTTCAAGTGCTGCTGTTGCAAAAAGCTTCTCAACAAGTAGGTGTTCACTTTTCTTGTTGGAGAAACCCTGCCTTTTCATCAACCATCCCATATTGATTTCCTGTTTCCCCACATTCACTGACAGTCAAGAACTAAAGTTTTCACCCATTCGACACCTGAAACCTTCCAACCCTACTCCACTCAAGCATATTTTATATTGCTTTTCAATGTTCTTTTGACCAAAGTGTATCATCTCATACTTCCCTGCATTGTACCTCATTTTGAGTTAGGTGTTATGTTGATAGCCCTTGAACCTCAGCAACTAACCTGTGATTTAATGTAGCAGCTTGAATGCTGAGAGAACATTAACTTTTAGAGTGAAAGCATCATGAATGCTGCCAGGGTAGCATGCATTCACCGGTATGACTTACTAAGTATACCAATTGCATGTTTAGCAAATAGTAACCACTGCAGTTCCTTGAATGCTGTATACGTGCATTTGTATCCTGACAAACTCAGGTGTAACTTCTTTCTATTTCAACTAAAGGTGTAAAAAGTATGTCATTTTTCTGTTGCAACAGTAGAGGGTGAGCTGGGAGATGTTATAGACTTTGCCACTCAACCTGTCAAAACCGTGATCATGTTCACAGCCATTGTCTGTATCGTCCTCAGCATATTCTGAGGTTTAGGTCTGCTGTAAGAGGTGGCAAAGTTCTCTGAGCACCTTCTTCATGATGCAGATGGTCCACAAACTCCTTCTGGCTTGAGTTGAGGAATGAGAAAGGTTTCAGTGTGACCATAGTTGGATGAGGTCTCCTGCTGTGTCCTCCTCTCCCACTTCTGCTCCTTACTCTGTGAACTGTTTGTCTGCTTCTAAATTGTACCTGTTCCAACTGCCTGCCATAATACAGTGCTCAAAGGAGGTGGTTCCATTCCACATCCAACTGGGAACAAATAGCCTGAGTTTAAAGTCAAGACCAAAGTCAAGGTCTTTTCCTCTTGAAGTACAACTCCCTTCACTAGCTTTAATCAATACTAGAAAACCCATCATACTTCAACAAGCAGAAACAAATCCAATGCAAATTATTCAGCAATCAATCTGTGAGCACTTGATAATCCCTTTAAATATAGTGGTCAGGAGTTCTTCCAGCTACTGGACATATGTTTGATTATGTATTTTTAAAAGCGCACTTTGATAGAACTTCGAAGCTGAAATGATGGCGTTAAATCTGCATGATATGCATCATGAACTGTCTACCCTGTTAATAATGCCTGCACTAACACTCACAAGGTGACATTTGATTTGAGACATGCTGGAAAGGTGCATGTGTGGCATGGATGCTATTTTGGTATCAAGCAAACACCCACAGCACCTATACCATTTTGCAGTTACATAATTTGCAAACATTGGAAAGATCCATTGGAAAGCTGCTTCCAAATTCCTGTTTGGCAACTCACCCACTTCTACCAAATAGTACTCATTGGTACACTTCTGACTCACTTGAAGATCGTCAAATGATGAGTTAATACATCAACAAACATAGATACGTTAACATGTAAATAGAATATCACATTCAGTGTGTGATCATCAGTTTTCTGAATATCAGAAGAATGAACAAAAAGAAAGCAAGACCAATGATTTCAGGCTGAAGGCCAGTCACTTGCATGCTCCTGCCAGTCGACAAACCTCCTGCAGCTTTTACAATTGACCTCTAATGAGCCTCAGCATCTATGGAAATTTGATTTTAAGTTCTTAAAGTAACAGGGTACCTAAAGCATACCCTCATCCTACAGATAGAAAAATATATTTCTTGTCTGTTCGTAAATTAATCATGTTATTACCATCTAGCATATCTCCTGACAATGAAATATATTATGAGAGATCAATGACTGTAGAGACAGAGAAGTTATAAATATCCTTAAAAGAACTAGACTTGTTAACTTGTTAAAGATAATGTTTATATAAAGCACACATCTCAGATGCTTCCAAATTTGTTTTGTTTTAGGGGGATATAAGGTTTGAGGGAGTCAGAATGCCAAAATGCCCCTGCCTAAGGGCTTCCTTTTTTGAATCAGCTGGAAGAAGGAACGGCATTTCAACTGGATTTCTGTGTGACTGGCTTCCTGTTTGGAGGGGTTTTGCTTTCTATTTTTACAGGAAGCATAATCATCAGCTAAGGCTCAGCTGAATACTCAGAGCAAAAAGCTTGAGTTTTGTGTTTTCCAAAATAAGAAAGTGAAAGAAAGGAAGGGGAAGACAGAATGGATGATTTAGAACAGCGACGTGAACAACGAAGGCAGAAGCGTGAAGAACTTTGGCGTCAAGCAGAGAGGTACAATTTATTCATGTTTTGATTACAATCTTCTCTTTCTGCAGAGCAGTTTGTACACATTGCAGAGACCTAAAGTTCAATTCAACTGAAGCATGAATAATTTCCAGTAACTGCATACCCCCACTGATTCTTATTACTAACGTTTCTACAAGACCAAAAGCATAAAGTTATGTATTAACTGGTCTGACTGATTTTAAATTAATCTGAAATCTCTTGTGTGCCATGTTATTACAAATCACTGACTAGGCTATAGTACTCTCAATCTAAGATGCTGAAACCTGTAACCAATGAACTGATAATATTTAAGATCCTGAAAATTGAAGCTGCTATGGATAGTGGTAATGTTTATTGAATTGTTTTAATTTAAATGTTTAATAACACTGATACACTGTTTCTTGAACTTGTATACATTATTCGTGATTCCTGCTGAATGGTCAGACAGTAGTACGTAATGAATACTGGGTAATCTGCAGCATGAAGTTATGGTTTTCATTTCTTTTAGAAGCAAGAGAATCCAACTTTTCTTGAACCCTTTCCAGTGTAGTTTTCCCTATGAATTGAGAACTCTTATTGATGCTTATATTTTATAAATCAACCATGAAGGCCTAACTTCTTGATCTGTATTCTGTAGATTACAAGACACTGAAATTATCAGCCTGGTTTCTTCTCTGGATGTGGGTTTTTCTTATCACAGATGTTTGTGATGTCTGCTTATGTTGAGTGGCTCATTTACGTGGCCTCATTGCCTCCTCTGATATGATAAACTGAGATATAGCTACAAGATTTCAAGGGTATTTGTAGTGACTCACAGTATATTTTGTGTGGTGTGTAATATTGCCAATTCATCATCTATTCTCAGGTAAATACCGATGTGGTTCATTTTTGATTTTTGTCAGAGTAGCTGGTACAAGCATCAAGTGGTAGTCCTGAATAGGCCTTTCATCGAATTTCCCTGCAAATATGTTCTTTTCAGATAACTGCTCAGTTCCAGTTTGAAAGCTATGCTTGAATCCTCTACCAAATTCTCATGCCATGCATCCCAGATCCCGATCATTCTATACATTTTTCTACATATGGCTTTTTGTTCTTTTGTCAATCACCTTAATTTGGTGTCCTCTGGGGATAGTCTCTACCTGTCCACTTTGTCCATACCACTCATGATTTTTAACATCTCGATCAAATCTCTTAATATTTTCCGAAACAGAACAGTCCCAGACTTTCCAATCTGTCCAAGTAATTGAAGTAGTACATCGCTAAATCTTTTAAATCCTTTCTACACTTTTTTTGATCCCTTCACAACCTTCCTAAAGTCTGGTGCTCAGAATCCAAATGAAGTTGAACGACTGTCTAAGGTTTCATCATTATGTTCTTGATTTTGTTCTCCATGACTCTGTTTATATGCTAAGGATCCTGTTTGCCTTGATACCCACTTTCTTAATATTTCCATTGACAATTTGTGCATGTATGCTCATTGGTCCCATTGCTCCTGCATCTCCTTCAGAATGGTACTTCTCCATATTCTTATCCAAATTCTTCCTATCAAAATGGATTACATTATACTTCTCTACATTAAATATCATCTACAACATTTCATCAACCTGTCTTTATTTGCATGAACAGATTTTCACTTGAATGAATGGCTATTTTGATTTTCAGAGCTCTATTGGTTATGATTATCAACATTATTGTAAATGCTGCCATTACTACCTATAAATAAAAAAGAGAGTTTCTCCTTCTATTTATTCCAGTGTTGACAATACATGGGTTCACATTTAACAGTTTATTTATTCTGTAATTTTGTTTGGATGCTTTGACTTATCAGGTTGGAAGGTAGACAGAATGTTTTAGAGTTTTTCCCTTCTGGCCTTGAACCATATATTTTAGATACTAGTCAAAGCTGCTAAACGTTTAAAATAGAAGCAAAAATATTGGCCAGATTGCGATCATACTAATTTCAGATATTCGACTATGTCTGTGGTCCTCTTTCACCAGAAGTAAAATCATTTTAATCATTCAAATCCAGATATGGAAAGTAAGAAATAATTTGCATCTCACTCGTTCCAAACTAGACAGACTTCAGTTGTCCAAATATCCAACTATTCACTTTTTAATGCAACAGATAGATCAGGTTTCATATTCATATTTAAACCACATCCAGATTGAGGCTGTTAAATCCCTTCTTTCAAATCTGTAAACAAGACAAGTGTCAATATGCCTTTCAGTATTATCAACATCATGTGAAGGTTGAAAGTGTTGTAAGCTGTTGCAAAACAATCTACTTAATTGAAGCTTAAAGTGATAAGGACCCTGAAAATGAGAAATGCAAGCTTCTGACAATCGCTGAAATTCATCAGTTTGTCAGGACAAAGTTGTAAGTATCAGTTGTTTGTTTAGATCAATATTATGAGAACAGTTTATTATAACATGGCACAGTTTCATTTAAAAATTGCTATAAATTATTCTTGGAATCAGAACTGCCCTAAACAAATAAAATAAACCACATGACCAACACACAACTCCCCAAGCAGGTTCTCTACTCCCAGCTCCAAAATGGCAAGTCGGCCCCAGGTGGCCTGAGGAAATACTTCAGAGTGACCCTCAAGGCCTCACTGGCAAAGTGCGGTATGCCCACAGACACCTGGGGAATCACTGTCCCAAGACCATCTAAAGCATACAGGAAGGCGTTGAGCACCTCATGACTTGCCATCAGGAAAAAGGGGAGGCCAGGCGAAAACAGCATAAGGAGCGTGTTACCACACCAACATCCCATCCATTCCTTCTCATGACCACCTTTTGCCCCAAGTGTGGCAGAGTCTGTGGAGAGATTGAATAAGTTGGGCCCATACCTATTAACATTTAGAAAAATGAGAGGGCAACCTTATTCATTTCAATAACATTCCTAGAGGACTTAACAGGGTAGTTGTAGAACGGTTGTTTCCCCTGTTGGGAGACTCTAGGACCAGAGGGCATTATCTCAGAATAAGGGTTCACTCATTAAAGAAGGATGAGGAGGAATTTATTCTCTGAAGGTAATGAATCTGTGGAATTCTTTACTGCAGAGGGCTGTGAGACTGGGTCATTAAGTATATATAAGGTTGAAATAGACAAATTTCTAATTTGTAAAGGAGTCAAGAGTTATGTGGGGAAAGGCAGGAAATCGGAATGGAGGATTATCAGAACACCTATAATCAGAGAGCAGACTTGATGGGCTGAATGGCCTAATTCTGTGCCTATGAATTTCGGTCTTATGAAATAACAACAAATAGTTCGCTATGTTTAAATGAAATGGATGCTGATAAGTTGGAAAGTGTTTTTACCGTGAAGCTCCTACATTCTGCCTTTTCATAGGTAACATTTGGATAAGCCTGTCTTTAAATCTCTCCAATCTGTAGTGACCATATCAATGTTGCCAACAATAAATCAATACTTGTTCACAAATGTCTGCCGTGTGCAGCACAGAGTTATTGCAAAACTTTTTCACAAGAGCATCTGAGTTTTGCAATGAGCTGTGCGGGAAACAGAGAAAACCTTTCCTCAAGCTTTAATTCAAAACACAATTTCTATTAAACTGCTTTCAGATTGAATGGGATCTTTGTACAAAAAAAAACATTTGTCATCATCTTCCTCAGTAAGATATTTGATCTTCCCTGATTAACATCCTTTGAAAGAGATATATTTTCAACATTTTCATCATTAGTTTTCAGTTTTAACTTTAGGATATAATTTAACCATACAGTGCTAGAGATCTTGGTGCTACCAAAGCTAGGAGCTTGTAAAATAGCAGCAGAACCACTGCCAGTGTGGCCTGGGCTACATGCCAGGCTTGTAAAAGCACAAGCCCTAGACGTGCTGTATGCCCAGAAAGATGCCCAGTTGGTAGACTGTGATATCAGGCAGTCTCCAATTTTGATTTGGCATGTCATCTGTTATTTAGGACCTTGCAGGCCCAGTTAATGCCATCTCTTATGCATTCAGGTGGACGAGAGGTCCCCACTAAAGCTATTTAAAGTAACTGCTGTGTTAGTTTCGAATGTGCTGCTATTGAGTTTGATTTACTGCTACAGGGTGAATAGAAGTATTATGTTGTTGGAGGAATTCTGTGGTTTGATTCAGAAAAGTGTGGTATTCGATAATGCCAAGGAAACCAGAGAGGTTTAAGGTCCTTATCAGTAGAAAACCTGTTACAGTAATGGAGACTGTAGGTGCAGACCACTTGAGGCATGATAGGAAAAGCAAGCACAAACAACAGATCGGGGAAGTTATGTGCACAGGGAGGAGGATGAGGAGCACTGTCAAAAGAAGGGTAGGCCCACCAACTATCTTCAGTGGACAAAAAAAAACAAAGAACTGCAAAAGCTGGAAATCAGAAACTAAAACAAATTGCTGGGAAAACTCAGCAGGTCTGAAGAAGGGTCACTGAACCTTAAACATTAACTGTGCTTTCTCTCCACGGATGCTGGCAGACCTGTTGAGTTTCCTCCGCAATTTCCACCCTTGAATCTTCTGCAGACACTTCTCCTAACTACACTTCAGCCTTGAGCAGTGCCTAAAGCTGTCACCTTTCACTGAGGAGGTCGTCACTGCACTGTGCATTCCTACATCCATAAAAACATATAAAAGAGTAACAGGACGAGGCCATGTATCCCTTTCAGTCTGCTCCACAATTCAATTTGATTATGACTGAGCATCCAACTCAGGATTCTGTTCCTGCTTTCTCCCCATAACCTTTAATTCCTTTAGCACTAAACACAATATATATATTCTTCTTGAAGACATTCAATGTTTTGACCTGAACATTTCTGCGGCAGAGAATTCCACAGGCTCACCACTCTCTAGTGAAGAAATTCTTCGTCATCTCAGTCCTAAATGGCCTACCACATTTTCCTTGACTGTGACCCCTGGTTCTGGGCTCCCCAGTTATCAGGAACATCCTTGCTGCATTTAGTCCTGTTAGAATTTTACAGATTTCTGAATCCTCCTTAATCTTCTAAACTCCAGTGAAAATTGTCCTAATCGAAAGTTGTGTCTATCTTGTGGGTGCTTTTGCCCATTCCTTTGCTGGGTTCCCCAGTGGCTGCAGAATGGTTGGTGGAAATCTGCTGATTTTCAATGCCATGAACACGATCCTGTAAAGCTATCTTCAACCTTCAGCAACTCCTGGGCCTTGCAGCCTCAGACTATAACACAACAGAGTGGGTTATGACTGACTCGGCTGATCAATTTGGAAAGGATGAGAACAATGGCAGAGACATCAGTGAGAACAAGATTCTATATACATGTAGCCAGTCATTTCTGTGTTGGACTGCATGCCACAAGTATGTTGATGAAACGGCAGTATGATACTTTTGGGCTGCCTACCTTGCCTCATTCAGGCATGGATAGGCAAGATTTTTACAGTTGGTACCAGGCCTGATCAGATTTTTCGTCCCTTCTCCAGGCAAATTCTAGTTGTGGAATCATATTGTAAGATCAAAGGTGCACTGGCATTTGAAGCTAAAATTGGTAGTTGGCTTACTTTTCAGCAGTGTTTACCAGAGCTGCCTTGTTGCTGATACTACACAACACAATGTACATTGTCAATACACAGCAATATTAAAGTATGAACATAACAAGTGAATTATGGGATCTCTGAACACTCTCACTAATCTATTCAAATAGAGAGGTGTGAGAATTTTTCACAGATCCCCAATAGAAGAGTGTCTGTTGATTCTAAACAAAATGTGCAAAGGCATAAGACCAACAAAATACAACAAACCTTTCCTTCCCTTTACTTGTCAATTTTGAAAGAATATGTTTTCCTTCTGTTATTATTAACCTGTAGCAATGTTTACTGAATCTGTTTGCATTCTGCATTGTTATGATTTGGCAATTGGAGTGGTGCGTACAGAGATAGTATGTTTGGTGTGCTCCGCAGGAATGTCTCTGTTCAAGGATGGTTACAGGTATAAAACCGAAAGAACTGTGGATGCTGTAAATCAGAAACAAAAACAGAAATTGCTGGAAAATCTCAACAGGTCTGGCAGCATCTGTGGAGAGATAGAGTTAACATTTCAGGTCAAGATCTGAGGAAGGGTCATTCAGCCTGAAACACTAACTCTGATTTCTCTCCATTGTTACAGGTATTTTGGATTGCTTTCGGGTATATCTCATTTTTCTAACAAGGACGTTTTTTTTATTTACTCGTGGGATATGGGCATCACTGGCTGGCCCAGCATTTATTGCCTGCCCCTAATAGCCTTTGAGAAGGTGGGGATGAGCTGCCTTCTTGAACTGCTGCAGTCCATTTTCTATAGGTAGACTCACAAAACCACTGGGAAGGGAATTCCAGAACTTTGACCTGGCAACACTGAAGGAATAGGTTTCCAATGCACTAATTCTCCATACTGTTCATTTCACTCTTTAATTGTAAAATTCAAAATGGAAAAGAAATCAAAGAGTGAAAGCACGTATTCTTGGTGGGATACTGTGTGCTCTGTAGACACTAATATTAAACTCTTGAAAGTCACTTACAAACAAAAAGCTTTTATACTTGTGCTTATATAATATCAGCAGTCCTTCTAATTTTGCTAGCTAACATTATAGCCAAATCTAACTCTGTCAGCTACTGACATCCATGCAATGTCACTTTGCAGCATGGCATTACTGGACCCTGAAACAACCTTGCAATGCAATAACAATCTACATCACTGAGCATAAATAGCACAGTATATGCAGTTAGAGACCAGAAACCACTGTATTAGACTACAACACTATTACATCTTAGATAACAAGGTGTAGAGCTGGATGAACACAGCAGGCCCAGCAGCATCAGAGGAGCATGAAAGCTGATGTTTTGGGCCTAGACCCTTCCTCACTACAATAGAGTCATGGAGATGTACAGCATGGAAAGAGACCCTTCAATCCAACTCATCCATGCCAACCAGATATCCTAGATAAACTCAGTCCCATTTGCCAGCATTTGGTCCATACCCTTCTAAACCCTTCCTATTCATATACCCATCCAGACGCCTTTTAAATGTTATGATTGTACCAGCCTCCACCACTTCCTCGAGCGGATGATTCCACACATGCACCACCCTCTGCATGAAAATGTTGCCCTTTAGGTCCCTCTTATGTCTTGCCCCCTCACCCAAAACCTATGACCTGTAGTTTTGGACTACCCCACCCTGGGAAAAGACCTTGTCTATTTATCCTCTCCATGCCCCTCATGATTTTATAAACTTCTATAAGGTCACCCCTAAGCCTCCAACGCTTCAGAGAAAATAGCCCCAGGCTATTCAGCATCTACCTGTAGCTCAAACCTTCCAACTCTGGCAACACACTTGTAAATATTTTCTGAACCCTTTCAAGTTTCACGATCCTTCCGACAGCAGGGAGACCAGAATTACGCACATTATTCCAATAGTGGCCTAACCAATGTCCTGTACTGCCGCAATATGACATCCCAATTCCTATACTCAATGCACTAATCAATAAAGGCAAGCACACCAAAAACCTTCTTCACTTTTCTATCTACCTGTGACTCCACTTTCAAGGAACTATAAACCTGCACTTCAAGGTCTCTTTGTTCAGCAACACTCCCCAGGACTTTAATATTACGTGTCTAAGTTCTGCCCTGATTTGCCTTTCCAAAATGCAGCACTTCACATTTATCTAAATTAAACTCCATCTGCCACTCCTTGGCCCATTGGCCCATCTGATCAAGATCCCATTGTACTCTGAGGTAACCTTCTTCACTTTAAACTAGAAGTATTGATTGAGTACATAGATATGAACACACAAAGATGATATATTCATCCTTACCCATGTAACTATAAGTTAGAGCCTGGAAAATCTATGATTGCCATGTACTGCAGGACTTAATATTAATGTGTAATAGTGTTACTTTGAAGTTGAATTCTGAAGACAGTTCTTGACTTCGCCTTCTCTTGGACCCGTTTGCTTTGAACAGAAACTCATAATATGGTATCAAATCACACAATGCAAGAGGAATAAAGTTGTTGTATTTATGGATAGAACCCATGGGTAAATCACCATCAGTGGGAGAGCTGCACTTTGCAATCAGATAGATGAAAAGCACTAAAGCCTGCAGTTCCAATGGTATCCAAGCTGAGATTGTCAAAGCTGGTGGACGTTTGCTCACAACAAGACTCCATGCACTCATCATATGGATCTAGAAGAAAAGTGATCTCCTCAGCATGATCTCCCCTCCCACCTCAATTCTGGAATTTTCAATTACTGTCGAGAAGGACAGTAAATCATGAGGTGAAAACTATTAAGGTAATTCCCTGCTGCCCATAGCAAGGAAAATTCTCAAATACATTATCCAGAATAGTGTAATCCCTGTGACTGAGGAAGCCTCCCCAGAGAATTTTACTGATTTCTCTGACCCAACCCTGCTGTGGCCAGGATATTTGCAGTTGGGGGACAAAAAATAAAATGGATGGTCATGATTTGGCAGGCGTCCTGTGTCCCTTGGGCTGCCCTCCCCCACCCCCGCCCTCAAATACTATTGCCAGAGTAGCCTGAGTTTCAAGACAGACATTTCTATTGGGAATGACAAGATGTATGCCCTATATAAAACTTACCCTCATTCTGACTTTTGATCGTCCAAAGGAACTTCTAAATGGTCTTTGCTGCCAGACAAATTCAGGGAAAATGTTAACAACACCTGGGGTATTTCACTGCATCCACTGGCCTGACCAAAATATTTGACTTTGTAAAACATGTAGCTCAGTGGATTGTACTTCAAGGACTTGGTTGTCCAAGAAACCTCTTGACAATCCTGAAACTGCTTTGCGATGATATGACCACAACTGTCTTGTGTGGGAAATGTGAAACAGAACACCTTCAACACCCAGACTGTGCCAAAAAATATTGTGATGTCTTCCATATTACTTACAATCTAGTTGCCAGTGGCTATTCACCTCATCAAAACTCAACTGCCCTCTGGTGTGAATATTAAATCCCGCCCAGATGGATAACTCTCTTTTTAATGTCAATACCCTCTGTACTCGATCTGAATTGATCACTTTGTAGACATGCATGAATTATAGCTGCTGGATGACTGCACTGTTACCTATTCTCCACCAACTTTGCAAGCCCTTCTCCATCTCTTCAATTCTGCACATAATAAACTCTGTGTCTGTTTTTGAATATTGCCAAAATAATATCATGTTAATCTACAATTGGCCAGCCAATGATTCCACCTCCACATATGTTAAAGAGTGAGCTCTTTATAATATGTTGAGCACTTCCCATATTTTGACAGCTATCTCGCTCAAACAATGATGTGCAGATCCAAACCAGATCAGCTGTCACAAATAGAAAGAGGAATTCCTGGAGAAAGGTCACTGGACCCCAAAACATTAACTCTGATTTGTTTCCACAGATGCTACCAGACCTGCTGAGTTTTTCCAGCAATTGCTGATTTGTTTCTGATTTCCAGCATCTGCAGATCTTTCAGTTTTATATCAGATCAGCTGTGCTAGATCAGCCTTCTACAAACTATAATGCAAGTGTTTGACAACAGATTTCCACAATGCAACAAAAGTGCCAATGCACAGAGCAGCTGATGTCAATACACTCATGTACTGCAATGTGAGCAGGACTGTCTATCAGCAATGAGTGCGAGCAAAAAAAAATCTGTCTGTAATGCCTTCCTCACAGCCTCTGCATTCAATGGGAAGGCCATTGAACAAACATTGCAGGCTGTCTTGAAGCCAGAACTAGAGCTGTTCAGTCAAGGTTAACTTCGATGAAATGGGCATTCTTTCCCAATGGCCAAATGCACTCCACCTGCCAGATTCTGTTTTCTCAACATGCAAATGGCCAGTGTTCTAAGGAAGAGCAAAGAAATTGCTTCAAAGCAACATTAATGACCAACAAGAGCTTGCCAAAATAGCGACAACTTGTCCATCAATCTGCATCATGCGTTGAGTCATAATGTCTTAACAATGAGGCAAAGCAACACAATTGAAGGGAGAGAAAGGAAACAAATGCTACACACTTTGCCCACTCTCTAGAGACATCTTGCCTCATGTGGCCTATGATATTTGAGTTGAAAATTGGCCTGTTTAGTGACATGACCCATGTCCAAAAGACTTGACTTTGCGGACCCTCTGGAGGTGACTAATCTAGTGGGTTGGGAATTCCCGGCACTGCATTTACAAGGATGTTGGCCCTGTAATGGGTGGTAGGAGATTCCATGTCTTTTTAATTTTCATCATTTCCAATGTTTTTTAAAAGTATTCAGGGGAACAAAATGTCAGGCAGGGTGTGCTAACCCTATTAGATGACAGGGATAGGGGTTATAAAATCACTGGGCCGGGATTGGTGGGAGTTTATGAAAAAAGAGACGTGGATCATCGACAGTAGATGCCTCAAGGCGCTGGAGCAGTATCATTGACGCTGGCTGCACAAGGTCCTCTGAATTCTCTGGGAAGAAAGACGTACCATCCCCAGCATTCGTAACCAGGCCAACATCCCAGCATCAAGGCACTGACCACCCTTGATCGGCTCTGATGGGCTGGGCATGTCATCCACATGACCGACATGAGATTTCCTAAAGGAGGTGCTCTACTCCCAGCTCCGAAACGGCAGGCCAGCCCCAGGTGGGAAGTGCTTCAGTGATAGCCTCAAGGCCTCACTGGCAAAGTGTGGCATTCCTGGGAATCATTGGCCCCAGATCACCCAAAGTGGAGCAGGACCATCTGGGAAGGCGTCGAGCACCTCGAGGCTTGAGGTCAGGGAAAAAGCAGAAGCCGGGCGAAAACAGTGAAAAGATCATGCTGCCACACCAACACCCTACCCACCTCTTCCCAATGATCACCTTCTGTCCCAAATGTAACAGAGCCTGTGGTAGCTGCATTGGTCTGTACAGTCACCTACAGACTCACCCTGAGAGTGAAAGGGAGCTACCCTCATCTGTGAGGGACTGCCAATGATGAACCCTATGTCCTTTTGGTTTCTGTGTGTCTCCAAAATGAAAAGGGCCACTTTTCTTCTACCCTCAGCTCCCCCATCTCAAAATACATATCACCTTTCGCCCTCCCCCCGCATCCCGCCACCCCCACCACCACCATCCCACCATCCCACCAACACTGCTGGAAGTTCAGACGCAGTGGTTTAGACTCATTCCTTATCCAGTTTAGCTCACCTCCTGCCTGTTTGTGACACAGTGCGATGATGCCAGGAATTATGGGAGCAATTCCATGATTTCATGAATGAAGAACTGAGCTCATTGGGAGCATGAGTCGAAGAGTCACTGCTATACTGATGTAACTCTAGCTATGACACTGAGTCCCCTCTATGGAACGATGAATCATACAATGATCCTCTGTATTGTGATCATGTAGGTTTTTAATCTTTGCTCAGAAAAGTGGGGGATTTTGACTACTGTGGGGGCCAGATCAGTGATATAATCCTACATTGGGCATGTTCAAGGAGGACAATGATGCTGAAGCAATCTGTAGAAAGACTCAAGGCAGAGGAAAAGGATTACCAAGATTTTAGCTCAGATGAAGTCTGTGCCACTGCAGCAGCTGCTCTTCTGGCAGGATGTAATTAAGGTCAGTGCATGACGCTTGTCCTCATGTGCTGGATTAAATCTGAAATTATTGCGGATCCAAACATGCACTTTGTCTGTCCTAAACATCTGATGAAGAGAGCAGCAAACAGACATAAAGCACTCCCACTTTGATCTGGCAGCCAAATTCAATAAAAGAGGATGGGAAAGTTTTGCAATTTAAAATTGGATCCAGATTGTTTATGTTGTGCAGTTGCCATGGATACTGGTCTTTTTGTTTTGGAGTGACCGCAAATTTTAAACTCTGCATCTTTTCTTGCAAAAGTTTTCTGAAATCATGAATTCTACTGAACCTCATTGGAACCAGAACTTGGAACATCTCGATGTAGACGAAAGTCTCGGAGAAACTTGCGATGGATTCAACAAAAAAAAGCAATACTACAAATGGTCTAGAAATAGGATTCTGTACAGTGTTTGGAAATTAATTTGAATCAAGGCAATAAATTGAAAGAGAGACATCTAAAAATTAAATAGGTCTGGTTTGAGACTGGGGTGATTCTTGAGCAGTCCAATTCACTGAGACATGCAACTTTCATACTTGGTGCTGCTAACACCTGCTCCAGCTAACATCGGGATAGCCAGTACCTCCTTTTACAGGATAGCCTCACTCATTAGATAGAAGCTGCTGTTGACTGGCTGTAGTGCACATGGCTGCAAGTAGGAACTAAACAAGTATCGCACCAAGGAAGAAAGATGGCTCCCACATTCCTGGATGTGGCAATGGACACCTTTGAATTGATATTAATATGATAGTTGATGATCTTCAACTCTTGTGATGTGATACTCAGCTCCTGTAATGCACGCATGAGATGAGCCACAAAGTACTGAAGAATTCAATGAACATCTATAAGAGCACCTGGCATTTACTTATGTATATTGCAATGGCAGGCACTGTCTAGCTTAAGTTTAAGCAATTTGAATGAATTTGTTTCCCTCAGCATGCCATATTACAAGGGGTCTGGGAAGAAGGAGAATGAGATCTTTTTAACCTTTCAGTCACTTGCCAGGAAACGGTGATAACACCATGAGTATCTTCCTTTAAAAATATATCACATATCTGCTGCAAGATAAAGGAATTAAGGGTTATGGTGAGTGGGCGGGTAAGTGGAGCTGTGTCTCAAAAAGATCAGCCATGATCTTATTAAATGGTGGGGCAGGCTCGAGGGGCCAGATGGCCTACTCCTGCTCCTAATTCTTATGTTCTTATGTTCTAAGACATAACACAACTGCCTTAGTCTAGGAGATTAGAAGGGCACAGACCTTCTTGTTACCAGCACCAGAAAGCCCTTGACAAACAGCCTCCAAAGGGAATAAAGGCAGTATTCTCAACAACAACTCTGGGAGACATGATTGTAAAATCCATTCTCAGAAATGGTCAGAAGCACTTCCCACACTGCATCACACTAGGGATTTTGTAACATTGGCATCTGCTGTCATAGTGTTATGTACCATTGATACGTGATTTATGGATCAGACCACCAGAAAAAAAACTGTTAATGCTGGATACATTGTCATCTATTAAAGAGAAACTGCCCAAGACTCAGTACTTCAAATGGGGTCTGACCTGTTCTGTCATTTAAGTATACTCAAGATATTGAAAACAAAGTAAACACATTTTCTTTTAAAGTGATGATGTTGAGCTTTGCTACGAATCATTAAAAATACTTTATCTCCACGAAACCCTAGATACTGTCTTTATACTGAAATAGACTATCGACAGGATATCGGAGTTTTATCTATATAATGCAATTCACCTATTTGCATGAGCCTAAGGCTGCAATGAGATGCAAGCCGAGCAGGGAATTGATGTCAATGTTTGTTACCCAGACTGACCCAGTTCAACTTGTTTTCTAACCACCAGCACTGGTGTGGACATTGATAGTTAAAAGCAAGACTACTAGGGTAACAGAGGATACTGGTTCACCATCTGTAGTCAGCCATGCAAAGGTAAGGTCCAGACTTCCAACTGTTTCCCTCCCATTTGTTTCCTTCAATTACTTTTGGCCAGTTCTCCCTTCAACTGTCTATTTCCTAAACTTCTCTGCTTCTCTACCTGTCCCTCATGCCCTAATGCAGTCTATTGTGATTTAGTGAGTTTTTAGCTGCATACTCTCATGTGAAACCTCAAGTAGCTTTACAATATTTGAGGGGCTATATAAATGCAAGCTGGTTTTGTTAGCAATCAACTGGAAAATTCTTTAGCTGCATGTCAGTAAAGTTCACACTGAGCAACAAATGGTTTGAAATTTAATTAGAGACATTGAGGAATGTCTACTCAAGGCTCTAATTTTTTGGCAGAAGACTGCATGAGATGACTTTTAAGATTGGATTAAAGCTTTCTCACAATTTCACTCTGACCTTTTGATTTTTGCCAGGAATTCAGAGCTATTCGTATTGCCCAGACTTGAAGCTAGGATAATCACAGTCCAAACAACTTTAAGCTATTACCATTTAGATACATTAGGTGCATGTAGTATTTGAGGTATTGGAGGCAGCTCTATTCATCTTTTCTTGGGTAGGAAAGAGAAGCAAAAGATTTAGTAATTACAGTGTCTCCTTCTGTTCATCTTACCCCATTTCCTATGCTAATATGACTTTGCCACCTGTTAACCTATCATTTATCAAATATTTAGCAGCGAGACTGAAATGTCTGACCCTTTGATTAACAGCTGCCATTTAGCATTCAAAAAGTAAATGTGCCAAGAATGATTTTGATGTTTCCAGAATGCAGATACATACAAGTTAACGTTGTTGATTGTATTCAAGGACAAAATCACATGTGCATGGCAGCGGCAGTAACAGTCACATCAGACTCATGACATTAATGCTGTTTCTCTCTCCACAGATGCTGCAGACCTGTTGAGTTTCTCCAGCATTCTCTATTTTTATTTAAGGCAAACTATTTATCTCCTGGTTCAAGGAAATCATTTGCAGTCTAATATGACAGAGTTTTTTTTAAATCAAAAACAAATGTATAGCTCAATTTATTAATACCATTAGAAACATGAGTTATTCATGTTCCTTGGGCCCACTGTATCACTTATTAGATCATATGAACATCTCAATTGCACTTACTTGCCATTGTGTCATACGTTAGTACTCAAATTTAACAAAAAGCTGCAATGTCCTCTTTGGAAGCCCACTCTCCCCCAACCACCACTACCACCCAATCAGAATTCTCAGTCTTTTGGGCAGAGAATTTCAAAGAAGTTCCTAATTTCTTTGTGAATGTTGTAGCTCAAGATTATGTCACTTTGTCCTTGATTCTCTGCATCAGAAAATAGCTTTGCTGTATCAGCCCATGCAAACTTTTTGTTACAACAATATCCCAAGTAGTTTCACAGAATCATCAAACTTTAACATCTAAGGAGACATCAGAATGGATGATCTGAGAGTTTGGTGAAAAAGGTAGCTTTGAAAACTTGTCTTAATGGAGTAAGAGTAGAAAATCAAAGATTAGGGTGAGAATTGTGATTATAATCAGGAAGAAGCTAGAGTTGGAGTCACAGAAATATCTTCAATGATTGTAGAGTGGAAAGAGATTACAGAATTAAGAAGGAGATGGGATATAGAAAGATTAGAAAACAGGATTTTTTTTAATTTGAGGCTTTGCATAACCAGGAGCCAATGTAATTCAGTGACCACAGAGGTGATTGGCAAATGGAACCTGGTGTGAGTGAGAACATAGGCAGTAGGTTTTTGGATGACATGAAGGCTACAAAGGTAGATGATTGCTGATTGACATTTCCTTACATGCCAATTCAATAACACAGTACAGGAGTCTGTTATGGCCTGTGGCATTTTTTCTCTGCCTGGCAGTGCTAGGAGAGAAAGAAACAGTTGCCCCAGGAGTGTGGTAAAAAGGTATATGACTGAGGTTTGGAAGGGGTGTGATGATCAGGGCAGTTTGCTACCGGCCTGGGATTCTCCATATCGTAGTATGGTAGTGATAATGAAACATGGTTGTGTATCTGTATTAACAGGCTTCCAATATGGCAAGAGAACATAATTCAGAGATGCCTCACTTGACCCGAAACGTCAGCCTCTCTGCTCCTATGATGCTGCTTGACCTGCTGTGTTCATCCAGCCCTGCACCTTGTTGTCTCTATTGGTTAATGAGTTGTTTTTTGAATTTCATTGTGTGGAATTATGTTTTTAAGACTTGAACTTCTAACATGTCTAAAAGTAAGCATTTTTGACTAATCACCCTCAACCCATCAACAAATTCATGATGATGTGCAATAACCTCCACTGTTAGAATGGATTTTTATTCAGAAATATATCTTCTTCCTCTTGAGAGCTGGAAGACAAGGTGGATATCCTGAGCTGCCTTCAGAAGGGGGTCTAGTGGTGTCTGTAAAAGTGATCAGTTGGATTTTCTTTTTTATATAATGTGAAACAAAATGGTATACACATGTCCTCAAGTGAAGAAAACCTTCTGCTCTGATTGGGTTCTGGCTAATACATGTTACACCATATGGTTAACTCTTACAAGCAAATCAACCTGCTACATGAAACCACTAAGGTCCATTCAAGAAAAAAGCTTTTCACTATTTTCAGGGTAAATGGGATGGGCAACCCTTTAAGCTACATTCATATTCTGAAAATGGATGAAAAATGGGAGAAAATAAGAATTTATTTCTTTATATTTCCTAATTAAGAATTGAGACTGCAGAATTCACATCATTCCCACAGCCTGTGATTTTGACTGTTTAGATTTTGCAGAGCTGGGGCAGGGAGGGGTGGCACCCAGTACAAGTATCAAAATGTTAAGGTCCACTAGTGTAATTTTGCCCCAGTGTTATTTGATGTCTGGAAAATGCATTTTGTAAAATTTTGAGCTGGTGATCAGCAACATTAGGCATTGTATAAAAGAGATTTTATATTGTTATGTTTTGAGACTGACTCTTTAGAACAGAGTGAAATGAAGGGTGACATGTGACCTGTTCGAACACTGTCCAACCACAGAATTATACAACATTGCTGTTAAAGACCAGAGGAAGTTGTATGTTGCTTCCTGGAAAGAAGGTGTAAACTTTTTGCATATGAGACAAAGGCAGCAGCATCTATTTTCAGAGGGTATGTCTTACTAGTCTTCAAAGTTGCCAGACTTCTCGAGAGAGAGAGAGAGAGAGAGAGAATAGTTATCTTGTTGTTGGACGAGGGGAATCTAATGTAATATACAAAATATGGCTTACTGCATTTCTGCCACTATTTACATGTTAAAGGATATATATACATATTATTACAGAAACTGTAGGATGAACTGATCTGAGATCTGACTCCTTCAAGACCCTAAGTTAGTCTTCCTCTAATCTTTGTAACATTTATAATATGTTAATGGCACTCAGTCAGTGTTAATTCTTTAAAGCCCTTTCAGATCCATAAACACCATCTCCTCCTAAGCTATTTTTCTCATTACATGATAGTTTTACATTTTTATGTTTATATAATTACATTTATCAAATCATCAACTCCCACAAGTTGTTGATTTTACAAATTCACTATTCTGGCCAAATGTCTCACAGTGTGGAGCTGGAGGAGCGGAGCGGGCCAGGCAGCATCAGAGGAGCAGGAAAGTTGACGTTTTGGGTCAGGACCCTTCTTCAGAAATGGGGGAGGGGAAAGGGAGCTCTGAAATAAATAGAGAGAGAAGGGGTGGAGCTGGAGAAGGTAGGTGAGATGGTGATACGTGAGTGCAGGTAGGGAGTGGTGGGGATTGGTCAGTGGGATGGGAGGAGCGGATAGGTGGGAGAGAAGATGGACAGGTTGTGTCAGGTCAAGGAGGCAAGGATGAGAGGGAGGGTTGGACATGGGATGAGGCCAGGGGTGGGGAGATTTTGAAACTGGTAAAATCCACATTGAGACCACTGGGTTGTAGGCTCCCAAGGCGGAATATGAGGTGCTGCTCCTCCAGTTTCCGGGTGGCATCATTGTGACACTGGAGAAGGCCCAGGGAGTGGGAATGGGAGTTAAAATAGTTCACGATTGGAAGGTGTTGTCATCTCTCATTTGTCGTGAACTGAGCTCTACAAAGCGGTCTCCAAGCCTCTGCTTGGTCTCACCAATGTACAGGAGGCCACATCGGGAGTAGCGGATGTAGTAGACCACATTAGCAGGTGAATATTTGTCTGACATAGAAAGTTGTTTTGGTTCCTTGGACGGAGATGAGGGGGGAGGTGTAGGGGCAGGTGTAGCACCTCCTGCGGTTGCAGGGAAAGGTGCCAGGATGTTGGGGATAGTGGGGAATGTGGAGCTGACGAGGGGGTCGTGGAGAGAGCCATCCGTACGGAAGGCAGATAGGGAGTGGGGAGGGAAATATATCCTTGGTTATGGGGTCAGATTGCAGGTGGCAGAAGTGGTGGACAATAATATGTTGAATCCGGAGGTTAGTGGGGTGATACGTGAGGACAAGGGGGATTCTGTCTTTGTTTTTGTTGTGGGGAGGGGATGTGAGGACAGAAGTGCAGGAAATGCAAGAGATGCGGTTGAGAGCATTTTCGACCACTGAAGAGGAGGGGATGTCCTTGAAATAGGAGGACATCTGGGATGTTCGGGAGTGGAATGCCCCATCTTGGGAGCAGATGCAGCAGAGGCAGAGGAATCGCATTCTTGCATGGTTACGTCATTAATCCTACATACCAAATAGTCTCTCATCTTCTCATTAAGGGTTAAGCCAAAGTCACATGCCTCTGCCAGTCATCTTAACCTAGTCAAAAATGCTGGTATGGGTTCCCCTGGTTCTGGAATTGTTGAGTAAAAATGATAACATCTCAGAATTAGAGGAGGCTTGAGGTCACAATATTCGTTAATTAAATCTGTCAACTCTTGAAAGGTTTTAGTATCTGGTGCCTCAAGGAAAGTTAGGGTCTGCAAGCTGTGAGGAGATTTACCCATTTGCTTTTCATCTGCCCCAATGTCATTGGCCCAAAAAAAAACACTTTCCACATATTGGGCTCAGTCTTCAGCAGGGTCAAATGAGTCAGGTTTCCCAAATAAAGGCATGATGCCAGAAATGCTTACTCCACCTCAAAGACAACTGTTGTGAGTGAGTTTCTTCAGGGCCTTGCTTTTCTCTCATCGCCACTGAAGTAACTCCACACTGAATCACCCTTTACTTACACGTGGAAAGTCCTTGACACTGCTCCATCTCCCTTAGAGCCAGCTCTCAGAGTGTACAGGACACCTGACACTTCTTTTTATCTGTTAGCCAAGGCTCCCTGATTGGACAAGATTAACAATCAAGGACTTCATTGTATGAGGTCCATCTGGCTGACCTTGTTACAATTACGACAGATAGTTGGCTTAGACTGTCTTCCTGATGATCTGACATCTGTAGTTCTCTTTGACCTGAGGAAATGTAATCCCGTGATTTCTTTCATGGGAGATGTTGTCCTGCCACAACAGGCAAAGTTTCTTCAGAGTACCCTGAATCAATGGTCATTGCCTGCCTCTTCTTAATGGTAGCTTCCATGGAATTGTATATATCATATCCTTAATTGATGTCAGTGGATTTTTGTTTTCAATTTATCTGTAGATCTGTGCTAAAGTAGGTAGACTTTTTACTTCAACGTTTTCATTAACTTGTCTTGCCTGTTTGCCTTCAACAGTTGAGCTACTGGTGAAACCAGCTTATTCACTTTCACAATTGTTACCTGAGGATTCAGTATTATTTTATGTGATCTTTAAATTATTGGGATTCCCCCATGGAAGATAAGGAGGTCAGGTACTCCACTTGAATTTGTCTCTTCTGAGTCAGCTCTGTCTCTGGTGTCAGATTTCAGTTTGTCAAAGCTAGCTTTTCACTGTGCTGTGTTGCAATCTGACTCAGTTCAGTTACATATGCTTCAATTATCTCAATTATACTGTTCATTGGCTGTCTCCATTTCTTGTGTTCTCTTACCAACCTTTCTGAGCCTTGGAATCTGAACTCTCTTCAGCATTGATGGCAATTGAAAACATTTCCATCAAGCCAGTACAGTCACATCTTATCCATGTTATGAACCAAATTTCTAATTCCAACAGAACTAATCTTAAGAGATACTATTTGTTAGTTTAGGCTCCATCATGAATTTCCAAAGCCGTATAAAATCTTCTACCAATTCTTCCTTGACTAGCTTTTTCTTGACTTTCACAGTTTATCTTTCACCTTTTTAGTGAGATTAAGGTTATTACATGCCTTTATACTCAAGTAAGCATTCTTGATTATGAAGTATGTAAAGATTTTCTAGTATTTGGTACCTCCTATGTTGGAGATTTGTCTGTAGTGTAGTTTTAGCATGAAGTACAATACATTTTAGACCATGAAATAGCATTTCTGTTGGCTGTAAACTGTGCTTTCTCAACCAAGGCTCTCAATCTGACAATATTGTGACATTTGTTCCACTGTCTAACTTGAAATTATTGAGATACCCATTGATTTAAACATCAGCTTGCCAAAATTCTAGGTCCAGGCCATTTAGTTCTTTTAAGGAAAACGTTGATCTGTTTTCTACTGAAGATTGTCCCACCTCATTTTCCTCCGTATGGGTAGTTCTTTGGTCTTTCATTTTTCTGTAGTTACATGCTGCTTCAGCTCATTTTCAAAAGCAACCTGTTGTTTTACACTAAAACATTTGATTTTAATAACTGGGCACTGTTTATATCTATGCGGCTTCTTTGCCCCAAAGCATTGGCAAGGACTTTTATGGTCTCATGTCTGTCCTACCCATTGTATTGGCCTACCATGTGCCTTTCTACTTCTGTGCCTTAAGAATTTAAAATATTCTTTTAATTCCCATTGCCAACTTTGAGCTTGTGTTACTTCCAGACCTATGCTTCACTCATTTGATTTGGTTTTCTTGAAGTGTTGTTTTCTTTGAAGTGTAACAAATCGGACAAAAAATCATCAGTAGTGCCTATAACAATTTAGACTCTTATGAATTCAGAATTTGTATCACCATAGTCATATCTCTCTGCCTGTATTTAAAGATTAGTAATGAAATCAGCTCTAAATTCCTTTGGATGCTGAATACCTCTGTTAAATTTTGTTCTTTCAAAAATTTGTTAATTGAGTTTAAATAATTGTCAAAGGGTTTTAATATCTCTTCAAGTGTCTGTTTCTTCTTTTAGCTGTTGGCAAATTATAGCACCATTTGCTGTTCTCCTAATTGTATACAGAGGTGAATTTACTTGATCAGCTTTCAATTTGGCATCCAGTTTAGAAATGATTTTGTACCTCCAATAAATGCTTTTTCCAAGATGTCCAACTTTGTATTGTTTTGGCCTATCTCTGAAATCTTCCTGGATGTGTTATTTCTGATGTCATGGCTACCAAATATGATTCTCTATATTATCTGTTCCAAAGATTATTATTTAGCAGTAATGTTGGTTTTTTGACACTTTACTGCTATACCAAGGGATTTTCCAGTGTTTCAGTGCTGAAATGGAGGTTTCCCATCTTTCTTCACAATTTTGTGGAAGAATTGCTTCATTACTTGAGTGAAGAATTTCCCCATTTTATGTGGCTTTAATGAAGGATTTCCCTTTCTTTTACTTTTGATGAAGTCTGCAGAACTTCTCGTGTCTTCAATTTGCCGTATGCTTATCTGCTTCTAATTATTGAGTTCATGATGACTCTCCAGTCCAGGATTACAAGTTTCTGCCCTGGTCCTGCTACTTCGATTTGCCTCTATAGTATCTATGCTCTAGCTGTGATGCTTGATCAAGCATAAATTTACATTTCAAATTCTCACCTAAATTACTGTACAATTTAAAGTTTCCTGTGCACCAACGATTTTAAGCTTTGCCTCATGCATCTCCAATGTCTGTTCACCAAAAGGCTGAACTCAGACTCCAAAACATAGGATTAGGCCCTTTGGTATAACAAGAAACTTTGCACTTCTACCCAACTCTCTCTTCCTGGATGACTAGCATAGCTGGGAAAAGCAATCAGGCAATATTCCAATTCACACTCCTGCCCCTGGGTGTTCATTGGGTTCAATACAAAATACCTTCTGGAAGTAAATATGGCTTTGGCATCATATTGAGTATTCCTCTATCCCATCTGCTCCACATCTAAAATTAAAATCAGGACTTTCAGAACAATGAGGAATGCTGCACTTAGGGTTTTTTTTGTTTGACTATTTAAACTCAGTGTGCTGAGATAGATTGAAAGATCCCATGGAATAAATACTAATGGCAATATCCTGCTAAAAATCCACCCTTCAAACAACACCTAATGTGGATTTACTAGTCATCAGTCACAAATTCCCAGGATTGATCACACTCTGAAAGTACTTCATTGACTGTGAAGGACTTTGAAAGACCTGCTCCTTAAATATTTCATTTTTTTTCTGTGTAATTTATTCTCATTTGGAGTCCTCTAATCTTAACTTGCTGCTATGGCTGCCCAGCTCTCAGTATCTTCAGAATGGGAGACAGGAGCAGAATATTTTTCAGAACTGATACTAGTCCAACGTTGTCACGGCAAAAACTGAAAATAATACGCCTCATGTTACAAAAAGTATAACTTACCTAAATAAAGTTTTGGAAATATGCCTTTTCTGTAGAGCTTAATACATGACTAAAAAGATAATGGTGTCCAAACTAATTCCTCGAGTACTCTTTACAGAACTTAAATATTTTTGTTTCCATAGATTATCATTCCATTGTCACGTCTTCTGCATTATTCTCTTTTCCCACAACATTCCGAGCTGAATAGTATTGCGATGTCTGAAACTTGCCCTCTACTTGGCTTATTGTCAAGAAAAGCATTTGTTGCACGACCCTATCTTAGTCTGGGCTGCTGCTGAAACTTAGGGGGCCTTGATAGATCCCAGGCCAAGTGTAGTGTGAAGTTACAAGAGCCTGAAAGGGGCCAAGGGAATCAGCACTTAAACATTCATCCAGTTCAGCATGATGGGTTATGTTCAGCTCTCAGGCAGCTTGTATTACACCACAAAGGTCTTCAGCAAAAGAGTATTCTTGGTCTCAACCACATCTCATTATCAGTTTTTTGCCTTCTAAATCAAAAGCATTTAATTTACACCTTCAGAGTGAACAAGGTGAAGAAGCATTTGGCAAAGCAATGTATTTGTTTAATCATTTTTTAAAATCTGCCTGCATTGTAAGGAAACTCACAATAAGACTGTTGGCTACATTAACATATATTTCACATTTGGACTTGTTTCCCCTCTGCTCATCAATAGAAAAAGTGTTGCTAGGTAACTGGATGGTTTAGCCTGGCATCATTATACAAGAATACTCCAGTAGATCAACTTGGAATTTTGGAAGTTATCCCTCAACTCAATGTTTCATTGGACCTCTAGGGAGTTGGAAGAATAACCTGACTAAATTACCAGCCACTTTGTTTTGGCAAATACCACACCAGGACATAATAAAAGTAAATGCATTTAGTTAAAGCACGCAGAGCAAAAAAAAAATTGACCTAGATAACCAGAAGGAACGTGGGGAATACTGCAGTACCAGTTGTGTAATGCTGCATAGCTCTGGTCCAACTCTAAGCACTGATTTTTTTTTTGTGTCTCCATTTCATACTTTGGGCTGCGGGAGCAATGGTATCTGACCTGAAGTGCTTCCATTATGACAGAGAGTTTATAGTTGCTTGCACTCGTTCACTGTTGTCCCCAGTGGGGCTGTCAATTTACAAAGTTCATAGCCAAGTTAAGAATTCATCAACTGATCTTGTACTACAACCTAAAACTGAATGGTTGGATTGAGTGATTTAACAGGATAATAAAGGGCAGTCAGAGCACGAGTAGGTTGGCAGGGAGGGAGGGTGTTATATTTAAACAATCTCAACTGATCCAACCCACACTCAGAAACAAAAGACACCAGCCACACTCAGGATTGGCTACAACTTTCATGTACGTCTGACCATTCTTAAGCTGTTACCACCAGTTAACAAGAGCAAAGACAGATGAGGTCAAAAAGCAACAAGATAAAGTGAAAGGATACTTTGGAAAACAAACATTGGTTTGAAGTTGGAGATTGAATCTGGTTAAATAACAAAATCATGACCCCAAACCTGCATCACTTGTACCTGTTCCAAAACGCATCAACTAGGTGCTTGTTAGAAATGCTTATTTGTTGGGTGATAACATAAAGTGCAACTTGAGATGCATGAAAGCAAGCAGGCCAGGATCTTTTGAGGACTGATTGAGAATACACTTCCTTCTACTATGAGTGACATTTCCACCTCATCAAGTTTACACACAGTGACCATCTCAAATTTATAGATCTAATCATGGTGTTAAGAAATCTTTGTATCTCACAAGATAGAATTTCCCCTTATTTTTGTTGAAGCATGATGTGAGTATTACTAACCCATCACTCCCACTGTCAAGAAAGGTCATCGAATCAGCTGTTGAACTGATTCGATGACCTTTCTTGACAGTGGGACTGATGTTTCTTGGTGAGTCACAGGCCTCAACATTGGTGATATATTTAGCCAGAATTTGCTAGCCCAATCTATGTTTCTGGTAGCTCACAGATTGGGGCTGTTGGAGGACCCAAATTTGTTAGGCAGGTCATCATGGCTTTTCCAAGTTGGGAAACTCACTGTATTTCCTGGCCATTGGGGAAGCAGGGGATCAAGGAGGTGGCAAGTTGGAGCCAATAATTATCCCATTAATTAACTATTAAGGGTCTTAGTTGGTAGTGAGTCAAAACGCACATTCATGGGCTTTCTTGTTTAGAATCTAATTAGCGAAGTGGTGAGATGGGAGTAGGTTTATTATTTTTGTACTTAAAGGAAACAGGCAAGTTGACATATAAAAAATTAATAGATGTTTGTTGACAATTATTAATCATAAGATAATGTATTTATTTAAAGGGTAAAGAGGTGATATTGATTTGTTTGATTTGGGTTTGATTTTCTTAGCCTGTTCACTGATCTATTTTTAGTGTACAGATTGGTTAAGCCTCTGGGTGAAGCTGAAAATCTTAAGAAACTGGTGCCATGCAAAGTTTCTGGAACAGCTGTGTGCTCTGGGCAGAGACTACATATGTAAAGATTCCATGAATACTCAGTTACCTTAAAATACTGTAAGCAAACCTGTTGTAGACTTAGAATTACTCTCATTTCTATAGTGATCTAAGATAAATTAGACATATAAAACACAGCAAACTAGTTAAACCATGACAGAGACTGCAATTCATACTTAGTATGTCTAACCTAGAAAAGTGGGTGAAAACTGGAGTGAATGCAAAGAGGGGTGTTCTTCCTCATTGAGGAGCAAGTCCATCCATCCCTGTCTTGTGCATTATTTCATTGATGCATTAAGAGGATCATAGAGATAAGACTTGCATTTCAGTCAGTTCTAAACTATTAACACAATCCATTGATAGGAATCAAATTCTCCTTGTTCTTGTTATCTAATCCAACATAAAAACTGATTTGCATTTATGTAACATATCTTGCAAAATAATACATTCATTTCACACTGTAGAATGGGATTGCAACATACTGAGGAAGTGGCAAAACAAATTAGGGAAGATGACCAGGGCAATTGCTAAAGCTGTAGACTTTTAATATTAGAGGTAAAAGTAAAGAGATTTAAAAGAATATGACAGCACAAGCATTAGCTGGATAAAGGTTAAATGTTCTTGACATCCATTTTGGAGGTTGAGGAACATGATGAAATTAAAGCAAAATCATTTCTGTAAGCCACTTGAAAAGGTAATTTTTAAAAAATGATGGAATGTGGGTGTTGCTGACTGGGCCAGCATTTATTGCCCATCCTTGTTTGCTCTTGGTAAGATGATGAGTTGCCATTCTGAACTGCTGGAGTCCATTTGGTGTAGGTGCACGGACTACAGCGTAAGGCACATAAATTGATTCAATATCTGAGGAGTTGCAGATGTCACTGAAACCTCATGCAATCATCACCAATCCTGCCCATTTTTGACTTTGTGATAGAGGTAAGGTCATTGATGAAGCACCTGAAGATGGTTGCGCCTCAGACGCTAGACTTGTGGTCCAGTTGTAGTGTCAGACCAGGGTTCAAGTCCCATCTGCTCCAGAACATCCCTGAGCAACTTGATTCGAAAAAATCAACATTCAGGAGTTCCTGCAGATGCTATTTCCAAATGCAACAAGGTTTGGACATATCCAGGACTAAGCTGACAAATGGTAAGTAACATTTGTACTATTCAAGAGCTAGACAATAACCATTTAAAATAAGGGCAAATCTAACTACCACTTCTTGACATTCAATGACATTACCATCACTAAATCACCTGATATCATCATCCTGGGGGTTACCATTGACCTGAAACTGAAGTGAGCTAGCGACATAAATTCTGTCAAGACGAGGACATAAATCACACTTTTGTGCAAAGCTGAAAGTCACCCAATGACTTTCTGTTAGAAATCTGTTCCTTTCCTGTACCTTTTCATCAGTGGGTCTCTTTTAATGGTCTATGTGCAAGTGCTACAAATAGTTTTCACAGAACACCAGTTTAAAATAGAATGTTTAACAGACAAGCTCCCAACGGGTTAATGTTACTATTAAACTATTATAAAATGTATTTTCAACAGTTTATTGCTACAATCTAGATTGTATTCTCATTTCAATTCTGAAATAAGTAGCCATAATAAAAAATATTTGAGTCTTTTTGTATTTCACCTTTCATTTTGAATATTGACTTTTTTTACTATTTTAAATCGGGATGAAGCAATAATGTTCCAGTGTGAGTCTAAGTAATCTGTGGACAGTGGATTATTTACATTGGCAATGCATTTTGTGTAGTAAAAAGAGGATCTTTGCACAGCCGGCTCAAACTGTTTATTTCAAAATTTTAATAGTTAGTTTTAATATAAAAGACCAGTGATTTTAATAATGCTATCACGTCATCAGATGCCCTATTATTATTGAGCCTAATCAGATGCTTTTATTTCAAGTAGTGATGCCAGGACAGTAATTGGATTTTATGACTGATACCCTTGCACTTAACTGCTGAGAATATTCAGCTCTCCATCTATGGATAGCAGATCTTGACTTTAGTCTCTCAGCAGCCATCTTTTCTCTTGATGAGAGCTCCTGTAGCATCTATTACTGAAATTAGTGGCTATAGAGTTTCACTGAAGTCTTCAAATATACATCTGCAAGGAGATCTCTTACTAAGTTTATCACATGGCACAGACTCTTGGCATGAAGGAGAAGAGCATGTACTATCTTTGGACTGACTGAATTCAATACCATTCATGGAAGAGCCACTATGACATCCAGCTTCTCAAGACATTCCATGTGACATTCCAAAAAAAAGTCTGAAATTATTATTTTGTTAGAAGAAGAAAAGTGAAACTTCCTCCCAAGCTAAACTTGAATTTTTTAACTTGCTCTATTTGGCCATATGAAACGAATTCTTCACAATATGGGCTTGATAACTGTGTGGAAATTTTCAGCGGGTACTGTAGAGACTAAACAGCCTTCAGGCTAGGCAAAATGGGTTTCAAGCTGTAATGGCAGTTTACGCCATGCATAGAGCAAGACATCATGTTGTTGTAGGTGCTGGAGCTGCAGGTTTCTGTTTTAGCACTGTCCTTTACCTTGTATCTCAGATCTATGCAGAGATGAAATAACTTATTTGTGTAACAGGTTTTATTCAATGTTTTTAAAATATCTAATTCCTGCTTCTAACTCCAATTTCTAGCTCTTCCTGCAGCTTTATTTACTTTTGAGTGGTCAACCATGCTTAATCAATCAAGCATCAATAAAGTTAAAGTTTCCATAGTTTTACCAGACCATGCAGCTACTCTCTCATTAGAAAAGAGACTGGTGATTTAACCTGAGGGTGATCACACCTCAAGCAAGGGGAGAGGCTGAGAAGGAGAGTCCTTCATGGTAACTTCAGGCATTGAACTCTCGCTGTTAGCATCACTCTGCACTACAAACTAGTCATCCAGCTAACTGGTAATTGGCTGGTTGCCTGGTTTGCTGTGCAGAGTGACACTAACAGTCTGTATTCAATTTCTGCACCTGCTGAGGTCACCATGAAGGACTCTCCTTCTCAACATCTCCCCTTGCTTGAGGTGTGGTGACCCTCAATTTAAATTACCACCAATCACTTCTCTCTAATGAGGGAGCAGCACTAAGTAAGACTATGGTGACTTTACCTTAACTTTACAATAATGTTTCGTCAAGGTCAAATGTTGTAATCAACAATTGGGACCAAAGTTGCATGCTAAATCCGGGCTTTCAAATAGGGCCGTTTTATAGTTCTGTAATGCTTTAGCACCCATCACCATCCTTTAGCTAAACACCTCACCTAGTCGTTATGGAAGCTATCTGTAAGTAAGAGTATTCTATGTTTGGTACTTTGTATCGTTGTATTAATTGGACCCATCTCAAACTGCTTTTTTTTGAAATTGAGATTTACAACTGGGTCCAACATCGATTATTTGTGTTCTTTGAACTATGAAACAATTTTATCAACAAATATACATATTTATTTTTCTAATTACACTCCAAACAGAAGAAGAAATGGACATAAGACCAAATAAAAGTTTCATTTCACTGAAATGGGAATGGAATCTAACAACACCCTCTCCCTGCAATAACAACCAAAACAGAATCCACCTCATCCTCACGTACCAACCCACCAACCTCCGGATCCAACGCACCATCCTCCAGCACTTCTGCCATCTGCAATCTCTCCCCACTACCAAAGACATTTTTCCCTCCCCACCCTTATCTGCCTTCTGGAGGGACCACTCTCTCCGTGACTCCCTTGTCCGCTCCACACTCCCGGCTAGCCCCACCACCCCCAGCAGAGTTAGTTTCGGTTTAGTGTCCTTTCCATACTGTCTCTCACATTTTACGTTCAAGGCTTCTAAGCAGCAATTTAATTCAGAGAGTCCTAACTCCATGGAGAATACCACCCATTGAGTAATTGCTCTAAATTTTACTCTCTGCCAGTGAAGAATACTAAGGTGGAGAATTCTTTATTCCAATGACATGTTTGCATCTCTGTGCAATCATATCTATTCAATCATGATTGCATTTGTGTTTAGTTTTGAAATGATCAGGATATCTTCAATCTCTCCTCCTTCAATTTTCTTCTGCTTTGTTGCAACTCTGCCTATTGTCTGCACCAACATATTTTATCACATCTCAAATACTTTTCAGGAGGAGTGATTTTTTTTTGAGAATAAAGGTTGGTGGCAGTAGATGGGAATGCGGGATTGAAAACCTAAACAGATCAACTATGATCTTCTTGTATGGTGGAACCAGCTCAAGGGGCTGGAATGAATTACTTTTGCTCCTATTTCATATTTTTGTATGTTTGTATCTGAGTGCTTCCTTTGCAGTAAGTTACCATGAATTTCAATGACTGTCATTATATCAACCAATACAGCTGGCATTTTGCAAGATCCCACAAACTGCTATGAGATTAATCAGCAATTAATATGTTGGTAGTATTGATAAGGTTTCTTTGAAAAGCACCCTTTGCTATCACGTTATTTTAATATCACATGGAACAGTAGACATTGGAGAGCTCCCTTTGAAACCTGCAAGAACCCAATAAAAAGTTGTTTTAGTGAAATAATACCAACTGAGATCTATGACCAGATCGTGTGTGCAGCAACAATTGCCAGAGTGCCACAGCGATGCAAATTCCTCCAACTTGACACTATTTTGTATTTCTCCCAGATGTTTTTCAGTGACTGTCACAGAGTTCTATTGAAGCAGAATAGAGTGGGGTCAATCAGATATACCCCTTTTTACAGAACTGGTTGTTGTTTGTAAATATAACGGCTGCTGTATAGTGGTCCAGTCTGATGTTAGTGAATGACTGAATAACTGGAGGAGGTAGTTCAATGAGTGAGGGTCCGAGTGGATCGTCTGTACGTGGATTTGTAATGAGGTTGGTGGGTAGTGCATGGCTGGTGGATGTCAAATTGTGGAGGTGGTTGAGCCAGGGGGATGGTTAGGTTGTCAGCTGTATGGTTATCCACCAATAAACTAGATTTTAATCTGTATAACATTTCTATGGTAACTACATCAGAACTGGAGAAGTCTTTGACTATAGCTCAGTAGGAAACTGCAGGGATCCCCAGAGAGCAAGGGCATTGCTCATCAAAAGTTGAATCTTCTTAACCAGTTTCTATATTGGTCAGTGCATCCAAACTTCCACAGGGCTCTGACACAGACCTTTTGTCGGAGATCTGGCCTCTGATGATCCAGAGACTAAAAGATTTGACCCACACCTGTTGCGTTTTGAGGTTTATCACAACAAACTTTGGAACTCTGCAGTACTTCTTTTTACTGTTGGTTATTACTCTAATAGCTCTGGGAATTTGGAAGAACATGAGTATGTCACTGATAAATATGCTGTGACATAATTACGTACCCTCTAGAGGGCTACATTTCCCACAGGAAAAGTCACACACAGACACAAGGCTCATTCATCATCAACCAAAAAGAATTTAGTTAGTTACTCATCTCACTACTACTTGTTCAGCCTTGCCAAAATAGCTTGTCATTTTTGCTACATAATAACCCTTTCTGCTTTACATTGTAATTCATAAAACAGAACAGTTTAAGATGTGCAGAGATAATTGATAGAAGAAATTTCTTGGATCTGTTGCCAAGCACACTTATCATCAGTAAAGTGGGTGTGTAGGAATGCACATGTGCTAAAGAACCCAAAGGCTATCTTTCTTCGCTTTTTGCTTTCTTTAGGCATGCCAACCATCAACATTTTAAGCTGACAACCAGTATTTAATGTCCTGGTGACATCTTGTTAGTGTTCTCAAGACAAAACACGTGCAATTGGAATTAGCCAATTAAATGTGCATTTTCCATATTTGTGAGTTTTGGAGATTTTAGGAACAGAGGGTACAATTTTACTCTTGCCTAACCAGTTGGAACAGGACCAGAATTAAATGGCAATCTGCTGCTAGAGTGGCCCTAGTGTCATTGTAATCATCAGATTTTCAGCGAATACTGGAAAATTGTATATTTTTAAAAACTGTTATCTATCACTCATGTCACTCATTGGGTTTTCTTTATTGATGTGAACTGTTTGGTTTGAAGGAAAACTGTTCCTTTCTGCTCCTACTTCAGATGGAAACACAACATTCATTGGCCTACCGAGACAAACAAGAATCCTACTCTCAGGCCCCTGTGTGACTGTGACTTATTACCTAACCATCTTGCTCTTTAAGAGAGTTCCCATGTTTACAGTCTTTCCTAACAACAAATTAGGGAGTGATTCATGCTGGGCTGTAGATACATTCTAACATTCAACTCAACACAAAATCATTAATAAGCAGCTTAGCACCCTTTCCTGTTCACTGGAGGCTTGCCCTGTGAGATGTGGAGGAGACTGCAGAGAGACAGACTTAATGGTAATACTAAATACTAAACTATTTCCCTGTGATCCTTCTCTAATCAACCCAGTTGGACTAAAATGCAGACCAGTCACTATATGTGTATATAAATAAAGGTGTTTCCAATTTTTTTTGAAGATGGGAGTGCAATAATTTGCAGCAAGTCTCTTCCAGTAATTCTGAGTTATGCTTTACTTTTATTTCATTCACAGGATAAAGGCATCACTGCCTTTATTTATATTTTATCAATATTTATTGCCCATCCCTAATTACCCAGAGGACAGTTAAGTGTCAACCACCTTCAGATGTAGGCCAGACCAGATAAGGATGGCAGTTTCCATCCCTAAAGGATGTTTGTGATCCAGATGGGTTTTTCCTACAATCGACAATGGATTCACGGTCATCATTAGACTCTTAATTCTAAATTTGTATTGAATTCAAACTCCACCATCTGCATGGCAGGATTCGAACCCAGGTCCCCAGAACATTACCAGGGTCTCCAGATTAACAGTCCAGCAATAATCCCACTGGGCCCTTGCCTCCCCAGTTTTAGTGGTCAAAATGATGTCAAGGAGCTCAGGTAAATCAAAATTTAGGCGTTAGCAATGTTACCACTGAGCTTCAGAATGAACCGTATATTGGAATTTATTGTCTTCTCACTTTTGTTAGTTCATCAGGAGAATTATCCTGTATAAATTCCAACTTTGAATGATCATGGACAAAAATGTCATGTGCAACGGAATTGTAACCTACCTGTTACAAAGAAAATTTAGAGAAAAGTTAGTTATTCAGTAATGTCACTTCTGGTTTTGGCAGCTTAAACATTGTTTTAAAAAAAAATGAACAAGATAAATTCCAAGAGAAGGAACTAATATGCAAGGCAGTGTGTGAGACACAGTGAAGGTAAAAAGTGATATTGGGAGTATATTGCAGTTTAGGAGGATAAAGAGAGCAGAATTCAGAAAAACAAATTCACAGAACTCTTAATGACAGGAAAACATTACAAAATCCCAATAAGAAGCAGAAAAGGATTTGAATTTGGTCACGAGAAAGGGATAATACTTCTCAAAGTGCTAAGAAGATATTCAAAAAAGTTTCCTTCAATATAGAAGCAATTTTAAAGTCAGGGGTGTATTCAAATATCTGCTAAAAGTCCTTGAGTTCTTCACATGTAAGAAGAGACGAGAGGGCTGGATATTGTACACACTAACTGGGTGTGTTTCCCTCACAAGGGCAAGTAAAATAGGTGGCTAGCCAACCATTCCCACCCATTCCTGAGCTGACATCCATAAGTGGATGGTCAGATACTGAGATGAGCAGCCTACCCACCATATGTAAGTACATCTTTAAGGGTGAATTAAATTTGTAAAACGCTCATTCGACCTCAATATTACCTTGCTCTCATGTTGGTTGTTGTCAGAAGGTAGCTAGGAGTGGGGAGCTCTTTTTTTAGAAAGAAAACGGTAGAAAGGAGACACCGTCTTTGAAGAATGACCTTTATTAATGGTAGTCTCCTGAGAATATAGTACCTTTGTCTACCACCCTATACTTCAACGCCCAACTGCCAGAAACATTCCTAGGATGGGAACCCCTCCCCACCTAAAATCTCTGACTGGCCTCACTCCAGAATCCATGGTTGTCTCCCTCATGGGCATGAATACAGTCCTGGCAGCATCCACCAACAAGCTCTGGCATTGCTGAGACTGTTGGAACTGCTAGCCAATTAGAGTGACAAGCAGCTACAGAGGATGGGAGCACTCTCCCAAGTGAGAGGCAGAAGTACTACTTTCAAACCTGGAATTCTTCTTCACTGTTAGTTCAGGCTTTTAGTCAGGGTCAGATGAGCAGTCCGCAACCCCAGCACCTCTCCCACAGGGATTTTATGCTAAAGATACTTGAGGTGGATTTAATAATTGGAAGAATTCCATTTGAGATTAGAAAAGATTGTAAAGTTTTAGAAGTAGAGTGTAGCTTCCTCTGTACTGTTCATTCTCAATTCTAAGTCCTGCCCATGGTGTTATTTCTCTGTTTTAGGTCCATCCTCACCTCAGCCTTTCTCATAGCTTTCTTTCAGTGATTCTGCATTACATTTGATTCTGTGGAGTCATTTCAATCATGGCGAGACTGCACACTTACAGTCATAGGCAAAGTAAACTTTCATCTTATCAGCTTAAGGTGGGCTCATGGAATATGTGGTCTAATCATCTAGGAGTTAGATTGGAGACATAGACTATTTTGAGATATAGACTTTACTCAAATATAACTGATGAGCTACATGTCCCAAACCAGAATTATGATTTAATTCAGCAGAATGGGGCAATATCAGGTGGCCCAAGGAAATTGTTTAACAGCTGAATGCTCCTGATCATTTCAGAGGCCATTAAGATTCAATCACATATTCTGGGACTGATATAAAGGCTTAAACTTTCTAACCAAAAAGATCATCTCCGTGAACCTGTGAACAGAAACCAATGAAATGCCTTCCAATCATTTCCTGTGCACATAAGCTTATTTTTTTGTCTCTCTGCATGTGCGCATGGGGAGAGTTTTATAATGTGGCTAGAAATTTAACTAGTAAAGTTCTATGTAGATGTTTTATAAATGTTTATCTATAGCTAGATTCTATTTGTTTGTCATAAACAGTGAATCTTGTTATATCCAGAAACCTAGTCTGTGCATTGTTAACCTAGGTCTAAAAGACAGGTAACTTAGGGAATCTAGCATACTTTCATAAAATCTTTAACCTTTTAGTTAAAGCGGAGCACAACTTCCAGTTGGCTACCTCAGTGTCGGCCACCTCAGTGAAGTGTAACACTAAATAAAGCAGCTTAAACCGGTTGAGAGGATTATTTCCCTGAAGGACATCGGCAAATCAAGCAAGTTTCATTTTATTACAATCTATTTTTGTTTCCATCAGTACCTTTTTCTGTTTCAAATTCAACTCCATCAACCTTTCTACTTGCCTAATCAGGTTAAAACCTCGGTGGCCACTCTATGTTGGATTTAAACTCCATATCCAACATTTAATTTATTACTAAGATAATTTCCACACTGTGATCCTACATCTGACCTCTTGCTCATTACTGTTGGAAGTCAGTAACACTTTTTAAACTACTTCAAGGATAAACTTCCTACAACGTTCTTATTGTTCATCTCCCTGCCCATCTGCTGCCCACCCCCAGTAATGTTTTTATCTTGATTATAATTTCGTTTGAAAATCCAGTTCTCTGGTTCCGTATATTGCCCACTCCATTTAGTTACTTCACTTTGTACCACTAGCTGTGGTCCACAAGATGCTAGCTGCCATAATGTTAATAGGAAACACCTTTTCTGTAGATTTCTTTCAGTTGCAGAATTTTAATTTGACATCTTTTAACATAACTGATATCTTGATGTCAAGTCTGCTGCCACCTAAGAGCATTTCTTGATTCACTTGAATTTTGTTTAAAACTGCTGCATTTCAAGTTAAGTTTGTGTTAACGTCAATGTTGATCATTTGGCTCAAATCCCTGTATCTGTGCTTCAGGCTTAATGCAGTGCTGAACCCTTTTATTTGAATTTTGAAACGTCTGTAAGTAAGGCTTCATGGATGAGATATTAAACCAAGGCCCTGTCAGCCATCGCAGGTGAACGTAAATGAAGCTGGGCACTTCAAAGAAAAGTCGGGCTTTCTACTTGATGCCTTGATCGATATGCATCTCTCACTGAAACTATCTCATGATTATCACTTAGATTTGCTTAGACCTTAAGCAAATCCTGGTTTTAATCAGGTTTTAAAAAAGTAACTACATTTCAACGGTACTTTAATTTCCTGTTTTAGATTGTGAATGTTACTGTCTTAATGTCAATTTGCCATTCCTTTCACACTAACTCATGCTGACCATGATTTGAATTTTCCACAACCAAGAGAGGGCGCTTTTTGTCAATGTGCTTGTCTATTGATCAACTAAAATCACATAGTATTCATTAAGCAGCTCCTGCGTCATTGCAGCTTTAAAGTGTTTATCCCTCTTCTTCAGCTAAATTTTAACAATGTAGAAACCTCCTTGTGTAACAAAAACTGGAACATTGACGTGCAGAGTCCATAATCCTTTCCATCCTTTCTTTCAGGTTATCATGGTAACAAAAAGAGAATTTTTTTTTCATTCTGTTTTCTTTATACAAGATATCCTGACAAGACTATTAGGGAAGCAAATTGTCATTGTTAGGATCCATTAAGAAGACAAAATTTGCACTGCCTCCATTTATATTTAAATCAACGATACAAAACATATTTACAGATATTACATTCATTCCTAAATTGTAGTGCTACTAGCAAGGCTGGAATTTATTGACCGTTTCGATTCATTTCAATGTAAATATCCCAAGGTATCCTAGAGGTCGGTTTTAAGGAACGTAATTAAGATGGAGAGGGCGAGGGGCTTGGAGAGAGTTTCCGAATTATAGGGTCGAGGTGGCCAAAGGAATGGACACGAATGCTACGTAAAGGGAAGGAGAATGCAAAAGAGGGCAGAGGAATAGTAAGTAGGGGGCTGTAGATTTATAAGACTGGGAGAAATTACAGAGCAACTGAGGCCATGCATAGAAAGATGATCATTTTAAGTCAGAGGCTAATGACAATGGATTACAGGGACATAGTAACTTACAGACATGGGCAAAGAAGTTTTAGTTAAGCCACATAATAAAAAGCTTGAAAGGGCTTTCAGGAGAGCATTGGAATAGCCAACTCTTGAAATATCAAAGATATGACTTTAGCAGCTGAGATGGAGGCAGGAGAGGAGTTGCTGTGATGGCGAGGATTTTATAATCATGAGCAAGGATATAGAGGCCAGACGTTCACCATGGTGGAGACGCTCACTCCCATGGTGGAAGTGGCTGAAAATCTATGTTTTGAGTTAAAGAAGACTTCATGGAAAAGCAAGAGCTTGTTAATGACATAAATCATCTAAGGATGATCTTTCTTCATGAAGATTGGAAATAAATGTGAAATAAAATGCAATAGTTACAGACTTGATGTTAAGCCAGTTTAAATATTTGGCTGAGTTCAAAACTTGTAAGCAGGTGGTATATTCCGAATGACCTGCTATAGTCCAATTATTATCCAGACTGCACAGCACAGCATAGCATTTGGGATTCTTAGGGATCCAATCATTTACTTTATTGATGTTTTCTGACAGGGTTCTGGAAATGTTCTTTGTTTGCAAACGAACAGCCTCACTCTGAAGCTATTATGAAATTGATGGTGTAACATAGACTGATTTATATCTATCTTTAAGGTGGTTTACTTAAGTTTATTTCAGATTTTTGTGTTAGTAACATGTAAGTTTTTTGTGTATGAAATAATAACTAACTTATATTCCCTTAGTCAAGGTGATTTCTTAAATGTTTTTGTGGTCTAGCTTTAGAATTAACATTTTTCTGTACAATAGCAAGGCTTTTACACTCAAACAAGAATTAAACAAAATGCTTAGAAGGTCTCGGGTTTACAGAAAATACCCAGAGCTTAGAGATTTTTTAATAAGTTTTATTTTTACCTTGCAGCAATCCTGTGAAGTCCTTGGGTGAAGATGGCTGTATAGACCAGAGAGCCTGAGAAGGAATGGATATAGTGAAAATAGATTACCCTAGGGTAAAGTGTATGTTAGTCAGGACCAGAAGTGTTGGGCTAAAACCCTGAAGTGGTTACTGAAAACTGAATACAGTTCAGCTCAGCTCAAGTACATTGATAGATTTAAGATAAGGTTATCTGCAATTCCAGTCTATAAATTAAAATCACAAATGACTTAAAATTAACAAAGTATTAGAAAAAGGAACTTTGTATGGGTATGATACAACTTGTCTTTTTGGATGCTATACAGGTGATTTTTATTGGATACTCTACCGGGAATATATTTTGAGCACTACATGAGCTGTTCCTTTTTTTTTTCTTTTCAATTTAAAGAAGGGTTTTGGGATTTAATGAGGTTGTTCGTTTATTTTGTGTTTTAATAAAACTTTGAATCTGTGTTATGAATCGATAGTTTGGTTTATTATTTTGTTTTCATTTCTGTTGTCAACAACCATTGTTTTATTGTTAAAGCAAATTCTACAGCATTGCACATTTATGTTTCACCAAGAGACCACTTTGTTAAAACGAGAACAATTCAAAATATGATTTATTAAGCCACAAGTCAGTCTAGGATCTGACTTGTCCAGTAATAATATCAACTGAGATCATAAGAACACCACTACCAATTGGAAATGAAATTCTTACCTGAAAGGTAGTCAAAGTCTTCATTTCCCTATCTCCAAAGTTGTCTTCAGATTGCTTTTCTTCCTTTTCATCCACCAGATTTACCCTGGCTCCATGTTCACTAAGGATGGATGGGAGAAGGAAAATTGTAGGTTTTTAATTGTCCGTTTCAACGGTTTGTGATAATCAGAATACTGGAGAATTGCCTCCTTGCTTTTCCTTGACTGCTGCACTATCCATGATCCAGTTGTACCGAGATGTTGCCACCTTGCTGTACCAATGCAAATGCCCTTTTATAAGGCAACTATTACGGAGCACATACATCTTGTAGATCCAACAAGAAGTTTGATAATACTGTTAGAGATTAATACCTCAGGTGAAGGAGCCATGTTGGGGATTAGTAGGGTGAAGTGGAGGTAAATAGTCCACTATTAATGTTAAATAAAATCCAAAAGAACTGCGGATGCTGTAAATCAGGAACAAAAACAAAGTTGCTGGAAAAGCTCAGCAAGTCTGGCAGCACCTGTGGAGGAGAAAACAGAGTTAACCCAAAACATTAAGTGAGTCGAGGTAGATATAGGGGAGACGTCAGAGGTAGGTTCTTTACTCAGGGAGTGGTCGGGGCGTGGAATGCATTGCCGGAGAGGGTAGTTGAGTCGGCCTCATTAGGGGCATTTAAGCAGCTATTAGATAGGCATTTGGATGATAGTATAAGGTAGGGGGTGGAGGTTAGATAGAATTTAGGATTAGGGTAAAAGTTCAGCACGACAGAGTGGGCCGAAGGGCCTGTACTGTGCTGTACTGTTCTATGTTCTATGTTAACTCTGTTTTCTCCTCCACAGATGCTGCCAGACTTGCTGAGCTTTTCCAGCAACTTTTTTTTTGTTCCACTATTAATGTTATTGATTTAAGGCGGTACAAGGGAAAACACTGAGGGGTGTGGGGAGGGGCAGAGATGTGCTGTAAAGGTTTAATTAATCCTTTACTCTAAGACTTAGTACTGAGCTTGTGCTTAAGAAACTATGCCACCATAACAGATCACATGGAACTGGAACCTGGGTCTACATGTCTCCAGAGATGTGTCCTCTATTATCACTTGCATGCAATTATGTTCAATGAAGTCTGACAATGTTCAATCACCTGAATGTAGACCTGATCTTTCTACATGCATTCAATATTCATGAGTCCTCAGGCCTGCCCAGGGTTGATATTAAGTGAGTTGACATTTTAGCTACGAGTTGGTGTAGGGCCTATAAAGGGCAGGTAGAGGGTATGGGCATATTTGGCATGAAGGCTATGGGAAGTTATGGGGTAGCTTGAAAGAGCATAGGGTAGCTTTAGCATGAGTTGACACACAGGAGTGGGTGAAGGGGAATATGGTGGCATAGAAGTTATTTTGAAAGGGAGAAAAAACGTGCAGTATTATAATGGAGAAAACTGCAGAAAGTTGTAACACAAGAAGACTTGAGGGCACTTGTTCACAAGACACAAATCTAGAATACAGGCACATCAGGTAATGAGGAAGGCTAATGGAATGTTAGCCCTTATTTCAAAGGGGTTGTAGTATAAGATTAGGGAAGTTTTAATGCAACTGTACAAGGTGCTGGTGAGACCACATGTGGAACACTGTGAACAATTTTAGACCCCTCATTTAAGGAAAGATAACATTTCATTGGAGGTAGTTCAGAGAAGGTTCACTAGGATGATCCCCAATGTGGAGGCCAGCTCTGAGGAAGGGTCACCGGACCCAAAACGTTAACTCTGATTTTCTCTTCACAGATACTGCCAGACTTGCTAAGCTTTTCCAGCAACTTCTGTTTTTGATCCCAATGTGGAGGCATTGTCCTATGCACAAAGGTGAAATAGGCTGGCACTCTACTCAGTGAAGTTAGAAGAATGAGAGGTGATCTCATGGAGACATAAAGGATTCTTAAGGGGCCTGACAGGGTAAATGCTGAGAGTGTGTTACTCATCTTGAGAGTCTAGGGCCAGAGGGCATTATTTCAGAATAGAGGGGCACCAATTTAAGACTGAGATGAGGAGGAACTTCTTCTGAGTGTTGAGTTTTTGGAACTCCTTGCCACAGGGAGCTATGGGGTCAGATTTCTTGTGTATATTTAATGTTGAGATAGAGTCTTGATCAGTAGAAGCACCAAGGTTTACGGGGAAAATGCAAGAAAGTGGACATTAGGAATATCAGATCAGCCATGATCCTATTGAATGGCAGAGCAGGCTTATGAGCCAAATGGCCTACTCCTGTTCCAATTTCCTATGGTCTTATTGATAAGTATGAAGTAACAACATAATCTCAGTGTAAGGAGTCACAAATTTAAGATTGAATCAGCATTTTTTTCACTCAAAGGCGAATGAATCTGTGCAATTAGTTATTGTAGAGGGCTGTCATCATTGGGTCATTAAGTATATTTAGGGCTAAGATATATAGATTTCTAATCAGTAAGGGAATCGAGGTTAAATGAGGACAAGGCAAGAAAGAGGAGTTAAAGATTATCAGATCAGCCATGATCTCATTTAATGGCAGAATAGATTCAATGGCAAAATGGTCGATTTCTGTGGCATGGGAGTGTGCACTGCCCATATCATCATGTGGTTGCCTCTGATCATGTTCCAGGTTACCCAGCTCACCTGCCAAGAAACCTCATCGCCCTAGAATGAAAAATTGATTTTCTATGTCAGTTTTCCTGATTCAGGTTTGAAGAGCTGTAATATGTCCCATCTCTGAATGACTGGCCTGGGATTGAAAATTTGGCCATTGGGTCTTTGAGAAATGATGACTTGGGAATCAAGAGATTTGATACAGCACGATGGTGCTAATGCAGTTTTTGAAACCACTTAGAGATAGTAAGAACTGCCGATGCTAGAGTCAGAGATAACGCAGTGTGGCGCTGGAGGAACACAGTAGGCCAGGCAGCATCAGAGGAGCAGGAAAGTTGACATTTCGGGTCGGGATCCTTCTTCAGAAATGGGGGAGGGGGGAAGGGGGCTCTGAAATAAATAGAGAGAGGAAGGGTGGGGCTGAGGAAGGTAGATGGGATGGTGATAGGTGAGTGCAGGTAGGCAGTGGTGGGGATTGGTCAGTGAGTTGGGAAGAGCGGATAGGTGGGAGAGAAGATGGACAGGTTGCGTCAGGTCAAGGAGGCGGGGATGAGAGGGAGGGTTGGGGAGTTGCTTTCCAGGTAGCTGTCAATGTGTTGTGTAAATAGCGAAAGTTATCAGTCACTTTGGAATGTATGTTCAAGGCTTTGCTGAGAGATTCAGCTAACGTCCAAAACCTTCCTAGTTACGTTTTTGCCTTGTATGTAGAAGACTGAAATACAGAAACTATAGCCAATTGAGGACATGGGTGTGCATAGCTGTTTGTTCAATTTAACTTCAGTGAATAAACTTTTGAAAACAGCAGTAAGACTTGCTTCCACCAACATTACAACAGGCAAAGCATGAGTTAGCCACTAACTGCTGTAGTTCATCTGGTGACATGTGATGTTGACATTGGTTATCAAACTTGAGCAAGTGCTCCAAATTTGTCCAAAAATCTACAGATTATGGGATCACTTCCATTTTGGATGATGGTGTGGAATTTCCAATATCAAATTAGCAACCATTTTACACTCAATTTTTCCCTTTCAGAATGGAAAAGTCAACATCTCTCATAATGGGTGACAGGTTTGATATCACTACAAATTAAAATTGTCTTCAAAACATTAAAGAGAGTTCTTTCTTTTAACAGGTCAAACCTTAATAAACTGTTAGCCAGGTCCACTGTAGAGGAATATAACCAGGCTTTGCTCAGTCCAGTTATTACAAAAAGAAGTTATTGACTGAGAAGTAGCATTGTGATAAAGGATAAAAGAAAGTGTTATCTAAGTGGTGAGAGGTTGCACGGCTCTGGGATGCAGAAAAGTGTGGGCATCCTAGTGCATGTGTGGAAGGTTGAATGCAGCACAGCAAGTAATCAGAAAAGCTGAAAGAATGTTTTGGTTTATTATGAGGGGAATTACATGCAAGAGTAGGGAGGTTATGGTTCAGTTATACACGGCATTGGTAAGACCATATCTCAATGCTGTGTACAGATCTGGTCACCATACTTAGAAGATATTAATGCCTTGTCAGCAGTTCAGAAAACGACTACTAGATTAATACTTAGAATGAGCAGATTGCCTTGTGAGGAAATGTTAGAAAATCTAGGTCTCTAATCTCTGGAGTTTGAGTCAGGAGTAACTTGATAGAAGCATAAGATCCTGAGGGGACTTGACCAGGCGGATGAAGAAAGGATGTTTTCTCTTGTGGGAGGGTATAGAACTATGGGTCATTGTTTAAAAGATAGGGGTTGAGATGAGGAAAACATTTTTCTCTGAAGATTGTAAGTCTTTTGAATGCAGAATCTTGAAATATTTTATGACAAAGATTCTTGATTACCAAAGGGATGAAAGATTATTGAGGGTACGTAGGAATGTAGAAATGAGGTTAAAATCAGCTCAGTAATTATCAGTTCTAAGGAAGGATCACTGGACACAAAACATTAACTCTGATTTCACAGGTGCTGCCAGACCTGCTGAGCTTTTCCAGCAACTTCTGTTTTTGTGTCAGTAATTATCTGATTGAATGGTGAAGCAGGCTTATAGGGCCAAATGGCCTACTATTATTCTTTGTTTGCGTGTTTGTACGACAGATTGTGACCATCTGCACAGTTAGTTCAATGAGCCTCTGACTGAGGCAGCGATCTTTCTATTAACCATGCTATTTTACTGTGTTTCACTGTCTGACTTTGATTTTAAAAGAGCACATCCTCACAAGCAGATTACAAACATATGACACAATAACATTGTTACAACTAGAAAAAACAATTTCTTAGCAACATGTAGTACTGTGCCAAAAAAAAGCAAACATCATTTTGCCTCCCCAAGCAGAATTTATTTAACCACTTTCAAGTTTAAATTGTGCAGTATGAAATCAGAATGATATGTTGCAAAATTCCTTTGTTTACATCTTAATAAAGAATTTAAGTCATTTATTTTAAATGGTTAAAAGATTGTTAAAACTGCAGACCAGTCAATTCATATGAACTTGTCCACGGATTTGTTACTAATATTTCAGTGCAATTGAACCCAGTCCCTCTTAAAATTATTGTCAGCTCAAAAATTAATGAGTTAGTTCAGGAATGGGTTGGTTTATATCACTTTATTCTTGCAATACATGCAGGGATATTTGAATTTGGTAAGTATTGGTTGACAGCAAAATGTAACCAGAATTCAATGCATTCACAGAATTGACAGTCTCTCTGAGATCAGAGAAATGACTTATGTTGGAACTGTTGTCACATTGGCGTGGTCAGAAATGCTCCTCAAAGTTTGGAATGAAAGTATGTTCAGAGAGGAATGAAAGAAGTTTTTGCCTCTCCTGTGGCTCCAGTTATAACATTTGATGCTCAAAATTAAAATAAATTTCGTGTTCAAATACTTAGCCTCAATTATTATACTAGAACCCCCAAAAATTGAATAACAATTTAAGTGACCATAGTCCCATCTTCTCATTAGAGAGATGATAGGTGATTTAGCCTGAGGGTCACCATATCTCAGATGAGGTGCAGGGTTGAGAAAGTGGGACATTCATATCCTCAGCTGGTGTGGGAATTGAACCCATCCTATTAGCATCACTAACCAACCACCCAGCCAACTGAGCTAACTGACCCCCAAGTTAAGCAGTATGTTCTTGTCATCAACATATTCGAACAAACCAAAACAGATGTGAAGAATGATTCAGCTAGCTGAAAGCAACCACATCAAATATTAAGAAAGGTGAAATGCTGACAGCCTGTAGAAAAATGGTTTTGGATTTGTAAAAAGTGGATCATGTAGCAATCAATATAAAACCACTTTACACTAAAACAGACTACACTTCCCAAGACACTCTTATTCAGAAACTATTGAGCAGTCAATTGCTTTAAGTCACATCATTTTGAATATGGACATGCATATTGTTTTTCTAGAGACCTTTCCTGTTATGACACTTTTCATTTGCACATGTAGGTTTGTCTGTTTATATCCTTAATGTGATTATGTTAGTCCCAACTCTTGGCACTTTTAATTACATGGAAAGTCAACCTTCAAAACCAGTTTTAATTTTGTAAGTTTACTTTGGCTTTCAAAATGGAACAGCAGAGGTCCAGGGAAAAAAAAAATCATTCAGCACGATTTAGCTCATTTTTAGATAGGTTGCTGTAATAGATTTAAAGGAAGAATGTGTCTTCATGTAATACATTTCAAGGTTATCAAAGTGTTTCACAGTTGATGAGGTATTTTTTGAAGTGTAGTGACTGTTATAAAATCTTGCAGAATGGACAGCTAATTTGTGCAGAGCAAAATGCCAAAAAAAATCCAAGAATTCTGCAATTTCCTTTGAGCAGGCCCTACTGTATTGTTGGAACTGTTGTTTCTACTGCACTTCCAGTGAAATAATGGGGGCACATTAGGACCTGGGCCTTTTTGAATGTTAAGATTACAAACACCATATTTCTCTCCATTCAATTGTCATCTTTACTCTCCATACTTAATATTTTGGTTTCAGTTTAGCATTTTGATTTATCTGAGGCTGTCAGCTTTAGTTCGTTAGTACTTAAATTAGAAACTCATTGTCTCTAGATTGGGATTAAAGGCAAACACCCTATCAAGGTTGACATTCAGTACTGAGGGAATGTTATACTGCAATACAGTTCTGGCATCTGTATTACATGATATACCAAGGCCCCATCTATATCTTAAATAAAAGATTCCATGGGATTTCAAACAAGAACAAGGACTTATTAATATTTCTCCTTTAACTAATTTTCCAGCTATATAAATGTCACGGTTATGGGATAATTAAAACTCTAGATATAGGGTGCCCATTTGAATGGTGGCTCAGTGGTTAGTACTGCTGCCTCTTAGTGCCAGCAACACAGGTTCAGTTCTAATCTGCAATGTTTTACAACAGTAGGTTGGGACCTGCTTGGAGGAAATTGCAGAATTCTCGGATTTCTTTTTGGAATTTTGCTATGCATAAATTAGCTGTCCATTCTGCAAGATTTTACAACAGTCACTACACTTCAAAATTACCTCATCAACTGTGAAGCACTTTGGGTACCTTGAAATGTATTACATAAAGACACATTCTTCCTTTAAACCTATTCCAGCAACCTGGGATGACTGTCTGTGCGGAGTTTGCACATTCTCCCTGTGTCTGCATGGATTTCCTCTCACAGTCCAAAGATGTGCAAGTTAGGTGAATTTGCCATGCTAAATTACCCATAGTGTCCAGGGATGTGCAGGCTATGTGGATTAGCCATGGGAAATGCAGGGTTACAGGGATCGGATGGGATGCTTTTCAGAGTGTTGCTTCTGACCCAATAAGCTGAATGGCCTCTATCTGCATTGTGGGATGCTACAAACGTTACAATTATGAATGAAGTCTTTATCAAGAAACTGTATCCCCATGTTTTAGATTTCCTGACCAGTGGAAACAATTTCTGTATTTAGACTATCAAATCTTGTGAGATCTCAATTTCAGTGAGATCACCTCTGGAGATTGGTCCATGGCAACTTTTGTGGATGAAGAGCGGAGGAGGATGATGGTGTCCACAGAGTATACTGGAATGTTGTGACAAATGCAGAATTGGTGAATGATGAAATAAGCAATTGGTGAGTTGTAACTGTATGATATCCTATGATTTAAGTCAGGAATTTGCACTATTAGTTTTTCAGATCTGGAGAATTGGAAATGGTATCTAAATAAGGAGAGCTGTAGAAATAATGCAGTGCAGATGTGTGGAATCAAGATAATTGGTGCTCAATCGTGAAAACAACATTCTCCATTTAAAGTAAGGAGAAAATTGAAACTTCTTAACATTGTGATTCTGTTGGATTTTCGTATTTGCCATATTTTCCCAATTCTCTCTCCAGCACAGAAAAAAATTCCATAACTGTTCATCAGCATTCCATGATATGATTTTGATGCTATTAAACATAAGAGGCCAGGTTTTTCCCTCCCACAGCTGCCCAAATGATATTAGGAATGGGTATAATGAAGCTGGAATTTTTAAATTATCTATTCATTTCTAACCTACATCTTTCTTGGATCAGTGAAAATAGATGACTAGCAATCTGCTTAACCTTTGCTTACTGATACAGTTAACTCATAATGAATGCTTGGCTGAGCTTCAATAATTAATAATGGCGAAAGGTTTGGAGGTATATGTGCTGAGCGCAGGGAGGTGGAGCTAGTTTAGTTTGGGATTATGTTCGGCATGAACTGGTTAGACCGAAAGGTACTATGACTCAGCTCAACAGAAGTCTGTTTACAAACCTTGAATGGGAATGCTACCTTTGATTGACTGCTCCAAGAGATTGTAATTCCTTCTTCGTGATTTCACAATGCCTGTTTATTTTATTTGGATACGATTAAGAGGTATTAAACAGAGCAATAGTTTAAACATCTATTAATTCGAAGAATGTTAGCCTTGTATTTAAAACAAAATTGGGTATAAAAATAGGAAGGTCTTGCTAAAACTATGCAAAGCAGTAGTCAAACCATTGCTGATATACTGTGAACAGTTCTGTGTTCCTTATCTTCCGAAAAATGTATTGACATTGGAAGCAGCTCAGAGAACTTTCGCTAGGCTGATACCAAGTATGGACTGACTGTCTTTTGAGAAGTGATGAGAGATGACCTTAATGAAACATACAAGAATTCTTGGAGAACTTAACAGGACAACTGTAGAAAAGTTGTTTCCCCTTGTGCTAGAGGCTAGTACCAGAGGGCATAATCTCAGAATAAGGGGGTACCTGTGAAATTGTTTACCACAGAGGACAGTTGAGGCTGGGTCATTAAGAATATTAAAAGTTGACAAACATATTTTTAATTAATAAAGATATAGGGATATCGTAGAAAAGTGGAGTTGAGGATTATCAAATCAGCTAGATCTCCTTTGAATGGCAGAGCGGACTCAATGGACTAAATACCCTACTGCTGATCATACGTCTTATGTTCTTGTATTGATGCCCTGCTTGGAGTAATTGCATTAATCATGAATCCATTGATTCAGTAATGTCACCCATCTGGCATCAAATTGAACTTCATTGGCAGATTCCTTTTTTCCCAAGAATGCGCATTAGAAATTATGGCCTCAAGCATCATAACCATTTAAATTGTTTGCAATAATTGCCTCTACGTGTTAACTAGGCAAATATAATCAAACAAGCTAATTTAAAATGTCAGCTGGGCTTTGACACTTCTGTAACACATTCCATTGCTATCACAGGAAGTCACTGCTTTGTAGCTGCCACATTCATATGCGGAACTGTAAGTAGGCAAGGACACGATCTGAATTGTGCTAGGGTACCTTTTCTTTTGTGAAAGGTGGGGAAGTTGCTGCTTTAGCGGTGGTTTACTGCCGGAATTCTACTACCCCCAGTATAGCATGGATGCTTTGGTTATGCAATGTTGTTTTGGACAAAGTCAGATACCTGAGTTCCATATCGAGGCACGACAATGATTTCCTTGGCAAGTCTCTATGTCACACAGCACTAGGGCATAACATGAGGCATTATTATGATTGAGCTGAGAGCTCCAGAGTAGAATTAAAGAAATAGTGTTTTCTTTCTGACATTTCCCATGGATTATCTGCTCATGCATCCAACATGGCCATCATCATAGCCGAAGTGACCTTGCTTCAAATATGAAGACATCTTGTATGGAGAGAGCATCTACGATGTAATCAGCAAGAGCAGTAACTTCCAGAAGCCTCCGGAAGGAGATGCAGCAGTTGATGATCCGCTAAGGATGTGAAGGGCATTGCTATCATTTTCTACAGCTCTCAGAAAGAGCAGCTGCAGTACAGAATAAAGATGTCCTCGGTCATCACCTAATTGTCATCTGCTGGAGGAGGACTTGTGTTGTACCCGGTGGTTAACAAGGTCACGACAGCCCTGAATCTTTATGCCAATGTCCCCTCTCAAGGGGCAATTATATCCATGTTGCTTTGAGAGCACCCTGTCACCAACCCACAGAATTCATCAACAGGAAATGCATCCACTCCATCATTGTTCAATTACATATAGCCATCAATGCCAACTGTTAGAGTTCTGCACTAGATATTCTTGTAGTTTCCATGACCCTTACGTACTAGGGAACTCACAGGTTCTGCCTCCTTCCAAGGTCTTTGGGCAATACAAGGATGGCTGATGAGAGTCAAGCAATACCCACTCTAAGGATGGCTCATGGCACCACTGCAAACCCTCCTACTGGCACTCGAAGGACAGCCAGAGATGAGGCACCTGTTCAGTCCTAAGCAGATGATGGTTGTCATCTTGAGCATTAATGACTTTGTGAAAATCTACAGACAGGCACAAGAACAGCTGACAGGTTTGTCAGAGGCAGTCAGTAAGCTGGAGCAAAAGACGTAGGAGTCCACCCAAGTTGTTAGGGTCATGCAGGCACTGGCATGTGTGTCTAGCTGCCTTCACAGAGAGAGTGGCAGTTGCCCTCAGTACCCAGATCCAGTGCACTGTGTCTGCTAGAAAAATTCATTGACTCGCACTGCATTGTGTTAGCCATTGGCTGGCCAGCATCAATGCAGGGTGAGAGAGCAATGAGGGACCTGGATCTCACTCTGACTGCCCCTTCCTTTCAGGGAAACCATGTGGTGCCAACAGGCACCCTAGAGAGGAAAAACAACACACTGGGCACCCAGTGGCTTTCTCTCAGACTCTCCAGAGGTGCGTGGCCTCTCCATCCTGTGGACTTAAGGAGGGAGGTAATGGCTTATTGGTATTATCACTGAATTGTTAATCCAGAGACCCAGGTAATGTTCTGGGGACTTGGGTTTGAATCCTGCCATGGCAGATGGTGGAATTTGAATTTAATAAATATCTTGAATTAAGAGTTTATTGGTGACTATGAAACCATTGTTGATTGTTAGGGGAAAAACCCATCTGGATCACTAATGTCCGTTAGGGGTGGAAACTGCCATCCTTACCTGCTCTGGACTACATGTGACATGTGATTGACTCTTAACTGCCAACTGGGCAATTAGGGGTGGCCAATAAATGCTGGCCCTGTCAGCGATGCCTTTACCCCATGAATGAATAAAAAAAAAAGACTTGGATTGTTTGGAGATTATTTTTCAGCCTTTGTTGTCTGCAGCATTGATCCTTTATTCAACGGGACAGTGTTAGGGCAGTGTGGTGGCTTAGTGGTTAGCACTGCCACCTCACAGCACCAGGGACCCAGGTTCAATTCCAACTGTCTGTGTGGAGTTTGCACGTTCTCCCTGTGTCTGTGCGGGTTTCCTCCGGGTGCTCAGGTTTCCTCCCACAGTCCAAAGATGTGCAGGCTAGGTGGATTGGCCATGCTAAATTGCCTGTAGTGTTCAGAGATGTGTAGATTAATGGGGTGAGTCTGGGTGGGATGCTTTGAGGTTTGGTGTGGCCTTGTTGGGCTGAAGGGCATGTTTCCACACTGTAGGGATTCTATGATCTATGATCCAACATCTGTTAATAAGAAATTTAGACCAAAGACTTGGCACTGCACTTACCTCTGATTTGTTGCTGGGCAAGTTGGGAGTCCATATGGAATGTTGGTGGTGGCAGTGGAGGAAGTGACCCAGGGTTGGTGTGTGTGTGTGTTCCCCTCCCTCACCCACACAGAACTTGGCTAGATTTTTCTGTTTGCATAGAGAGTCGACAAGTGTCATCTGGAAAACTGCAAACTTACCCCAACAACACCTACTTCTTTTCTCTGATCTGCTCCCCCAGGAATTTATTCAATTTTTGAATGGTTTAAAGCTCCACCACATTTGGTCCCATCTCCACATTTAGGCTTCCTGAGGCACAATGCCAATGTCATATTGGCCATGTGCCACCAGATTACTAGGGTTTTGGCAGATGAATGGCTCAGCGGGTATCTGCTTTGTGCCATGAGATACTGATCCATAAATAGCCGGTATTTCCCCATTGTTGAAACACCTTGGTTGGGGCTTGAGTTCTGTCTGGGTGAAGAGTTGCTAGGGCAGGTTTTTAAAATGTGGTATTTAAAAACAAAAATTACTGCTCCTGCAACTTGTATCAAGAATGTTTGCTGTTAATATTTCACTCACTCGCTCAAACATTAAACAGATGCAAAAATTCAGCCAGATCACCAGTAAACTAGCAGTTAGTTTCACAAAATATATTTATGGTCCACTTGTCGAAAAAAAATGTGGTGATTGCAATGAGAGTTTAGGCCCAGCAAAGCCCTTTTCTTCTCTGGAGAAGGACCCTGTTATTCCTTGCTTACACTGTCCTTTACTGGCTCATCATTGACAGCCAATCCATATTGTTCAGGAATTAAGGCAGCTTTCATGCTGAGTTCTCACTACTTTCCTCTTGTCAGTCACATCCAAAGTAAGTGTTTGCAGCTTCAGCTGGGAGAGTGAGCTGGAGGCCAAACAACAGATGCTACAACCAACACATCAGGGAGGGTGGAGAGTTAGCCTGCTTATTTTGAACCAGAAGGCAGTCAAATCTGTAGAATACAGTTTTCTGAATTGGTCAGTGGTCAGGGAAAGGGGGCTGTGTCTGAAGAGGCAGATAAAGGGACCCAAAGGGTCAAGTGCAAAGAGTGGTCTGGCAATTGTTCAACAGGTTTGAGGTTCTTTCTGCTTGTTTGAATGAGAGCGAGGTACAGGAATCTAATGTAGTTGGGGAGGGGAGGAGGGAAATATAAAAAAGATTGCAGTGATATTTGGAGACCATAAAGAGTTGGGGGGATTGACACTGTACTGTGCAGCTAAGTGTGAGTGTCCAGATGACTGTATTTTCTCAAGGAGGGTCCCGACCCAGAAAGTCAGCTTTCCTGCTCCTCTGAAGCTGCCTGGCCTGCCTTGTTCCTCCAGTTCCACACTGTGTTATCTCTGACTCCAGCATCTGCAGTTCTGGCTATCTCTGACTGTATTGCTTGCCTGGTTCAGGACACCTAGGCATTGCTGGGCAGAAATTTAGAGTGAAGGGGGTGAACTCAATCATCATGGTCTATACAGGTACCAACGTCGTAGGCAGGACAAGAAAACAGGTTTAGATTAGAAACTTCTAGCCACCAAACTGAAGTGATGAACTTGTGACTATTACTTGACCCACGTGCTAATTGCCAGATGAAAAATAGGATTAGTGAAATGAGTGTCTGGCTCAAAAACTGATGTGGGAGAAATGGGCTCTGGTTCGTTGGGCACTGGCATCAGTACTAAAGTAAGTGGAGGCTGAGAGCAGGTTATGCTGGATTTGGGTATTGTTATGTAACTGGATTAATTAATGATCTCAGTAAAGCCACAACTAGGTAGCAGCTACCACAATAGGATTGAATTTTGCATTCAGTTTGAAAGGGAAATGGATGGGGTGATGATTAGTAATTTAAACATAACTAAAGAAAACCTTGACTAATTAAAATGAACTGGGAGACCAGGATAGGGGACAAAGGGGACTGGTTGTCCCCTATTACATAGATGGATGTGCACAGAAAAGGTGCAGCCCAATGGGATTTAGAAGGCAAGGCTAGGGACATGGGGTTTTGAAAGAAATACTTGAGGATCGAAATATAAAGGTAGATTCACGAATGGCAGGAAAAGCAGTTTTGAACATTTTCTTAGCTTTGTTGGCAGCAAATATTGTATTTCACTGGAATAATGCTCTTGGATAAAAGTACAGACTTGAATTCTGTTTAAATACACGAATCTTTTGAATTATAATAAGCAAGCGGGGGTTGGCTGGTTAGTTGGGAAGGATGGGAGGTTAGCTGTTGGAGGACATTTGGGTATTTGGAGTGAAGTTTGGTGGGGGTAGGTTTTGGGTGTCCCGATCTAAGGGAAGATGAGTGTACAACAGAGGAAGGGGTGGACAGCAGAGTCTGGAGACGGGTCAATGTGAGTGTTTTGGGCATCAGTTTTATAGTTAGTCTTTCAACTTCCAAGCTAAATATTAGATTTTTTAAAAAGTGGAGCCCTCTGAAGTTTCCAACTTTAACTTAGAGCTGGAGATTTTTTGCAGGTTTCCAGACACCAGGTAATTATAAACTTCCCAGGTAATTCTCTGGTAGACGGTGTGACAGGACATCTGAGAGGTCCTGATGCCCATTTTTCAGAGTACATCAGGTCTTCAACTCTCTGGAGACTGGAAGATCTAGGTTAATACATCATTTTATTTAGTCTTTATTGTTTGTCTGATTTAGCTCTGCGAAATGTCTTTGATTTGTTTTTCCATGTAAAATGCTGCTATATAAATGCAAGCTGTTGTTGTTAGATTCATGCAACTTATTTGGAAGATTTTAAAACAAATGTTTTTAACAAGGCAGAAAATATTCTCTCAATAATTATTTGAACCAATAATTAGCAGCTTGAAAATCTCTCAAGCCTCCAAATAATCTACTTTTCTTGTGGATTTTACAGGGAGAGAAGAATATTCAGTTAATCTTTGGATTGAATAATTACCAAACAGTAGTACTTTAGATACACTAAACAATGTATTCAGTAATACCAAAGCAAAATACTGCACTTGCTGGAAATCTTAAATAAAAACAGAAAATGCTGGAAATACTCAACAAGTCTGGCTACATCTGTGTAGAGAGAAAGTTATAGTTGACTTAATATTTACTGAAACAGAGTTCCAGTTCACTAAAATGTCATAAACCTGAAATATTAACACTGAGCTGAAGCTTACAATTTTTTTTCAGCTAAGTGTGTGTTGTGTTGAGTTTTTAGAGAGATTCTCAACTCAGGATCCAATGAGAATTTTCATTGTATCTCACCAAACTTGCCTCATTAACTACCTACCCCATCCATATGGCATTTCCCACATCCAGTTCTATCCCCATTCTTCCCCAGGATGAGTTACTACTCACCAGATATCCACTGAAAGATGTCAGCATCTCTTACACCCGTGCTATCTTTAAAAGCATATTGTGCAACCATTATCAGTTCAGAACTGCCCTGCATGATTCCTGACATTTCCCCTGGAAGTGATAGACAGGGGGACATTGACACCCCATTGTGTGGGCAGGGGAAGGTTTGATGGGATGGTGCAGATGAGGAATATGAACATGCACATACCCCACCCCACACCCTTCAACTGAAATATCAGGGTTGAGTCCAGCTCCCCATAGCTGGGATTCCCCAACCTGATGTTACAGCCATCAGTCTATTAATTGGCTCAGGTTGAGACGAGCATCTATATCCAGAGCAAAGTGTCATCTCCAAGAGCTGACCACCGGGAACTGTGGCTATTGCTGATACTGCAGTCTGTCCCCAGCAACAAAAATTGTTACAGATGGAAAGCAAAATGAGGGGCTAGTCTCACAGGCCCGCCACTGGGTGACTAGGGTTGCAGGACAAGTTGGGGAAAGAGTACCATGGGGAGGGCCTCCTATGTTAGCACAGGATGCCAGAAGGGGAGGTATTCTTGTCCCCAGCCCACTGTCCGGTTGCCAGGGTTTATTTAGTAGTCTTGAAACTTGGCATACATTACCAGTGTCAATGGGAGGAGGCCCTTAAATGACCATTACTTTGCTGTTTGAGGACATCCAATTGTAACTGGGCTGCCCAACATCTGCCCTGCTATTGATAAGTAGTTGATGGGCACAGCACTCCTTTTTGTGCCACCTGATTCTACCACTTCACCCACCCACCCATACCTGCCAGGTTGATGCCAGGGATGGGGAGCTTAATTCTGACCAGACTGCCATTAATATGCTGCTGGAAAATGGAAGTGTACAACCAGATTGCATGAGGGCAGTGATTGTTAATTTATTTTTTTTTGTAAGAATCCCTACAGTTGTGGAAACAGGCCCTTCGGCCCAACAAGTCCACACCAACCCTCAGAGCATCTCACCCAGACCCATCCCCCGATGATCCACCCAATCTACACATCCCTGAACACTATGGGTAATTTAGCATGGCCAATCCACCTAACCTGCACATCTTTGGGCTGTGGGAGGAAACCAGAGCACCCGGAGGAAACCCACGCAGACACAGCGAGAACGTGCAAACTCCACACAGACAGTCGCCGAAGGCTGGAATTGAACCTAGGTCCCTGGTGCTGTGAGGCAGCAGTGCTAACCACTGAGCCACCATATTTTCCTTGAATGTTTGAAGATAGAATTAATGTCAGTTCTGAAGACCCAGAGTTATACAAATGCACGTAAGAAGGTTTTGAAGGACTACTGATGATAAATTTGTATTACAGTCTAGATTACTAAAGTAGCCTTATCTTCAATAAGGGATCTGACCATATAGATTTAAAATTGCAAAACTAATTGAATTAATCGATAATAGAAAAATCTGTACATCACTGGCAGTTATGTATAAAATACTCATAAGAAGTCAAATAAGATGACAGCTAATGCTTCTGTTGTATGATTTTGGAGTTGTCCTTGTTGGATTTGTTCTTTCTGTACAGGACTAAATGACAAATGAATTTATGCTATTTAAGGAAAAGAAGGTATCTGAATCCTATCCTCTGCCTCCAGGATTTTTCTAATCTTGGAAGCAAAAGTTTTTTTTTTCTCTCTGCTATGTCTGAAAGCTTGTTCCATGTCCTCAACATTCCTCATGGATTATGTCAGTCTTTTGGGAACGCTGGTCAGGATTTTGGGGCTGCAATTGCATTGGACTGATCGCTTGTGTCTGTAAAGAGTTTTTTTTTGAACAAGAAGGAAAATGTGAAGAAATCTGTGAATAAAAAAAGACAGATTACTGTCTGGAAATATGAGGAATTAAGACTTCAGGGACTGCAGCGGAATTTTTATTTCTAAATTTCTTTCCTTTTTACTGTCTCTTCCTTCATTACCTCATCCATACCGTGAGCAGAGGCAGTGAATATCAGCAGGCCATTGAGCCTTGAAAGATATTAAACCATCACAGCAGAACTGAAGGGCACAGGTTCAAACCACTAAACTGCAAATTTAGCAGTCATGTTCAAAACTAGTTCTTTAGAGTAATTTAATCCATGGAGTTAAATTCCAGGTTGATTATTAGAGTCAAGAACTTAGAAACCTGCCATTTCTAAAATAATTCTATGATGGAGGAACTGTAGGAAATTTTGAGCTATATAACATTCTGCCACATGTATCAGAGCCTAATCTTGTCCTCACCCAATATCTTACGCGAGGTACACTCTACTTACCACTCCCGAGCCCACAGAGGACAAAATCCTTACATTTGCCCATACTGAAATCACATGGTTTGCACAAACTGAGACTGAATAAAATGCACATGAAATCATAGTATTTTATATTCATTCATGGCATGAGGACAGGCCTGGCTGGGCTGGCATTCATTGCCCATACCAGAAGTCAGTTAAGAGCCAACCACATTGCTATGGCTTTTGGCAGTTTCCTTTGTGAATCAGAGGGCTTTTTTTCCCCAACAATAGTAATCTTTAGCCTCTGTGTTCCACATGTCTATTGAATTCAAATTCCATTATCTGCTGTGTTGGGATTTGAATATAGGTCTCTGGATTAACAACGCAGTGATAATACCACTAGGCCATCACCTCCCCAAGTTATGTGAAAGACCTGAAAGTGGATCTTGAATCTACACTGTTATGATTCAGCATAAGCACTGCCACTAAGTCAAACATGAAGAGTTTCTCCTTCAATCCTACAGTTCCCTACTTCTGTGGCACTGCCAGAGGGTTTGCTGAAAGTACTTTGTGGCAGTAAAGGGTACTGTGTGCCCTTCAATGTGTCATATTATGTCTTCTGTTTTAACAACCATATACCATTGAATGAAAAACTGTATTGTATGGCATTAATAATAACTATGTATCCCCCTACTGACCCTTGAGCGTGTAAGAGGGTCAGCACCTCTCAACAAAGATGAACTTTTCTTCCGCAGGGTCTTTTCAGAATGGCCTTTGTTTGCTCTCAGACTTAAAGAATCCTTACATAGACAGAACAGCAGAACTCCATCCTGATAATACTTTTTTCTTAGTGGTGAGTTGGTGAAACAGAACCCTGATTTTTGCCACAAACAAAAACAGAAACAGCTGGATAGGCTCAGCAGGTCTGACAGCATCTGCAGAGAGAAATCAGAGTTAACATTTCGGGTTCAGTGACCCTTCTTCAGAAGCATTTTCTGTTTTTGTTTCTGATTTCTAGCATCTGCTGTTCTTTAGGGTTTTATTTACCCAGATGTTTGTGTTTGAAAAGGGAACAACATCTTTCCAATTGACAACTCCTCTTGGTAACTCTCAATAGCACTAGGTAATTACTGATTAATAGGATTTTTTGCTGCACTTATTACTGGCTGTCTGTAACACACGGGATAAATCCTTGATAGCAGGTCTGCAACTTATTGGAAAACACCCAATGCTAGTGACTGAGTTAGATACAATGAGTTAATCATAGGGATAAAAAGCTAACGTGCTAAATCCAGTGTAGATCAATGGGATGAATATCAATACAACTTAACTAACCATAAGATCATAAATAAATTTTGTTCAAACTTTCTGACATAATTGTGTGGGGACAGGAGGAGAACAAATAGGCATCAACTTATCTTGAATTACAGTTGCAGAATGACATGGGAAAGGAAAATGCCGCATTAGTGCAGAGGGAAGTGTCTTTCTAAAGTTAGGCTGAAGGAACTGTTGAGGACCATCACTGTGGGTTTTACTCGGCAATCAACTGAGATATATCTGACCCAGGAAAGCTTGTTTACCAGAAAAGGCAATTGGTACTTGATTAGCATAAAATGCATTCTCAAATTTTATATAGATATTAAAAATTGCTTAACAAAGTCTTCTTTTACAAGATTTAATCATTGAAAATTGGTGGTTCAGTGGTTAGCACTGCTGCCTCACAGCGCCAGGGACCTGGGTTTGAGTCCAGCCTCAGGTGAATGTCTGTGTGGAGTTTGCACATTCTCCCTGTGTCTGTGTGGGTTTCCTCCCACAATCCAACAATGCACAGGTTAGCTGGATTGGCCACACTGAATTAGAGTTATAAAGATGTACAGCACAGAAACAGATCCTTTGGTCCAACTTGTCCATGCTGATCAGATATCCTAAATAAATCTAGTCCCATTTGGCCCATGTCCCTCTAAACCCTTCCTATCCGATGCCTTTTAAATGTTGTAATTGTTCCAGCCTCCACTACTTCCTCTAGCAGCTCATTCCGTACATGCACCATGTATGTGAAAAAGTTGCCCTTTAGATCCCTTTTAAATCTTCCCCCTTTTACCTCGAACCTATGCCCTCTAATTTTGGACGCCCCACCCAGGGGAAAAGACCTTGTCTATTCACCCTATCCATGTCCCTCAAGATTTTATAAACCTCTATAAGACCACCCCTCAGCCTCCAACGCTCCAGGGAAAATAGCCTCAGCCTATTCAGCCTCTCCCTATAGCTCAAACCCTCCAGCCCTGGCAACATACTTGTAAATATTTTCTGAACCCTTTCAAGTTTCACAACATCCTTCCTATAGCAGGGGGACCAGAATTGCACCTAGTATTCCAAAAGTGGCCTAACCAATGTCCTATACAGCCTCAACATGACCTTTCAACTCCTATACTCGGTGCACTGACCAATAAAAGCAGGCATACCAAATGCCTTCTTCCCTATGCTGTCTACCTGTGACTCCACTTTCAAGGAACTATGAACCCGCACTTCAAGGTCTCTTCGTTCAGAATCACTCCCCAGGACCTTACCATTACGTGCATAGATCCTGTCCTGATTTTCCTTCCAAACTGCAGCTCCTCACAGTTACCTAAATTAAACTCCATCCACCACTCCTCGGCCCATTGGCCCATCTGATCAAGATCCCGTTGTACTCAGAGGTAACCTTCTTTGCTGCCCACAATACCTCCAATTTTAGTGTCATCTGCAAACTTACTAACCATACCTCCTATATTCACATCCAAATCATTTATATAAATGACAAATAGCAGTGGACCTAGCACCAATCCTTGTGGCCCACCACTGGTCACATACCTCCAGTCTGAAAAGCAACCCTCCACCACCACCCTGTGTCTTCTTCCTCCGAGCCAGTTCCGTATCCAAATGGCTAGTTTTCCCTGTGTTCCACGTAATCTAACCTTGCTAACCAGTCTACCATGAGGAACTTTGTTGAATGCCTTACTGAAGTCCTCATCAATTCTCTTCATTACTTCATCAGAGACACTAATTACCATGCACAAAGCCATGTTGAGTATCCCTAATGCATCCTTGCCTTTCCAAACAGATGTAAATCCTGTCCCTCAGGATTCTCTCCAACACCTTGCCCACCACCAATGTTAGGCTCACCGGTCTATGGTTCCCTGGCTTTTCCTTGCCACCTTTCTTAAATAGTGGCACCACATTAACCAACCTCCAGTCTTCCGGCACCTCACCTGTGACTATTGATGATACATTATCTCAGAGGGGCCCAGCAATCACTTCCCTGGGCATCCCGCAGAGTCCTAGGGTACACCCAATCAGGATTGTCCGTAATGTCCAGGATGTGCAGGCTAGGTGGATTAGCCATGGGAAATGCAGGGTTACAGGGATAGGGTAGTGGGGCGTTCTGGGTGGGATGCTGTTCAGAGGGTCTATGTGGACTTGATGGGCTGATTGCCCTGCTTCCACAGAGTCGGGATTCTATGAAATCTAACTCTGCTGTCATTGAAATGTATTGTTTGAGTGTAGTCTCCATGCAGAGTCAGTGTTTGAAATGGAGTCTGGGCACATCACTAATGATACTGAAGCAATAAATGCAACTGGAGTTGAATTATGATGATGTTCAAGAGATGCTTCCTGCAACATTGAGAAAGTATTATCTTTGCATTTCATTACTTAATGAATCATTTTCCCTTCTTCAGAAGAATTAAACCAAAATTCCACTTGGTCCTTCAGTTTGATGTTAAAGATCTTTACAGCCATGCCAAAAAGACTGGATAATCACTCTTTTGACTGGGACCCCTCCTTCAGCCTAAAAACAAAGTAACTGCTCATAAAACCTTTCTTTGTTGAATGTTGCTACCGTAGAATCATTATCACATTTACTTACACCAGTTGTTACATTCTAAACTCTAAACGAAGAAGGACTTTGCATTTATTCGGTGCCATTCATGGCCATGTATTGACATCCCAAAAGTTTTTTACACAGTTAATGAAGTACTTTTGAAGTGTAGTTATATTTGTCATGTAGGAAGTACAGTAGCCAATTTCCACACAGCAAGCTCCCACACAGAACAGGATAATGGTCAGATAACCTGTTTTTTGCATGGTTAGTTGAGGGATAAATAATGAACAGGACACAAGAAATGTCTTTTCCTTCAGTATAAGCCCTTTCAGATGGTCATTGAAAATCTAATGGTATGACAAAGCCTCCATTTAATGTTCCATTCAAAAGGTACAGCTTAAGTAGTATCTGTCCTGGAGTGTCAGCCTTGATTTTTCTACATGTCTTGAATGGACTTCGAATTCCTGACTTTCTGATTCAGTGGAGCATTTGCTATCAACTTAACAGATTTCTTGGTTGAAGTGCTTAACATTTCTTGGTTAGATAGTGATCAAGTGCAAGTTGATCAACTGCTATTTAGCATCTTGCTATTGTCAGTATGTCAAGTTGAAAAATATGTTATTATTTACTTCTAGAATAACCACCTTACCTCTTGAGCCATAAACCCAGGGACAGATGATGCCTAACACACCAGAAAAACATCCTTGCTTGCAATAATGCCATGAGATGTTTTACATGAATGAATTTAAGGTGTTTTCTTCTTTCCAATTGATGCTTAAACTTGGATCTTTTGTGCTCTTTACTGCTTTTAAATTCAACATGGGGAGCAAGTTTCTATTGATACACTGGACTTGATTTTCAACAGATTATCTGGTCGCTTTTGATCCACAGCTGGGATACCAAGGACAGGTTTGAGCACAAAACCAAAAGTTGCTGGAAAAAACTCAACAGGTCAGGCAGCCTGTATGGAGAGAAAGCAGAGTTAACATTTTGGGTCCAGTGACCCTTCATAATTGATGGTAGCTAGGGAAAGGTTGGTATTGCAGAAGATGGGGTAGGGGGAGGGGAGAGGAGTAATTGATAGGAGGAGAAAGATCCCGAAGAGAGAGAAAACCAGTTGGGCAGACAAAGGACTGGGTGTAGGTCAGCCTGGGAGAATGAATGGCTGCTAATGGGGGCTATTAACAGCTGACAATGGGTAGTATGTGGTAGCAGCCCATGTGATGATAAGGCCTAGTGTATGAGAGGAGGGGCAGGGGGAGGGGGAGGTGGGAAGACATGGAGGAAGGTGCTCAAATTGTTGAACTTGATATTGAGTTCAGACCTGGAGAGTCCCCACATGCACCACACTCTAGGAAGAGTATACTGGCCTTGGAAGAGGTACAGATTAGATTTACCAATATATTACTTGGAATAAAGGATTTATCTACAAGAAGCCACCGAACAAACTGGGGTTGTATTCCTTGAGATTTAATACATTAAGAGGTGATTTGGTTGAGGATGTTAAAGAAGCAGATAAGACCAATAGAAACTATTTCACTGGTTTGAAAGTCTGGGATTGGAGGCATTTCGTTTGAGAATTAAAGTCTGATCTTTCATGAGTGAATTTATGAAACATTACTTCTCACAGGATGACAGAAATTTTGAACTGTCTCATGCAAAAGGCAAATTAGTGCAGGAAATCTTTAAATTTTAAATCTGAGGTTGATAGATTTTATTAAACTGAACTAAGACACATGACGTAAAGTTGGTCACAGGGAAACATATCACTGATCAACCAGCATTCGATATCTCATTGAATGGGTAAACAAGTTTAAAGGGGCTAACTGCCCTCCTTCTGTTTCTACACGCCAATTTAATTCACTCTAGAGGGGTGATTTTCTAACTCCCCATTTTTTAGGAATCTTCCGTGATTGCAGTCAGTATGGGGAAATTCAGGCATGCACTATGCTGACTATTTACAAAGGTTGAAAATTTATGTCAAACTTTCAATATATTTTGCTGAGAGTGCAGAATCTGAAAATTATCCCTTAAGAAATGACCTCAACACCACTGTCAAAAATGCAGTCGGTTTATGGGAATCCAGCTGTTTACACTGTAGTATATATGATGGAAGGATATTGTGCAGCCTAAATGTACCTTTAGAAAATGCATTGGGTTTGGATTAAACTGTGTGTCCTTATGATAAAGGAAAGGCATGTCCATTTTTACACCTTCTGATTCTCGGAGCTGACACCCTGTTCCATTCAGTTTGTAACTGAAAGCGCAATTCTACAAGTGTTTGAGTGACCCTTGTGTTGACATCATCTTTTATCCTTGAGATCTTGCTAATAATCTACTTTTGTACCTCCTTCGTGGTACGACTGCTGTGTCACCTGCACCTAAATAAAGCCGCAGGCTTCTCAGCTACGCCATTTAAAAAAACACACTGCTTCTTTCACTGAGTTCTCAGACCCTAATGTTCCAGACACAACCACTATTCCATTAGTGCTACATAAATCTTTCTTTGTACTACTCTTGTGATCTGTCTTGCATTAGGGGGTAATACTGAAAATGTCACACATCTTGCTTTGCCAGAAGTCATACTATTACATTCAATAAAACATCGCATTTCTCTTTGATTATTTTTCCTACTGCAGCACACATCTCATGGGCCCACATCATGAGGTGATCTTAATTTAGACCCTTATGTTACACTAGAATAATTTAAGTAAACACTGGCAGTTTAATTGCTTGTCTATATTGAATCAGCTGAACTTAGTCAAAGAAGTAGCTATACCATTGCAAAATGCCTCTCTACCAAGAATCAGGGCACGGGAGAATTCAAATTTCGGACAGGTCTTCTGCTTTTGTTCTGCTGTTCAGTGACTTTCTAAGAAATGCATGTCTAACAGTTGGAGATACAGATGTGAGTTTTTGTTTTCAAATTGACGTCAACATTTATTGCACATTCTTAAGAGCCAACGACATTGTGGGTGTGGTGTTACATGTAGGCCACAAAAGGACACTAGATTTCCTTCTCTAATGGATGTGAGATGGGTTTTAATGACCATCAACTGTGGTTACAAGCTCAGCATCTCTTTATTTTAACTGAATTCAAATTCTACTATCTAGTGTAGTGGGATGCAAACCCACGTCCTCAAAGCATTGCTCTGGAGTTCTTTACTACAAGAGCAGTGACATTACCACCATGTCACCGCCCACACTCATTGACTGTAATAAAGCAAAAGATCCAAAACTTCCTGTCACCCTATCATGTTCAAGTGAATGAAATTGAAGAAGAGAAAAAAGTTGCCCTGCTTGACACAAGACAAAGAATTGCTTCTACAACATTTCATGCTCTACCTGAGCCTACTGGTGTTTTGAAGCAACCAAGATGAAAATGATGAAATGTCCAAAATAATTCTACTGATCATTCCAAACGTACATTCAAAAGGCTTGCTCCCATAACTGTGTAAAATTGAATTTCTGGCATCTTCGGATGAATGTGAAAATCTGAAAGTTTATCCTGCTCCTCTATAGGTTTCACTTATTCCTCCAAAGGAAACAATTAAAGATCACCAAATTGTCATGAATTTCTAATTTGTAACATTCCCTTTTTATTAAAACCAATTTTAAAAAATATTTAAGCAGTGTTCAATCAGGAGTAACTGTGATTTTAAAGGTGTACCACATCATATTCATTCTGACCTTGAAAAACTAATTTTGCAGATGTGGACTTTCACTCATTCAGAAGAACATTTAAAAATGGTGGATGTTAAGTCTTTCATAATATTTTTTACTGTTATACTTACATTTTATGTCCTTAGTCTCATGTTTATGCATTTGCATCCTGTACAATCAATTAAATGAGTCTTGACCCACTCACTGCTTTTTATTTTTTACTTTCCTGTCCATGAAAATGATTCAATCTAGACAGCTAATCAGCCTCTTTGCTCCCTGCTATATGAAGATGTCAAATTGATAATGTTGTTTGAAATGAGGATATCTGCACTCTGGAGGCCATTATAACTTCATAGGCACCTTTGTTCAAAGCCAGTATTGAATGATCTCTCTTTGCTGATTGCAAAGTCCAGGTAATTGAGTAATGCCAACTTGAGCCATATCATGTGTGGTTTTTTAAAGGAGTAAGAAATCTGCCATTTGGACTTGGACAAATTGGAATTTGAATTTTGCTCTTAAAATGTGTTTGAATTACACGTCAAAAGCAAAACTGTATGTTCCTGATTTAAAGTTGCATCTGTTCTAGCTTTTTGGACCAAACCTTTTCAGATTCCATTAGATATGATATGACTTTTCTGCCCTGTCACTCTCCCAATGTCTTCAATGGAAAAACACAAAGAGGTAGTGTTTGCAACAGGCCTGCATACTGTTATTTGATTGATGTTCTGTTAGTGGAGAAATATGATATCTTCCTACATCAGCATCACCAATCTCCACAGCAAGACCAGAACCCACAATATATGGAATGAAACACCTGCAGTTTCACACTGAGAAATACTATTGTTGATTTTACTCATTTTTCAATGGCTTCAATTTTCTTTTCAAATAAGATTTTTTTCAGTCTGAGCTAAATATAAATGCAAATGAGTTGAAAGGACATTATGCTAATACACTGCATCTTTTGCTCTCTAATCTAAATCCCAATTAAAAGAATGGACAGAAACATTATTCGCTAATAAGCAAGGCCAATGAAAGCCCAGGGGAAATTACCCTACGTTTCAGAGCCGTTTAGCACAGTTTTGGAAAATTGAAAAAAATCCCATATGCTGCTCAGAAGGATTTGCGGCTAACATCTTAGAAATCTGATTGTGATGCAATCATTTCCCTATACAGGGAATAGATACTATTCTGGTTAGTGATTTACAATGCGTACCATTTTTGATCAGGTCGTTTTTTAATCGCTCAAACTAGAATCATGGAATCATATATACAGAAGGAAATCTCCTGGCCCATTATGTCTGTATGGCTCTCGAAGTTCACCAGTCAATTTAATTCCCACTTCCCTACTCCTTTCCATTGTCCTATTAAGCCTGTCCTTTTTTAAAACTTGTGTCTAATTTCCTTCTTAATGGTGCTATTGAATTATCTTCTGCTATTTTTCCATGTGGTGCATTCTAATTCTTAGCAACTCATCACATATGATTTTTTTCTCCTCATATCTATCTCATTTCCACCAATCCACCTTTTTATTTTATCCTGTCTTTACCCTCTGGACTCTGACTCTTCTACCAATTGGAATGGTTTCTCTGAGTCTATTCTATCAAAACCCCTCATCATTTTGAATACCTCTATTAGTCTTCCCATAGCCTTTTCTGATTTAAGAAGAAGTATTTCTACTTACAAATGTACAAATTAGGACCAGGAATAGGCCACTTCTTCCCTCAAGCCTGCTCCTCCAGTCAATAAGAGCATAACTGATCCAATTACTCCATGTTCTCACCATAGTGATTGTAACAAGGTCAGCCAGGTGGACCTCATAGAATATGAGCTCCCTGATTGGGGCTGTTAATCTGGTCCAATCAGGGAGCCTTGGCTGGCACATATAAACAGGAGTGTCAGAGATTCTCTTCACTCTGAGAGCGGGTTCTGAGAAAGCTGGATTAGTGTCAAGGAATTTCCATGTGTAAATAAAAGGTGATTTGATGATGGGATATCAGCTTCTGTGGAGTTATTTTCCTCACACCAACACTTTCATGCCTTGCTTCGTGATCTACCTCTCTCTTAAAAAAATTCAAAGATTCTCCTTCCCCCGGCTTTCATGGAAGAACATTCAAAGTCTCTTGACCCTCAAGAGAAAAAGTACTCTTCATCTCCCATTCGTTCAGTTTCTGAAGTTTTTCAAACTTTGCACTGTTCTATTAAATCTTCCCTGCAATCTCACCAAGGCCTTGATATTCTTTCTGAAGTGAATAGCATCAAGTCAAACATAACATTCTAGCTCTTGAGAAATTCTTGATTAGAAAAGTTTCCTCTCCCTCACCTCAATGATTTGCTCCAACTTTACATGGGAAATGCACATTAGGTTCAATAAAATATTTCATTAATTCCAGGGCTCATCCAATTTCATGATAGTCTTTCGATGTTCTATTCCACTTTCATCTCCTTCTATACCTTCAACTCATGCCAGTATTTCTCCTTTAGTTCAATTTGACACAGTTGAACAAAAGTGTTGGAAATGTGATATCAAATCTTGCAACAGAACTGCCCTGAACTGGCCCATCTCTCTGTCACATGTGTTTCCAGCTGCAATCAGGACCTGCTTGGGAACGTAACAGGACTAGATGTTTCAAAAGGAGGGTATTCTCAGCACAGGGTATATGTATCATCCAAGAACGATCGCAAGTTAAGTTCCACGAAAGATCAGGGGGCTGAAGCATTAAACAGCAGTGGCTTTATTATGGATGTGTTCACTGCACAGGCAGCAAGGTGAGAGAGAGAGTTGTTTGTTCATCCAAAATGGCCAATGACATTATTTTTAAACTACATGATCAAATTCTTAAAGTGACAGTCCATAATACGTAGACGAATACACAATACGAGCCTTCAGTGGTGTTGCTCTTGGCAAGATTTTTATTCTTATCAGATGCAACTTGGTTGTTTCAAAGCATGTTCCAGTTCAGAGATAACAGAGTATGGATCTGGAGGAAGACAGCAGGCCATAAGCATGCTGATTCTGCCTGGCCTGCTGTGTTCCTCCAGCTCCACACTGTGTTATCTCTGACTCCAGCATCGGCAGTTCTTACTATCTCTGTTCCAGTTCAGATTCACCTTCCATGTCATTTGTTTGATTGCTGCGGATATTGATTTTATTATGGGATAAGGAAAAGAGCTTGCATTGAATAATATCTTTCATGACATCAGCATTCCTTAAAGTGCTTTATGGCCAATGAAATCTTTGAAGTGAAGTCACTGTTGTAAGTAAATTCACCACAGTCTTACCTGACCATTGGGCTGCTTCTCTCAGGTTTAACCTGAGGATGAACAAGCTTCAGGTGAAGGGAGAGTTTGAGAAGGAGAATCGTCAGCTGGTGCAGGAATTGAACGTACACCATGGTATCATTTTGCACTACTCACCAGAACTGTTTCAGCTAACACTATATTTAAACTGCTCTCAGGTGATGTTTTAATTTTCAACAAATGGTTGCTGCATTGATATATGTAGGGAAAATGAACCAAAGAAAGGTTACAGGCCTTTGACAAAGTCTCACTAACAAGGGTTTGAATACAGCTGGTTTAAAAAAAACTCAAAGGAATAGCAAAGTATACAACATGAAAAGAGGGTGCAGATGGTTTGTGAAGTGGACATTGATTGGTCGAGGCGATGCCATGGTGAATGCACCAGGGAATGTTCACCTACCAACCAATCAGCACCTTCTCATGCAATATCATTTGTTGCTCTTTTTGGGATTTGGTATTCTTGTAGGACATAGATAGAGTGAATAGCCAAGATCTTTTCCCCAGGGTAGGGGAGTCCAAAACCAGAGACCATAGGTTTTAGGTGAGAGGGGAAAGATTTAAAAGGGACCTGAGGGGCAACACTTTATCACAATAGGATGGTGTGTATATGGAACAAACTGCCAGAGGAAATGGTAGATGTAGGTTCAGGTACAATATTTAAAAGCTATTTGGATAGGTACATGGATAGGAAAGGTTTGGAGGAATACAGGCCAACTGCTGGCAAATGGAACTAGATTAATTTAGAATATATGGTCAGCATGGATGAGTTGGACCAAAGGGTCTGTTTCCGTGCTGTTCATCTCTATGTCTCTATGATTCTGCTCTTGATGAGTGAAAGATTAAAAGCTTTGCAGCACACATTCTTTTCCAGCAATATTCAATTCTGCGTTGCCAAGCAATTAACAGAGTTATTGAGTGAGAAATATTTAATGTGCACATTAAATGCTTGAAAATAGCCAATGCTTTTTAATTATATGGGAAAACCTACCAAAAAAGGCAAAGTTCATAGTATCATTATCTAAACAATGCTGATTAAAGGCAAGGGAAAAGTACAGATTGCAGCATTCAGTGGAAACATCGTTGTAGAAAGGAATTGATGTAATACTTTACGTCAACTGAAAAGTGTTGTGTATAACTTTTTGTGCAGATGTGGGAGACCTGCTTCTTCACTAAAACATTTATTCTTTCATTGGCAGTACAGACAGAGTTAGTCTGTTTTCAATGAATGGGACATAATACAATATTGAGTTGCTGACCATAGCCTGTCAGATTCTACAACTGATCACATATTCCATAGCACAAGTTTAATGCAGTTTTGTCTTTACACACTGTGGCCATATAATTATTTCTTCTACCTGTTTGTGTTGAAGTCATTGGCTGGTGTTGCCAATATCCTTGTGATATCAGGAAAACACAGCATCAATTTAGCAGTGGTATATTGTATTGCTGGAGACAGTACTTTTTTTTATCTCACATAAGATGCTGAATACACCAGGAGCATTTTTTGTTTGAACCTATTTGCGTGGTGGATGCCAGGCAGCTAAGTATTTAAAATTGAACAGGCAACTTACACACCACAAACAAGCCTCATCACTATTCTATTTTAACCAGCAGGCACAGATACCTACCTGAAAACCTTACAAACTTCCCTTAAATACACAGGTTGGGACCTGATAAAGTTATGTTTAATAACAGTTTTAGTGGACAAACTGCTATGACTTCCCATTTAGTGGATGACATTGCAAATAGATCTAGAACCAGAAGAAATCGGGTAGTTAAGTATTTTTTAACTTGAGGTTAGTAAAAGTAGGAAGCCTGCCATACCCAAAAGATAATTATACAAACAGAAGACCACACTTTTATGCCAGAGTTTTACTTCAGTTAGTCATACCGCATAAAACTCACTAACACCCCCTTCCCAAAATCACATTGATTACTAGTTCCCCACATTTGTAAAAATCCTTTCAAGCCCAATTAACTCCTAATTAATATATCTATCACTTGTTTCTTCATTCCATTAGGTCTCAGGCAATCCTACAGACCTTATTATATGATAATGTCCCCTGCCTTGGGATTCCACGTGATGTTCTTACAACTTTAATGGAAAAGAGCATTCAGCAGAATGTGAATCAAACAATTAACCATTTTGTTGAACTGCTCAAGTGAATTTATACTAATTGCAATCCTGACCAAGTAATATAGGAGCATAGATTACAGGAGTAAGAAAGTTATGCTGAACTTGTATAAGGCACTAGTTTTACTTCAGCTGGAGTATTGTGTATGGTTCTGGGTACCAGACTTTAAGAAAGTTGTGAACACATTAGATGGAGTGTAGAAGACGTCCACAATAATTATTCCACAGATGAGAAAATTCAGTTATGAGGAAAGATTGGACGAGTTGTGACAGTTTATTTTGGAGAGGAGATTGTTAAGAAGACAGAGATAGTAGGAACTGCAGATGCTGGAAAATCTGAGACAACAAGGTGCAGAGCTGGATGAACACAGCAGACCAACCCGAAACATCAGCCTTACTGCTCCTATGATGCTACTTGGCCTGCTGTGTTCATCCAGCTCTGCACCTTGTTAAGAAGACATTTGACAGAGGTTTTCAAAATCATGAGAGGGCAGAACAGAGTAGATGGGGGAAACTGTTCCCTCTCAAAAAGAATTGATAATAAGAGGGCACAGATATAAAGCAATTTGCAATCTAAAGAAGGGTCTAGGCCCGAAACGTCAGCTTTCCTGCTCCTCTGATTCTGCTTGGCCTGCTGTGTTCATCCAGCTCTGCACCTTGTTATCTTGCAATAGAAGTGAATGTGATTTGCTAAGAGAATCTTCAGTGAGTAGTTAAGGTATAGAATGCAGACTGGAAATGTGGTGGAAACATGTTGAACTGAAGCATTCAAGAGGGCTCTAGATGATTATTTAGAAACAATATTCAGGGTTATGGGGAAAATGAAAGAGTAAAGCATTGGCTCATAATGTTCATTCAAAGAGCCAGTGCAAACATGATGGATTGAATAATCATTTCCATAAATCCTCACTTTGGTATTAAGTCATAAAGACCTCCCAATACTCCGTCCTTTTCCAGCCACATGTCATTTGAATTTACATGTGATAATCACTTGGTTTTCCTTAGTTGCTTAAAGTTGAGCTTAATTAGTTCCATTGTTGCATCACATCGAGAATCCCACACTATATTATCATATCGCATCCTATGAACATGACTGATCCAAAGAAAATGCCACAAATAACATCTTGTTGGGTAACTTTTTAAATTGGCAGCCCTTTATTTTCGTTCTTTTTGATGTGACTGGCTAACAATTCAAACCCAATTAGAATATTAAGAATTTTTTTTTCTAAAATTTGAAATTACTTGGTGTAATAACAATAAATACAATAACTGCATTTACCAGCTTTGCTGCTAATGAGTAGTTCTCAGCCATTTCAAGTTGTTCCTTGTTATTTTGAAATGATCTCATAGAAGATTGGCAGAAGGCAGAGAGTGGGCATAAAGAGATCTTTTTCAGGATAGCAGCCAGTCACTAGTGGAGTTCCACTGTCAGTGCTGGGACCACAACTATTAATATTATTCGTTAATAATCTGGATGAAAGATGTGTTGTTGCAGTTATACAAGAACTTGGTGAGGCCAAACCTAGAATATTACATGCAGTTTTGGTCTCCTTTTCTGAGGAGGAATGTTCTTGCTCTCGAGGGAGTGCAGCGAAGGTTTCCCAGGCTGATTCCAGGGATGGTGAGTCTGATGTATGAGGAGAGATTGACTCGGTTAGGATTATTTTTGCTGGAGTTCAGACGAATGAGGGAGGATCAGACAGGTCATAGAATTATAAAATTCTAACAGGACTAGACAGGGTAGCTGCAGGGAGGATGATCCTGATGGTGGGTGTGTCCAGAACCAGGGGTCACAGTCTGAGGATTCAGGGTAGACCATTTAAGACGGAGATGAGGAGACATTTCTTCACGCTTCAAGCTTCTGAAATTCATTACCACAGGACGTAGCTGATGCCAAAATATTGAATGCATTGTAAAGGCGGCTAGATATAGCACTTGGGGTGAATGGGATCAAAGGTTATAGGGAGAAAGCAGGTTTAGGCTATTGAGTTGGATGATGAGCCATGATCGTGACGAATGGCAGAGCAGACTCGAAGGGCCAAATGGCCTCCTCCTGCTCTTATCTTCTTCTATGATTCTAAAGTATAGGGCAATGCACTTTGGTAGGAAGAATAAAGGCATAGAGTATTTTCTCAATCAGGAAAGGCTTCAGAAATCTGAAACACAAAGAGGCTTGAGAGTTCTGGATCAGGATTCTCTGAAGATTAACATGTAGGTTTGGTTGGTAGTTAAGAAGACAAATTCAACATTAGTATTCATTTTGACAGGGCTAGAATACAAATGTTGCTGAGGTTGTACAAGGCCCTGATCAGTCTGCATTTGGAATATTGTAAGGTGTTTTGGGCCCCACATCTAAGGAAGGATGTGCTGGCCTTGGAGGGGATCCAGAAGAGGTTCAGAAAATGATCTTAGGCATGAAGGTTTTGTCATATGAAGAGTGATTGAGGACTCTGGGTCTGTACTTGAACCATACAGAATTCTGAGAGACCTGGATAGAGTGGACATAGAGATGATATTTCCACTTAAAGGAGAGACTAGAACCAGAGGGAACAGTCTCAGGGTGAAGGGACAACCCTTTAGAACTGAGCAAAAGTGAATCTGTGGAACTCATTGTCACAGAAGGCTGTGGAGGCAAGTCATTAAGTGCATTTAAGACAGAAGTTTGTGATCAGTAAGGGGATCAAAGATTATGGGGAGAAGGCAGAAGAAGGAGGTTGAGAAACGTATCAGCCTTGATTGAATGGTAGAGAAACTTTATGGGACGAATGACCTAATTCTCCTATATCTTATGGTCTTGTTGATAATGTGTCCTTCACTACCTTGATGTTGGGTTTCCATCATTCTCTCTCTTTTTGTGTCCTGTTCACACTCTCTTGGTCTTCCAACATATGTTATTAGTGTCCCTTTTCTCAGTTTTATCTCCTGGAATGAACTGGGACTCCTGTTCCTTTAGCCCAAGTTCCCAGTCTTGCTTTTGCTTCTGCAGTGATTTCTGCCATTTCAATTCCTTCTTGAAAATTTTAGATACTGTAGGTTGTTTACTTTTTTCACTCCAAGTTTACGATACTTTAGTCACTAGCGATTATGTCCTGGGAACCATGCCCATTTTAACTCTCACAATATAAATAACTGGACATTGATGTCATGATATCAAAGAATCCAACAGACATGTATTACAACTAACTGTTAGATTCCTTAGGCACAGAAATTTCTGAGCTAATATTAAGTATTAATCTACACAGAGGACCATCCTTCTCGTAAAGTGTCATGGTTCAAGTGTTTCAAGATAAGATGGAGCAGAATCCTCAGGTTACATGCTGTGATAAAGTATGATATCATGAGAATGTTTCTTAAAGATATACTGACCGTTGGACATAACACAACAATTTCTACCAATTTTTTGCAAGATTCAGACCTGCCATGGATATCAATTGGATGCATTGATGCTGATCATTTCTATGAATGGCCTGAACATCCAATGCTGAAGTGTCCGTCTGTATTGCCTGGTGTCTAGTTATACATTTGCATTATGAAAGTTTGTAACATTAGGGTGTAAGCATTTATTATGAGAATGCAATAGCCAAATAAAAGAAAAAGCTCCCTAATAGCATTATTTTGTTTACAGTTGTAATGAGGGATGTGGAGTCAGTGTCAAATGGAAGAAAAGAAGATGAGGCAGCATTTGAGAAGAATATGCCCAATAAAATATTACCTCATCCTCAAAGAACATATGGAACATGAAGATCCTGAGATCTTTGTGAGGAGCTCTTGATTTAAGACAAGTGTCTTCCATTCAAGTGGAAGAAGCAAATCTTTGCCAGTTTCCATGTGAATATTTGAAGCCAAATCACTTGACTGGAGAGTTCTACCTGATGCTGTGAAATTGATGACCATGCTGAGGTTTAATGCAGCCTGTTTGTTTCGCATAACCATTGGGTTTCTGCAGAAATTAACCAGAATATTAAATGGGCACTGATCTGAGATGAGCTGGGAAGTCATCCAGTCACTTACTCACTGAGTATTGTGCCTCTTGATGATGCAATGCAATGTTAACTCTTATTTAGTGTTGCTATGACAGATGATCTAAGACAGATGTACATGTAAGCTCAACAATTCAATGATTGCTATTTCTTTATTGCCACAAATGCTGTTCCTTTTTCCCTTAATTTTATGGCTTTTCAAAGACACTAAAAGATAATTAACACCAATGGAAACATCTTAGGCATTTATCTCAGTGGAATGTGAAGACCAAACTTTAATGCTGGGAATAGACGTTATCTCATCTAGCAGTATAGTTAACAAGCTATCTTCTGGGAAAAAATCTGTTCCTATCCCTTCAAGTGCATATTTCAGTATCACTTTTCCAAAACCATTCTATAGATTGTTTCACTGAGTTTGTTTAATGCATGAGATAAGGGTTGCTTTTGAATGCATACTTCTCTTGGAATGTGTCAGTATCTGTTCACTCAAACTGACTGATGACTTGCACATCAGCCAAAACCAGGTTTTGTTGTTTCTTTTCATCAGAAACACAGGTCTTGCTATTTGCTAGGAGGGAACTCTGAAAACCCCAGAGACAAGGGATCCAGTCAAATTTCCTGGCAGGACGATGTTATCAATATTCTGTCTTCCTAGCTAGCACCCAACCAAATTGACAGGATACCTGAATGCTGGCAGTCAAAGCCAGAAGGCCACACAGGATAGTTGTAGACAGTCTCTAAAATTTGGGCAGTTTTATGTAGTTGTGTATTGGATTGGCAATTGGGAAGGAGGAGAAAATGTGAAAAGACGTGTTGGCTCTCAATGCCAAGCCATGAACCCCACTCACACACATGGCCCCTTTTATGACTCCAGTGTCAACACGCACTTCTCCGTGCAAGAAAGAGCAAGGACAGCAACTTTATAAACATCATGAGAGAGAGCAGAGACAGACAGAACAGGGTCAGCGGATCCGGAAACATTGAGGGAGAGATGGGCAGGGACAGCAGCTTCAGAAATGTTGTGAGACAAAGCGAGGTGGCAGTCGCTTCATTTCCCATCTGGGAGCGGAGACTGGAGAAGGATGTGAAGAAATTGAGTGAAAAATAACAGTCACTCTACAGAAAACCAATTTGATTGGCTGGTGAGTGCTTGGTGTAAATGGCATTGTGTTAATAACTAGCTTAGGACACCAGAATAAAGGTGAATCTATAGAAAGAACTAACATCCTAAAACAAAATGTATGACCTATAAAGCAAACTAAATTAAAGTTAAAAATAAAATAATTAAAATCAATACCTAAAACACCTGTTTGCAATTAAGTATAACTTCAGCTGTATATGGTCCTAGCATCTAAAAGGAATAGTAAATTAATAAATAGCATAAATAAAAATGGCAGGACAGATATGTTGTTGTAACGGTGGAATGTGAGAGCTTTCGGATGCCAAGGTATTCCAGGACAAACACATCTGCTACTGGAGGAATTCCAAATCAGGACTATTGATCTGAAAGTCAAACTGCAGATACTGTGTAATTTAAACCAACATTTGCTCAGGGAGACGGTCACACCTCTTAGAACAGAGTCAAAAATCATACGACACCAGGTTACAGTCCAATAGGTTTATTTGAAAACACTAGTTTTTGGAGCTCCGCTCTTTCGCACCACTTCCGAGCAAGGAGCAAAGGTCAGAAAGCAAGTGTTTCCAAATAAACCTGTGGGCTATAACCTGGTGCCGTGTGATTTTTGACCTTGTCCACCCCAGTCCAACACCAGCACCTCCAGCTCTTAGAACAGGGCCATCTGTTTACATCAGCTCTGAAGATCAAGAGGATGTGACAGGTAAGGAGACCAAGCAGACAGTAGTGAAATAGCTGTAGACTTTGCAGGCACTTCCAAGCTGGAAGGCTGAAAGCAAGGTATGCAAGACACATGAGCAGACTGGTTGTGGAACTGAATACAGCAAGCTCTTCTAGTGAAGGGTGCAAAAAGGAATGTAGTGGTAGTTGGGTGGGGGAATTGACTATTCTTTAAAGCATAGAGAATGAGACCAGAAGTAACTGTGTTGCCTGCCTGGTGCCAAGGTTTGGACATCTGTCTGATGTGGAGAGGAACTTGGAGGAAGAGGATCTAGTCATCATGATTTGTGTATATATCAAAGGCACAGGAAGGACAAGGAAAGATTCAGAATAGCCGGTATGAGGAGGTAGGCATCAAATTAAGAAGCAAAAGCTCAAAGTTTATAATATTTGAATTATTACCTGAGCCACATGTAATTTGGCAAATGATAAATCAGATGAATGATGAATGTGTGCCTTAAAAACTATTGGGAGAAGTGGGCTCTCGTGTTTGGGGCACGAGGGCTAATACTGGGGAAAGTGAAGACTGTGCCATTGGGATAGTCTACACCTGAACTGCATTGAGACCAGTGTTCATGTGAGCCACTGGTAAAGTAGAGAAGATTTTGAACAAAAAGGGACAATGGATCAAATTTGAGAAGATGTGATAAATCAAAAAGAGGAAGATATTAATGTGGGATATGATAAACAGACCAGGATAGGATGTTTCAGGTCTGAGGAAATTAGATAAGACTTGAGGTTACAAAAATAACAAATAGACAAAACTTAAGATTCTGCAAATGAATGTGTGCAGCATTCAAAACCAGGCCGATGAATTGATATACTTGCTTAATATAGTTTGTACTGATTTAATACTCATTTCAGAGACATGGTTTTACGATGACCAATATTGGGATATGAATATTGAAGGGTACATGACATTTAGGAATGAGAAAAGATAGTAAAAAGTGAAGTGTTGGCTCTATTGAATAAACATAATATTAGCAAAATGGAATTGTAACATAGCAGGAAGCAGAAATGGTTTGGGTAGAGATGACAAATGATAAAGGCAAGAGGTCACTGGTGGTAGTGTTGCACAGGCCACCTAATAAAAACCACAAGACAGGGCATCAAAGTAGAAATAATGGAATTTTGTCAGAAGGATACAATGGTTATAATGGTAGATTTTAATCTATAATGGAGACTGGGGAAATGGGATGGGCAAAATTAGCCTAGATAATGAATTGCTACAATGTTTTCATTTTTTTCAAGAACAGAATGTTCTGGCATCAACCAGAGAACAGGTTATACTAGACCTGGTACTGACTAATGAGATGGGATTCATTAATGACCTCATTGTGAAGGTGTCCCCAGAAAACAGTGACCATAATGTGATTGAATGTTACATACAGTTTTATTGAGAGAAGGATTGGCCGAACTTAAGAGCAGCATGAGAGCATGAAAGCAGAGTTAATGAAGGTGAACTGGCAATTATACTAAAAGATTGTCTCTCTTAAACTTAGTGGTGGACACTTAAGAAGATATTTCAGAATACACAGAATGGATGAATTCCAATGACAAAGAGAAAATCTAAGTGGAGGAGCCAGAAGGGTCTTTCTGAAAAAGGGTCCCGACCCGAAACGTCAACTTTCCTGCTCCTCTAATGCTGCCTGGCCTGCTGTGTTCCTCTAGCTCCACGCTGCGTTATTATCTCTGACTCCAGCATCTGCAGTTCTTGCTATTTCTGAGTTAAAGATTTAAGTTGGCTATGAGGTTTCTGAACTTTAAAAAAATTGGAAAATAGGTTCCTTTTTGTACTTTTGAAACAAGTGGAGGAGGACCAAGAGGGCTGATGGTATAGAGGTCCAATGCAAAAGACAAAGGGGTTGTTGATAGCAAAGAAAAAAAGATTTATAAAATGAGTATAAATCAACGTACAAAAGGGAACAAATTCCAAGAGAATTCCCACGCTCTATCATTTTCATCTTTGTGACTTAAAACAAGTGACTAGTGAGATTGTTAATATCTCATAGAAACATATCAAATTCTCACTAGATTAGACAGAGTAAACAGAGGAAAGATGTTGCCAGTAACTGAGGAGTCCAGAACCATGGTTTCAGTTTAAGGATACAGGGTAGACCATTTAGGACGAAGATAAGAAGAAATTTTTTCAGGAGAGTGGTGAGCTTGTGGAATTCTCTGCCACAGAAAGCAATTGAGACTAAAACATTGCATCCTATCGAGAAGGAGATAGATAAAATTGGTTCTTGGGCCTGGAGGAATCAAAGAAAATGGGGCAAAAGTAGGAACAGAGTACTGAATTGTACGATACCACATGATCGCAATGAAAGATAGAGCAGGCTCAAAATAAATGGTCTACTCTGTTCCTATGTCTTTTTCTTTTTGATGCTCTGTTCTGATTTTTAAACTTTTTCAAATTTCATTAGATTCAGGTGAGGTTTTATGAGATTGGAAAGTAGATAATATTACTCCTTTATTCAAAAAGAGAGGGAGACAAAAACAGGAAACTACAGACACGTTAGCTCAAAATCTGTCATAGGGAAGATATCAGACACTTTTATTAAAGATGTCCTAACAGGTCACTTGGATAAATTGAAGGCAATCAGGCAGACGTTTATTGGATAATTACCATGTTTTCCCAGATGCTATCAGTTCTGAAGAAGTGACTGGACTCAAATCGTTACCTCTTTTTCTCTATCCATAGATGCTGCCAGACCTGCTGAGTTGTTCCAACAATTTCAATTTTTGTTTCAGGTAGAATCCACATGGCTTTGTGAAGGGAAAATCATGTTTGATCAATTTTTTGGAGTTCCATGAAGTTGTAATTGTTGCAGATAAAGGGGAACCAATGGGTGCATTGTATTTAGATAGCCAGAAGGAATTTTGGAGTGGAAGCTAAAAGTTCAAGATGTAAGGTGTAGAATTGTTGGCAAGGATTGGAGATTGATCTGCTAACAGGAAGCAGAGTGTGGGGAAAATATTGGTTATTTTCTGTTTGCTAAGATATAATGAGTGGTGTGTCACATGGATAATTGCTAAGGACTTATCTTTTCATAATTTCTGTAAATGAGTTATATGGAAATACTGAAAGTATAGTTGCTGCCATAGGTCAGAGAATAATTACATTTTCCTCTGATTCCCACTTAATTTAGTTTAACTAGGTTTCCTCGACACCATAATCATTTAACTTTATGCTGCCTTGATATGCAAGATAAAGAGTTTCCCCTCTCCTCTGGAATGTGGCTTTCTTGTCAATGTTTGGAGCAACATGACAATGAAGTCTAGAATCAAGACACCCTGGTACAACTTAAACTGGGCAGGTTTTCCCTGAATAAGTTAATGTCATCACCAATTAAAATATTGTAAACTACATAGAATGCATCTGCCCTTTTACCGTTAGCGTCTAAGATTACCCAGTTTGGTAACTAGCTACAGGAGGCTTGCTTTTCAGCTTTTAGCCTTTACTGAAAATTCAACATAGAATTTATTTAATATTCTGCAGCAAAGGATGACCGTTTTTTCCAACCAATGCCATTCCTTTTCATTTTGGTCATTTAATAGGAACTATTCAAAAGTGATTTTGCAAGGCTTTTCTGGAATTAGCTGCTGGAAAGCATAAATGGCTGACATTAAAATGAAATAGTGCTGGCTGCCATTTTAATGCCAGAAGCTACTGGGAAAGGACAGTGGCCAGAGAAAGACAATTCCAACTCTGAGTTTTAAATAAGTTGTCAAGTTATTTTGTAATTAATGCTGACATTGTGGGATCCACCCTGCAATGTAAATGCAACACACTGGAAATCTTCAGGACTCCAGGAGATGATGATCTTCACAACAGAAAGTGTTCCTGTAACATAAAATACTTATTTTTTGTACTTGTAATTATAAATCACTAAGAACTTTGAAACATGCAGGGCAGCACAAAATATTTTTGATTAACAACTTAATTTGTTCCAATGGCTGTAACAATTTCTAAGATGATGAATTTAGCAAATTTATTTCAATATGAATGATCTGAGACCACATTACATCAGCGACTTGGATCAAAAAGATCAAATTGTGATACAGAACTGCAACAAGAGCAGTTGTTGTGCGCGTTAGCCTGATGACTTGTATCTTAGTTAACATTGACTGTACAATTTGGTGGCATCCAGATATAATCACGGCAGGCATGTCACATTCCATAACAATGTGACATTTAAGCAGGGCTCTAATTTATCCTTCACAATGCTTAGCCACAGGACTTGTTCCATATGAAACGCAAAGTTAAACAAAGAAAACAAGTAGGAAATCACTGCCAGATTAAAAAAGTACCACATTGCAAAAGTATTAAGTGAGCTGTGAAACATTTTGGTTGAATTTGCGTCAACAAAAATGTTTGAATATATTTTACAATTTTCTTATTCCAAATGTGTATGAGGGTTTCTGGACTCTTTCTGAACTAGCCATAGCCTTTTGGAAGCATTAATGAATGAATGCAGCCAACATCTGGAACTGATAATGGACAACTGAACAGTTTCCTTTCTTATTTAGTCTACAAAAGCTGTTCAGGGTTCCATAGCATAGTTCCTTCTCTCTCTCAATATGTTGTTTTTTTTGTTTGTGACGGGTCTCAGTGTTGGACGGACACCCCCTCCCACCCTCTACACTGTCAGCTTGAGCCTAGAATAGGACAACCAGTTCTTTCAACATACAACTTTAAGTCAGACATTATCAACTCGCATTTACATAGTGCCCTTTTCATTTAAAAAAAAACTCTAATCACATTACCGAGGGGAAAAAAAAGTACTGGTACCAACATTCCCTCATTTTTCTTCACAATGCGTAGCCTATAGTTACACTGTGCAGTCCCCTGCCTCATTGTAGTGCATGCATAGAGACTTGGAGACAAGACTGTTGTGCAAACATGGGCTGAACATCTCCAGTGTCACACAGTCCAAACTGCTGCATACTTGCACAACTTAAGAGGAATGCTGGCTGGCACTAAATTGGAAGGTATGGAGTTCTGACTGAAAACATGGTTAATGACATGTTTCTGAGCCATAAAACCAAAGGCTTGAATGAAGTGCAACTGGAAGCATAGTGGTAATATTGCTGGACTAGTATTTCTGAGACCCAGGTCATGATCTGCTGTCAATTGTTCAAATCTCATGGTGACAGATGGTAGAATTTGATTGCAATTTATAAAGCTAGTTTCGGTAATGTTGGCTATTAATCACTGTAAATGCGCATTTGCTTTTACCAAAGAACATTACTTCCTTTTGGGAAAAAGTCTGCCATCTTTTACCTTGTCTGTTCTACATGAGACTCCAGTCCGATAGTAATGAGGTTGACTCCTTAACTGACCTCTGAAATGGCCTGGTAAGACACTTGGGTCAAGAGAAATTAGGGATGAGCAGAAAATGATGACCTTGCTTGAGTCACTCGCGTCCCATGAAAGAGTTTTTTTAAAAAGAATGTTTGCCCAAGAGGTCTATTCTGACTCTTTGCTAGAACAAAGCAGAGATAATTGTAGTGACCCAAGCCTTGCTCATAGCCATATCTTCCAATAGTTATCCAAGTACCTCTTCAAAAATTCCATTGAGCTGTAAACAAGATGATTTGTCATGGCAAAACATTGCAAGCTTCTACAATTTTCAGTATAATTTTTTTTTGTAACTTGTCTCCTTAAGACCATCATGAGAATCATGAGGATTGTCTAAAGTATATATGATTATTGTGCTGTCAATGGTAGCAAGCTTTGAATTGTTGTAGTCTTTGAAGCAACAATATTCCCTGACAGATAGTAGGAACTGCTGATGCTGGATTCTGAGATAACAAGGTGTAGAACTGGAGGAACACAGCAGGCCAGTCAGCATCAGAGGAGCAGGAAAGCTGAAGTTTCAGGTCTGGACCCTTCTTCAGAAATGGGGGAGGGGAAGCGGGCTCTGAAATAAATAGAGAGGGGGAGGCAGTGATAGAAGGTGGATAGTGGATTGGATAGGTGGGAGAGAAGACGGACAGGTCAAGGAGGCAGGGATGAAGCTAGCAAAGGCCCTGCTTGTGATCACTGACATCTGAAGTTATCATTCTTTTAGGCCAAATCCTAGAGTTGCATCAGGTCTATTTCTTGCACTTTTCCATGTGGATAGTGGACTGAGACACTGTCACACTATTTAAAACTGTAGTACAGTGGTGAGTTTTGGCAGCATCCAGATACTATGTAAGCATATGCGTAATGATAGAGTTCCTCTAGTGTAGGCTCAGTGTAGTTATTATTATTATTATTTGGAAAATTGGGTTGTAAAAAGAACAGAACCAATTAGAGCTTTAAGGTTATAAGATTTGTATTTCTATATTATGTATGTTAAGAAGGGAAAGACATTGATTTGGCTTCAATTTTGAGTTTTGAGTGGTGCCAGGCTGTCTGAATTTTTGACAACATCCAACAAAATGAGCTCTTCAGGATTTTAAATAGTTCAGTGTATTAGAAACAAGCACAGAGATGAGAGGGAAAGACAGAAACATAGCAACAGTGCCCTATGACACAGGAAGATATAAATACAGAACCATCCAGAAGGTGGGACAGAGTGTGTAGGTGTCTTCCAAAGAGAAGCAGGTCATTTAGAGAGAAAAGGCCTGAAGCAGCAGAGTGCAGTTTAGCAGTCTCCAAAAGAGTAAAAACAGAGAAATTAAGTTCTGGTTGACATAAATGTCAGTAAAAGTAAAGGTTGTGGAAGAGGAGTTTAAGGAACATATTTTAAGAAATAAGTGAGTTGCATTAGCAGTTTGATTAAGGGTCTCACGATAGAGAACATAGCATCTAGTGGTTATAGAAATTTGCTGACAAGAAACCAATTACAGCTGTACTAATTTAAAAAAGAATTTCTAAGTGTTGACATTGGTGATCCTTCACTGAGGTTTGAATATCTGTAAGTTTGTGGTCAAGAGTAAATGGATTGAATCATTATTTCCAATAATTGCAAGACTATACAAGGTTATTTGAAACACTATAATATTGTTAGCGTTTTTTGTACTTTTGTTAAAAACACATGGGCAGACTCTTGTGAATATGCAGTGTCTCTGGCCACGATGGTAGACAAATGGCAAAAATAAGGTTTGTAGCTCAACCAGTTTCATCTTTGGAGCCTGACTTCTCCGGTGTTACCAACAGCTGAGATTATAAAAGTTCCTATATCTTTTTGAATAATTTTAACAATACAATGCTCCCAAGACAGTGTTAATTGAGGAATTCCAACATTGGTGCTAACTTCTGTGAGTTTTACTTGGAAATGAGGTTCTGTGTGCCAGCAGCTGCCCATCCTGTCCACAAAGTGGCCAATCAATGTATGTAACGGACAGCATTCCTTAATCGTGCACAACAGAGGCCACTGTTTAAGGCTTTGACAATTTGACAATTGGAAAAGTATTTAATGCAATGACAACAAATACACAATGTTGGTCAGTGGAAGTCTTAATATGGGACATATCCATGTGATGGATCACTTCATTAAAATTACATCTATATGATGAGAGAGAGCATGAATAGTGACTCTCAAGGGTGTTAAAACATTTTACACTTATCTGTGAGAATGTTCTCTGAACTCCTAAACAAGCATCTTCCAGTAGGCACAATTTCTGCAAGACTTCTTTTTAGGGTTTTCAAAACCCTGCACGACAGGTGAAAATGAATGTGATCATATGTGAAAATAGTGCATAAGGGAAATATAATATTCCTATGACCTTTACAAAGGGACTAGACCTCAAGAGTATGTGCATTTTATGCATTGGGCCATTCTGATCTGCCAAAACACAACATGAAGATGCGACAAGGTTGGCAGGCTCAGGACCTCTCTTCCCTCCAAAAACACTAATTTTCATATTTTACATCCAGATTCCTGCCTCCTTGTAAAAACAAAAGTATGGCCCTACAAATCTATATTGCCTGCTCTCTGTGCCCTTTTCTATAATAGGACAGGCAAATTTGCACAGAATTCTATGATTATTGTCAGGCTGGTACTATGCACAGATTGTTTTTTAGATATTTGATATTTTACTTTAATATTTCTAGAACCTAGAATATTTGCAACTGTACTTTATGGCTACATTTACTCAGATGAACACTTTGGCTGCTATGCTTTTCAATTAAATGTGTTTCCTCACCAAATGTGTTGCTTTGTACTTGGCCACATGAAGCTACATCTGTCATATGTCTGTTTTCTTGGACTGCTTTGCAATCGCCATCAGTGTTTGACAAAACCCCCCAAGGTTGTACAGCCAATGAATTTCAGCTTATTTTTACATTAGAGTAGAACATGATGTGATGGGCGATGAGTGCTGTGACAACAGGATGAGTAGTCTATGAAAGGATTTCTATAGGTTACTGTTGAAATGTCTTGAGATCCTTCAAGAAAAGCTGCAACACAGGAAGGAAAATATGTACAAGAGATGAAGGAAGCAGTAATACAAGGAATGGAGAAGGCATGGATTAGAGAAGGCAGTAGAGGTAAGAGAGACAGAAACTATGGATTGTACCTCAGTAGGCATTATAGCTTCAGAAGTGGAGATGCATTTGCCAGAAAATTAAAACTATAAATAAAGAACTTTGTTTGCAAGATGATGATGTGAATAATGAGAAACATACTGAACTGTTATTTTTCTTTTCTACTTTCCTATAATCTCAGGAAGATGTGACCAGTGCAAAAGATATATACCTCTGTTCATCCCCCATACTGTGTCAAACAAATTTCTCCTCATCAGATAATATAAAGAACAGATAAAACTAAGTCTCAGCATTAATCATACAGCCACTAATTGTGGCAGAAGACATGACATAAAATTGCAATTTTTCTGCCAGCTAATTAATATACAAATTTTAGGAACGATCTGACTTTCCAACAGAAACACCTATTGTCTTTACAGCTCTTTTTACAGCTTCTGTTGACACTGGGGAAAAATCTCCATTTAAAATAAAGGTACGGTTGAACAGAAAATTTAAACTTTTCTTTTACTAAGCATCCCACAACTCATTCTCTCCCCCACCCAGTAGTATACTTAGATTTTCAGAAGGCTTTTAATAAAATCCCTCACAAGGGACTGTTTAGAAAAATTAGACCACATGCACTGAAATGGATTAATGATTGGCTAACAGAAAACAGAGCAGAAATAAATGGGTCCTTCTCATGTAGGGAGGATGTGACTCATGGGATACTACAAAGATCACTACTAGGGCCCCAGCTATTCACAATCTATAACAATAATTTGGACGTGGGGACCAAATACAGTATTTCTAAATTTGCAGTTGATGGAAAGTTAAGTGGGAACGTGTTGTAAGGAAGATGTAGAGTGAATTCAGGATAATTTGGACAGGCTTAGTGAATGGACAAGAAAATGGCAGATAGAATATAATGTAGAAAAATGAGAGGTTATCCACTTTGGTAGAAGGATCAAATGTGCAGATTATTTCATAGAATCCCTACAGTGTGGAAGCAGGCCATTCACCCCATCAAATCCACAATGACCCTCCAAACAGCATCCCGCCCAGACCCACCCCCCCCCCCCCCCCCCCCACCCTATCCCCGGAAACCTACATTTCCTATGACTAATGCACCTAGCTTGCACTTTCCTGGACACTATGGCCAATTTAGCATGGCCAATCCTCCTGGCCTGCATATCTTTGGAGTGTGGGAGGAAACCAGAGCACACAGAGGAAACTCACACAGACACTGGGAGAATGTGCAAACTCCACACAGACAGTCGCCTGAGAGTGGAATCAGATTGGGTCCCTGGCACTGTAAGGCAGCAGTTCCAACCACTGAGCCATAAATGGTGAGAGATTGAAAAGTGTAGCTGTTCAAAAGGTGCTATGTGTCTTTGTCAAAAGGTCACTGATGGCTAATAGCAGCAAGCTATTAGGAAGGTTTATGGAATTTTGTCCTTTATTGCAAGAGGATTTGAGTACAGGAATAGTAAGGTCTTGTTTCAATTACATGGGAGCTTGGTTAGACCATACCTGGAGTACTGTGTACAGTTTTGGTCTCCTTATATCAGGATATTATTGCCATGTATGGAGTGCAAAGAAGGTTCACCAGACTTGTTCCTGTGATGTGGGACTATCCTATGAAGAGATTGGGCAAACTGGGTCAGTACTCTCCAGAATTTCAAAGAATGAGAGGGGATGTCATTTCAGGTCAATGGCCTTTCACCAGAACTGATTGGGAATAAAAGTGGAAAATTTAATTAACTCTCTTTAATGATCCATTTATCTATGTATTTAGGCTCCCTGGCCTCAAAAAGTCATTGACTGCAGCTTTGCTTTTGGCAGAATACAAACTCAAAACTGCTCCAACCATTTCCCACAAACCAGCCATGTATTCTAGGTGTAACAAACACAGAGAATGCTAGAGAAACTCAGCGTCTTGCCACATCTGTGGAGAGAGAAACATTGGTGATATTTTGAGTCAGGTATGAATTTTCTTTATAACAGTTCTCTTGTAAAAATGGGCAATTTTAGATTTTCTATTTTGTAATAAATCTTCCAAATCTTTGCTCACTCACATGACTTATAGACAGATTTTAGTAGCCTCTTTATGTCATGTTTACAACCTATTTTCCTACCGATCATGTGTATTTGACAAATTTGGTAACCATTCCTTCCATCCCTTCATCTAAGTCATTTGTGTTCATTGATAACAGTTGTGGTCTCAACATTAATAAATATGCACAGCACACTTTACATCTGGCCAAACAGAAAAATTCTGACTTATGCCAAATCTCTACTTCCTGTGAGCTAGCTAACTTTCTATTCATGCCAATATGCTGTCCCCTACACAATGAGGTTTTATTTTTGGCAGTAATCTTTGCTGTGGCACTTTATCAAATTCCATCTGGAAATTTAAGTACTGTACATTCTCTAATTCCCTTTATCCCCAGCACATGTTACTTCCTCAGAACTCCACTAGATTGATCAAACATGATTTTCCTTTCACAAAACCATGTTTCCTCTGCCTGATTACCTTGAACATATTGATTGATGTGCCCTACTATACCCTATTAAATAATAGCTGCTAACATTTTCCCTGTAACATATGTTAAGCTAGCTGGCTTACATTAAACTGCTTTCTGTTACTTGCCATTTTTGAATAAAGGAATGACATTTACTATCTTCCAATCTAATGGGTCCTTCCCTGAACCTAGGGAGTTTTGAAAAAAAACAATGCAACTATTACTTCACTTGCCACTTCTTTTTCAACCCTTAAATAAAGTCCATTAGGACCTGGACACTTCGTAGCTCACAGCTTCAAATTCAACAGTACCACTTCCCTGCTGATCGTAATTTTCCTGAGTTCCATTTCCTGATTTAATGTTGCTTCTTGCGTCCTCTATAGTGATGATTAATGCAAGCTATCTGTTTAGTTCATCTTTTCACTGTTTATTTTCCATTATCAATTTTCCAGACTCACTTTCTATAAAAACCAATGCTACATTCTTAACTCTTAACTAGAAACTCTTACTTCTGTTTTTATATTTCTGGCTAGTTTGCTGTAGTACTCTAATTCTTCCCTCTTTATTTGTTTAATCATTTTTTGCTGTTTTTTATAATCTATTCAATCTCCTAAACTGCTACCTTTCTTTGCACAATTGCATGCGTTTTCTTTATATTTTATATTTATATTCTAGTTAAACACTGTTAATAAGTCCTTCCTTAGATTTTTTCTTACATTTTAGAAGGTATCTATTCTGTGTATTTTGAACTATGCCTGAAATGTTTGCAACTGTATCTCTTTGACTTATCCTTGAACTTAATTTGCCAATTAACTTTAGACAGCTCTGCTTTCATGCCCTCATAGTTTCCCTCATTTACAATCTAAAAAATAATCTTGGACCCATTCCAGTCTTGTGGTGGCACTGTGGCTCATAGTGCCAGGGACCCAGGTTCGATTTCAGCCTTTGGCGACATGTGGAGTTTGCACATTCTCCTCATGTCTGCATGGATTTCCTCTGGGTGCTCTGGTTTCCTCCCACAAAATAAAGATATGCAGGTTAGGTGGATTAGTCATGCTAAATTGCCTATAGTTTCCAGGGATGTACAGGCTAGGTGGATTAGCCATGGGAAATGCAGTGTTACAGGGATAGGTGTGGGCATGCGTGGGATGCTGTTTCGAGAGTCAGCATGGACTCAATGGGCAGAATGGCCTGCTTCCACACTGTAGGGATACTATGATTGCATTTGGTTCGATACGCTGGCTGAAATAGAGTGCTAATTTGACTTTTTTTCATCTTTACGATTGCCTAAGGAAACAGACTTGATTTGTTGTATAAATATATAGAGAAATTAATTTGAACCAAATTAGATAAATATATAGCATCAGCATTCATACTTTCACCTCAGGCACAGTACAATAAATATATCAGAATGAAAACATTTCCTTTCTAAAGAAATCATAAACTTCTGCCTCATGAGGATTTAATGTGTTGTATTTTCTTTTAGGTTCTCTCTCTCTCTCTACTATATAGAAATATAATGATTTGAACAAGATTAAAAGGTTTGAAGAGAGGTAAAACCTTTGTTATTGATATTATAATGACTCGTCCTGTGAGAATTTTAAATGGTTGTAAGCCCATTGCTATTACATGGTTCATTGGCTCTGCAGTATAAACTGAGTGGATGTGGGGGTGTGGGTGGGGGTGAAGGGTGGGTAGAAGGTAAAACGCAAAACAGAGACCATAGCGGAAGCCTCGGTTAGAGCTTTCAAAAGGCCCTTGAATCTGCACTATGGTTCAAGACTCCTCTAAGGGACTGTGAGCCACGTGTCCTGGAGACATCGGTAGGACACTACAAAAATTGCAGAGATAGGGGTGGGGGTCCTGGCTAAAGTGTTACCTGTGCAAAGGATCCAGCTATGGTTGGAGAGCTGTGTGTGGGTACACTCCAATCTGTTGAAAATTGCTGATGTTTGGAATGTTGCTTAGAATCTTGGAACTGGATACCTTTTTTTAATACCTCACAGGAGTCTGACCAAGTCTGCAACAATCTGGACTTCTGTCTTTGACTTGAAGTGTTAATTAACTGTCTGCCTTCTATCCGAGGGATATTAAGGTAGACTTGCAAATTGTTACCTTGGAGCAAAACTGGAATTAGGGACTGGCTGCATATTCATTTTCAGTTTTCATTTCTGTTCAAGTCTTAAATATGTACAAATGCATCCCTCATGACTGAATTAAGTCCCCTTGTAATGAGGTAGGGCAACAGGATGTGGGGAGATTACCGATTTGCCTTAGCAATGAAGAGAAGCAGTCATGTTCCCTGTTGTGCATTTGTGCTACAGGAATAATCATGTTACAAGCAAGAGGCCTTCAATTTTGTATGGCATTTGACACCCTTCCAATATTGCAAACAGCTCAAGTCAAGCCTCTCCTCACTGCATGGTGCATTCCTCTCTTCCACAGAGATGCTCTTGTCTGGTACTGCTACATTACTGTATCCGAAGCAGCCCAAGGCAGAGGTTTATGATTTCTTCAGAAAGGAAATGTTTTCCTTGTGATATATTTATTGTACTGTGCCTAAGGTGAAATTACAAATGTGCACACTATATATTTATCTAATTTGGTTCAAATTAATTTCTCTACATGTTTATACAACAAACCAGGTCTATTTCCATCGGCAACCCCAGTTCAACTTCTCATTGTTGCTACTTTGTGGGCTCAATGTCTCATGTAGTGCGGGCCCCCCAGGGTGTCATACAGTACCACATTTCATGCTCCTCACCCTTTAGTGGAGACTCAAGCTGTGTGTGCAAGCACCCACTAAAGATTTGGGAATGAAGTGAAATAGGCACGATAACCAGACCAGCAGCTCTCTGGGGCTATACTATCTAGGCTCACAAACAAAGTGACCTTCAAAGATGAAGCACTAAGATTTTCTGACACCTGAAGCCCTCCATGACACTGTCAACAAGAGAGCTATGAAATAAATTGAAGTTGTGATTAGAGATCAATGGTTTTGCAAATCTAGTTTAGACAAACTCCTGCCTTGTCAGTAAATTTACTTCAAATGCAAAACATGCCATTCTCACATGATTGATACAGTTTTTTTTTGCTGGTGAATATAAGGGTAACATATGGCAGGCAGGGAAAAGTCAAGACAGCAACTGAATTGAGCAATTAAAGGATGAGGTCATAAACGCTGAGAATACTGTTTATGAAATGGCTTCTGAATGTCACCGCAATTCAGATTAAATTATAACCTAAAACCTATTACTTTATTCTTCAGTTGTGAACATGATTTTTACATTTCTTTTTAGGTAATGAACGTTGTGCACAATGTTGACTATTATCAAAGTGCTAAGTTGTCTGACGTTAGTGTATCTGTAAAACTGCCGTTACTCTTGTTTAAAGTACACAGTAACTTGCCTCGAACAAAATCAGTGCCAGATAACAGATTTTGATTATTTCATAATGCTTATACTTCCTAGGGTTAATTTTACCTCTTCAATAGGGTACCTTGCAATAACTTTTTGATATTTGCTATGCCCAATGAGAGTTTTTTCCACCGAACTAATTGGGGAGTTAGCATAGATCGTGATTTTTCTCTCTTATATTTAGGAATCGTCCTTTGTATTGAAAATGGAAGGTACTGATCATGCTAGTTGTTGTAAAACTTATCCATTTCTCTGGTATTGTGCCTCTTGCTCTGAAAACTGCTGTTAATATACCCGACACAAAGTTTATCTCCCAATCCTCTAATTTACAACCCACTACTCCAATATCTCCTTTTTTCTCCAAAGTTATTTAACATGTTGCCATCCATTTTTCCTGCAACTCTGTCTGAATCTCTCTAAAGAGGTTTCAATCCATGCCACATCATGAAAAGCCCCTAACTAAATTCTTAAACAGCATAATCTGTGACAGTGCCATACCTCTTAATCCTCATTAACCTCTCTTCAGTCTTTGACATTACCAGTTCTCCAATGTCTTCTATTATGTAGCTGAATAGAACTATTCCCATACATTTGCACCCTCATATACCCAAGTGTAGATAACAGCATCTTTTGCAATGGCTTCTCATTTTGCTCCAGCACAACTTGCTCTGCATTCCCACACAATCTTTCCTTGGCTAGTTGTTTTATAATCTGATACGAAGTGAGTTTTGTGTCAAAGGTGCAGTTGTCCAGATGAGGTATTAAACTGAAGTTTTGGTCTTTCTGTGGGTATTAACAATCCCCATAGTACATTCTGAAGAAGAGTAAGATATTCACTGGTGTCCTGGTTGATATTCATCAACATCCAAGTAACATTCCCATCATACCCAATGATGTATCCAATAAGACAGAATCTAACCATCTCCCCTTGATATTCAATGGCATTACAACACTGAATTCCCAACTATCAACATCCTGGGGTTACCACTGACTAGAAACTGAACAGGACTAAAATCTGCAGCTGCAGGAGCAGGTCAGAAGCCAGGAAACCCACAGCAAGGAATGCCTCTCTTGATTCCCTAAAACCTATCCACTGTCTACACACCATAAGTCAGGAGTGTGATGGGAATCCTCTCCACTTTCCTGGATGGGTGCAGCTCCGACAACGCAAGAAGCTTGATACCATCCAGGACAAAGCAGATAGCTTGATTGACACCACATCCACTCCCTTCACCAATAACACGTAGTAGCAGCACTATATACTATCTACCAGATGCACTGCAGAAATTCACCAAAGATCCTTAGATAATACCTTCCAAACCCATGACAGCTTCCATCGAGAAGGACAGGGGCATCAGATAGACGGGAACACCACCACCTGCAAGTTCACTTCTAGACTACTCACCATCCTGACTTGGAAATATCTCATTCTTCCTTCACTGTCACTCAGCCAAAATCATGAAATTCCTTCCCTGTCAGCTTTGTGGGCCCAGCTTCACAAAATGGGCTGCAATGGTTCAAGAAGCAGCTAATCACCACTTTCTCAAGGGCAAATATGGACGGACAATAAATGCTTGCCCAGCCAGCAAACCCATATCCCATGAAAAAATGGAGAAAAACACAAAGCACATTGATTGGTGATTCACCTTCTTGTTTCTCCAATCTTCTGTGCAAGTCATGGTCTTGTTTAATTACAACAACAATTTCAGAAATTTGATTTCATGCATAGCAATATGAAAGCAAATAAATGTAAATCATTATTGAAAAATCTAACCTGCATTAAACTCATGCCACATAGATACCACTTGCAACTAGTACAGGTATAATTGTCAGGCACTGCCCACGATCTGAATAACTTTTGTACAAATTCCAGTGAATTGTGCCATGCTCTTATTAATTTGGACTTTCATCTAGATATGAACATTTTTCTACATTATAATTTGGAAATGAAGTTAATACTGCTATGATTTTAGGACTAGCCACGTTTATATTATGATCTGATTAGGCCCCAGTAACATTTAGTCTTAAATTAGACAAAAGGTGAGATGCTTATTGAAAGAATAAAGCTACTGGATTCCACAGTTTGAACTAACAACAATACTTTACATGCACACTAGAATACTAATATAATCTACAATCCATGTACAGCTTATTTCTAACACCCAAAATTAATAAGTGGTAACATGGAAATAGACTAATCAAATACCCCATAATGCACATCACATAGCACATAACAGATTCGACTGGTTTCTCAGCCACCTCCCCCGAGATGGTATGACACAGTGGGTCATCGAATCTCATTAAACATCACAAGGGTTTACAGTTCTTCACTTTTGCTGATCTGGACTTGAAAGTCCCTCTTAAGAATCATTGCAGCATGGGTTGCCCAATGATTCTCCAGATTTTGGTTCATACTCGCTGAAAATCTACACTGCAACATTTATTCACTGGCACAACTCCAGCAATTCACCGAAAACTACCTTCAGCAAATGCTTCTTGAGCTCTATTCTTAATCAGTTTTATCAAACAAATGCTGCTCACATGCTTATCAACCCCACTCTCACCTGTCCTGACTTATTTATGGCACCCAGCTTCTTTGAGCCACCGCAATTTCTAGAACTTTGCCTGACTATTGCCGCTTCATTACTTCTAGAACTAGACCTAATTTCTAACAGCATACAGGTATCCAACTGCTTTTGGGACTTAACTCACTGTATCCAGTTCAATTGTTGTCCCCACAAAACAGTTTCTATAAAAAACACTCCTAACATGGAGTCTGCTCTGTTTCCTTCACAGAGTACTGATTCTCAGTCCCTGTCTATAATCTTTTGAACTGCTCTTCATTGACCCCTGAACTTTTGTGAGTGACCAACTGAAAACTGTGCAATTGACCTTCCCTTATTGCTGGGCAGAATTGGATGTTGCCACTGAGCAACGTTTGGAACTGTCTGTTCCATAAATGTCACTAGTCATTGATGGCTAGCTTGCTCAGTCCAGAAAATCATGATGACAACTTTTACAGTCCTGCTAAATTGCAGTCTCATTTTTATATTACAGCAGACAAATTAAAATACATTCAGTATTAGGATAAATCATCATATCTTTGTGTTGTTAATAGAGGTGACAAGAAGAGATACAAAACAATACTGGAAATGGAGGACAGAAATCCGATTAGGTTTCATATCAGGCATGACTGGTTAAAAGAGAGTTGCAGCCATTTCTGTATGAGGGTGGAATGTGAATTAGTTCATTCTTGTTAGAGACAAACTGATTAGGATTTAGTCAGAAAAACTTTGCTCGGAGCAAAGTATACATGGGAAGGTGCAGAGACATTGAAGGAATATGGTTATCCAAAAACCAAATTTATCATTTGCACAAAGAGGTTGTGTTTGAATACAGCAACATCATAGAAATGCAAATACATTAATCTGTAATTTTAACACCTCAAAAGTAGAAGATAGCACACTTGTTGGCAAGCAAAAGTTGAATATTGCAGCCAGTCAAGTAAATGTCTTTGCTTTTCTTCTCAGGGAGGCGATGGTCTAGTGGTATTATTGTGGACAGTTAACCCAGAGACCCAGATAATGTCTGGGGACCTGCGTTTGAACCCTGCCATGCCAGGTGGTGGTATTTGTATTCAGCTTAAAAAAAAAATTCTGGAATTAAGACTTGATCATGAATCCATTGTTGGAAAAACCCATTTGCTTCTCTGATGTCTTTCAGGGAAGGAAACTGCCATCCTTTCCTGGTCTGGCCTACATGTGACTCCAAACCTACAACAATGTGGTTTATGCTTAACTGGGCATGATGGACAATAAATGCTGGCTTAGCCAGCGACACTCTCATCCTGTGAATGGATGAAAAAAGGTTGCCCCTTCTCAGTGGTAGCTTCAATGGCTGTGTGTACGCATCAAATCTTTTCAGTCTGTGTCAGGAAATTCTTACTCTTAAACTGCTGGTAAGTCTATGCTAAAGTGTATAGACTCTTTACTTCATGTACCTCAGTGGTTGCTGCATTGATGAAAGCAGCATGCTCACTTCCTCACTCATACTACTTGAGGGGTGCTTCTAGCTTGGCATGACCTCTCTCACTGGTACTGTGGATTGTCTCTGGGATGATATGGAAATTAAATCCTTTGTTTAAACTTGCATATTTCAAATCATCTCATCATCTGACATCTGACTCAAATCTGTCAAAGCTATTTATTCACCAAGCTCTGTTACACTTTGAGTTACATCCTTAGCAGGTGTATCAATGAGCTGAAGCATGGCATGTTGCTCATCGGCTGTCTGATTGAAAGCGTTCCCATGTATCTGCTGTCCTGTCCTTCCAAATGGTAGAAGTCACAGGTTTGGACGTCCTAAAGAAAAGACCCTAAGGAGCCTTGGTGACTAACACAGTGCATCCTGTAGGTGGTACACACTGCTGCTACTGAGTGTCAGTGATGAAGTGGGTGAACATTGACAGTGTTAAATGGGATGTCAATCAAATGGTTTATCCTGGATGGCGTCAAACTTTTTAACTTCCTTTTAGCTTATACATAACTGGGAATTGGATGGGGTCTGGGTCTGGGTGGGATGCTCTTCAGAGTCGGTGCAGACTCGATGGGCTGACTGGCCTCTTTCTGCAACTGTGGGGATTCTAAGATCCTAACTCTTGAGTCCTTTTGGAGCTGCATTCCTCTAGGCTGCCTTGTGCTGTGTAGATGGTAAAGAGACTTTGGGGAGTCAGGAGGTGAAATACTTGCTACACAATCCCCAGCCTCACATCTGCTCTTGGTAGTCACAGTATTTATATGGCCAGTCTAGTTCAGTTTGAGATTTGTCATCGTATTTTGTGGTGTGTCCTGACCATGGATCATAACTCCAATCACCTGTAAACTTTTCAAAATTTAATTACAATGTGTGCTTTTCAAAAAAGGAGGAAAGATACAGACAAGATAACTGTGGGCATAAATTCAGTGGCCATCTGGGGAGGAATTCAGGAATGTGAATCTCGACAGAGTCTGGAAAACCTCAAATAAGAAGCCTAAAAAGGAAGAGATAATGAAAGACTGACTACCCGATCACCTCTCCCAGCAGGGAACCATCTCCTACAGACATGTTTATGTTTTACCTTTCCAAGAATTGACAAGAAAAGGGGGTTAAAACCAAAGTTCAACATTGGTTTGTGTGTGTTAGTGGCCTGATGTCTCTCTGTATGGATTAGTATCCAGTGAAGGTCACGGCTTTGAGAAACACCATAAAATACCCCTGCAGTGCAGGTAAAGGAAGGGCAAAAAAGAGTGCTGGAAGCCAATAAGCCAGAAAGTAAACCAAAAGGAAATAGAACAACAGAAGGATTCTCTCGGTCTGAGTGCTGGAAGCCAGCAACCACTGTCCCAAGGAACCAGGACTATCAACTTACAAAGCCAAGAATCTCGATATTGACAATTCAACTACCAGCATCAACATGACTGGTAATACCTAATGCAATGGCTGCAAAGTTTACCTATCTGCTCTTCTGAACAATATAAAGATTGATACATTTTTTTTCAACATTGTACCTTTTTGGACTCGCCTCTGATTTCTAATCAGTGCAATGTGTTACTATTTCTTCTTATGTTTAGTAATTCATAACTCACTCTATTTGTTAATTCAAGAAAGCCTGGTTAAATTTGCTCCTTTTAAAACATAAGTACATTTAAGTCTGGAAGGACTGATTACTTTCAAAAGTATCTTTTTGCTACCAACCGAGGGGTTGAGTGAATAACCAAAGGAAGGCAGTTCACTCCTCCTCTCTTCGAGCTTGACAGTTTCATGCATCCCATCTGTAACCGTGATAAATTAGGGGAACCTTGCCTGGGGAGCAGTCGTAACAGTGCTAAAGGCACCCTTCAGCATCAACCCTTTCAGACCATATGCAACAGGATTCTTCTTCTTAAAGCATAAGAGAGTGTTCAAAGATAATAGAGGAATTTTGATAGAGTAGATAAATTGTTTCCACTGGCAGGAGGGTCAGGGTCCATAGCCAGTGAGCATGGTATTGGCCAAAATGAAGGGGGAATGAGGATAACTTATTATAATGTAGTTATTTTTACCTGGAATTCATAACCCAAAAGGGAACTTTCAAAAGTAATTGAATATATAAGTGAAAAAGGACAATTTGCAGAGTCATAGGAGAGGAGTTGGGAAATGGAACTGGCTGAATGGATGAATTAAAGAGCCTGTACAAGCATAATGAACCAACTGTGACTACCTTGCGTATTGTATGATTTTATGAAGAAAATTAGGTTCCAGAGTCCATGGTTAAGTACCTACATGTTTAAGCATCTGTGCTGACATCTTTTAGTTCAAGCATGGGCAGGTCCTTCATATCAAAGCACTGAGTCAGAAACATCAGGAATGAAAGAGAAAGTTATCAAAAGCACCAAAATATCTTGCATTGTATAAATGTTAATGTTATCACCTATATACCTTTCTACACCTCTGTATCCCATGTGTCAGTCACCTGGTAAGATCTTCCTTACAGCATCCATCACCTTCATTATATTCAGGAAGGAAAAACAAGCACAGCATGTTTCAAGCTAAACAAAGCTTCAGTTCATGGGATAATTTTATCATTGTTATCTGTCCCAGATGTGTGGTGTTTTTGTAGCAATGCATTCTCATGCTCGCTGTTGCCAGTTATAATTTGAGTGATCTCCCTTGCTGGTTGGTGAATGGTTATGTTATCAGTACTCCTTGTACTTACTATCAGTTCTTCAAGTGGCCCGGTGGCTCACTGAAAGCCCAACAAGATTGATCTTCTGTTTCCAGGCTATTAGGATATGTCAGAATAAATTAGAATGGATTGAGATTGATATATAGAAAATAAACTTGTCTCAGTATCTGGAAAAAGATACATTTTGAAATAGTATGTTGATTGTTCTGAAAGAATGTGGAATCTCACTTCCATTTCTGCAGGCAGCCTTGACTGTTCCACTGGAGGTAGAAAAGATTATCCTTTCCCCACAGGAGCTAAGTGACTTTGTCTTACAATCAGCCAATCTAGGGATTGTATGGCATACCTCTGGAGCAGGTGGGACTTGAACCTGGGCCTCCTGGCTCAGTGGCAACAACATTACCACTGTACCACAAGATCCCAGACTGAGTGATTTTTGTTTGACCAATCAGTTGCTCCACCTGATCTTTAAACAATTTCAAGCCACCACTCAAAGAATATCCTGGGAGAGGCCTGAAAGTTGGTTGTTTATGCTGTCCTTTTGAAATGTGCAATTTATCTGGAACAATCTAAGAATATTAATCTGGAAAGCTATCTGATAACAAAGAATTAACAATAGGTATTTATCCAGCATTTGGTTTTGTGTCAGATAAAACCTTTCACCTCCATGTATCCACAGCAGCTAAGAACATACAGCTTATAAGATCTTAGGCCTCTGAGTAAATGTATATGGTTTAAAAACTAAAATAAATAACGGAATGCTGAAAAGCTGGTATTACATTTAAATTGGTAGAACCAAAATGAAAATTATCAATTTTTAAATCTGGAAGGGAAGTTCTTGAATGTCAGATTAAGATGTTACAAAATGGATGATTAATTGTCTTTATTCAACTCTGTGAAATTGTTGACATATGCTGATATGGTTTCCTGGATATTAGTTGTCTTCCAGTATCTCAATTACTGATCTACATCTGTGAGCCTAGGTAGTAATTATTTCCTGTTTCTCTTTCCACAGAAGATAACTGACCAATGAGCAGTTTCTTGAAGCACGTTCTATTTTATTTCAGATTTTCAAAACCAACAAGAGATTTTGTTGTAAATTGATAGCTGATTCTAATCTGAGGGATATGAATGCCTGAGCCTGTCATGTGATGTACACATATCTACACATTCAGAAAGGATACATTGAACTGAAACCATGAGGGAGACCTGGCTGATATCCCTCCTCACAATCCATTTTAATATGGATTACTACATCCAGGATGAAATCAGCTAACTGTGTGCACACGGATCCAAACTTGGATCCTCTAACCTTCATGACTTAGTTATACACTGCCTTTGACAACTGAGGTATGATGTGAAGCTAGGTGATTGTGTCCATTTTACTGTCTTTAAGACAGGCTATTTGATTCTTCCATGCATAAAACTGCTCATAGTGTGATCCAAGTTGGGGTGAGCCAAGTTCCCAGTAAGAGGATATGAACATTTGCCTTTTTAGGAAAGCATTGGTAAAGGATGAAGAGGAAAATGTTTCAACAGTGAAGGAGGCTGAATATGGAGGCCATTTTGTTTTGCTTTTAATATTGTCTTGATTCAAATTGGCAGCTAGATTCAAATCCAACTTGAACCAGCAGAAAGAAGCTCTTTCTTTCCTGACTGCATGCAACAGTCCCAAGCTAACTCAGTGTGAGGTCACAGAATGAAACAGCATTCACATTGGCAATAATTGAGCCACTTTATGTACAATTACCACCATATCAATGATATGAAGCATGCAGTGTCACACTGATATGTGAGTTATTGTACTTCAAAAGTTACAAAATTGAGTGCAGAATCACTCCGTTGTTTGGTGACTATAGAAATGCACTGATCATTCTTTCTCCTTTGAGTGCTTATCACTAAGTCACCAGCACAAGCAAAAAAGAATGAACTCGATTTATCTCTTTGTTACCTAGTTATAAGGCATTGCCTGAATGGAACACAGAGAATAGAGCAAGGAGCATTACGCTTGCACAATCTACCCAAGTTTTTTTTTCTGTCATTTTCAATGGGAGGAATATTAGGCAACTCCTCTTACTGCTCTGAAAAAGCTGCTTACAATGTGCCAGTAATTTCATGAAGAATACACCAGAGGAAAATCCATAAATGTGTAGCTGATGTTATTCTCATAATAAGATCACTAATTCTCCCTATTATTAGGACAGACCAGCTAATCCATAGCCAGTTAGTCTAACCCTGGATTACATAATGTTGCTACTTGATATCATAAATGTTCTACTTCCTAGCACATCTTTCATCGCTGAATACAAAACTCTTTCAAAAATACATAGGTTGAAAGCATTCAGAAATGGAAAATATTGTGCCCATCTAGTCATATTCAATTGGAAAATCTCAATTTCCCCTCAGACAGGCATCGTTGGAGAGATGGATTAGCCCCCTGTGGAAATAACTGAACATTCATCAGAGGAAGCCACACAAACAGTTGAGCCTGTGTTTGAACATCTCCTCTTCCAGCCCTCTTTTAACGGCTATTTTTCTCATTTATCCAGGTCCGCAAGTGGCTATTAAAACTAACGTTAGTATGTGCAAGCCTTTGAATGCATAGTTCATCCGTGTTCCTCTCCTCTGCGAGAACCCTTTCCCTCAAATTCATAGCAGTCAGTTTGTTTTGATTATCAGGGGTTCACAGCTGCTAAGCCCACCCTGTGTAAGCGCAGAGTAAAGAACAAGGGAATAGTAACCAAATATTCTAGAGAACCTTTAGCAAGGATTCCATGGGATTACTTTGTGCCTCTTGAGTTTCTTTTCTATTTTAAAAATAAGTTGAGTGGAACTGTAAACGTGGGAGAGACATTATCCTTAAAGTGTGATAAAAGTACTTGCTAAGGATGTGGCTGAATTTTTTTTTGTGTTTGATTGGTTAGAGATGGAAGCAGGCCATTTGGTCCAACAGGTTTTGTCAGTGTTTATGTCCTGCATGAGGCTCCTTGCACCCTCCTTCACTTAATCCCATCAATATGTCCTCTATTGCTTCCTCTGTCTTGCATTTATCTAGCTTCCTTTTTAAATGCTACTTTGTGCTATTTACCTCAAGTATTACTTATTGGTCGTGAGTTCCAAACATTAACCACATTCTAAAGTTTCTCCTTACCTATCTGGATTAATTCATGTCTACCCAAACTGTTTCTGTCGTAGAACAAAATATGCACAAAGATAAAGAACTAATGTCACTTGTATATAATCAGGTAAGGAGAACAAGCTAGAAGAAGCACATTAAGAGGGAGGTCTTAGACATAACAATGACCTCTTCAGTAAACTGTAATATATAGACGTAAATAGAGTGTAATACCATCAAGTGACAAAGTCTTACTTGTAAGAAGCCTCAGCGTCCAAGTGTACGTGTAAACACCCACAATTCAGAGTAAGTAAGGAGAAGTATTTAATGATGATAGAAACAGGGTTAATCTAAAGCCAAAAATAAAGCAGTTCCAAATCTTCTTCAATCTTGAGGGCTGCACTTCTGGATGTTGGCGTCTCAATTGTGTCCAGTTTATTCAAGGCAGAAGAAATAGAGGCTTGATATCATCAAGGACAAAGTAGCTCACTTGTTTGACACCACAGCCACAAAAATCACTCTCTCCACAACAAACACAGGAGGATCAGTGTGATCCATCTCCATAGACAGCACCTTCCACATCCATGACCGACACCATCTAGAATGACAACTGCAGCAGCTACATGGAAACATTACCAGCTGCAAGTTCTGTGCCAAGCCACCTACCTTCTTGACTTGTAAATATATTGTCGTTCCTTCGCTGTCACTGGATCAAAAACCTAGAACTTACTCCATAATAGCACTGTTGGTGTACCTGCATCAAATGGACTACAGCAATTCAAGAAGGCAGCTCACCACCAAAGGGCAATTGGGGATGACAATAAATATTGACCAAGCCAGTGAAGCCCACATACCCTAAATTAGAAAAAAATAGACAGAAGCAAAAGGAATGTAGGCCCCATTTGATTTTCTAGTTGACAGAGATGGGTGGAACTATTTGCTGCTCCTGCCGATTGTGTGTGGATTGTCTTGGAATGGTCATTGCATTGATACAATCCATGATTGTGAAACCTGCCCGCATAATTTATCTTTTGAAACCCTGGTATAATTTTGGTAAATCTGTTTTACCCTCTCTAAAGGCCAAAAATCATTTGAAGTTCAGCATTAAAGCCTGAAGGCAGTACTTACTAGCTAAGGCTTCACACAACTGAAGCATCTCTTTTACTCTACTTCACTTTTTTGGGTGATAATGGTCAATGTTGGATTTGGTGTTTCAATGTGTACAGTACCTGTGCGGTAACCAACAGTGACTGGTGCACATAGTCTCATAAATTTATGTTCTTCCACAGCTGTTAATCTTGCTTCAGTAAGACAATATCACCATTTGTATTTGTTGAGTGGAGGATCTTGAACATTATACATTTGACTCCATCTGCTATTGTTTGTCCACTCATTTGTCCTGTTTCTGCCCTTTTTTAGACTTCCTACCACCATCCACACAACTTATTTCTCCTACCTTGCCCACTTCCCTCCCGTTTCCAGTTCAACTTTAGAGTCAGTACTGTAATATAAATGATCCTTCTGAAAGAGCCAAGAACCATCACAGAATGTGATTTTCTGGAGGTTATCCTTCTGCACCAACAAAGACTTCGGGGAATATAAATTGTAGAAGAAATGGACATTGCTGTCCTTCCCCCACTTCATACAAAGTTTGCAGTCAAAAAAGAAAAGTCAATGATTGGACAATAATAACCTCCATGGGATGCTCTGAATTCTGTCTCATAGCAGTATGCGAGGTCTCAGATTTGCAGAACTTCTATTAATATTAATAATATTAATATATTAATAAGGGTATTAAGGGATATAGCTTGACTGCTAATTTCTAATCAATGTGTGATGGTTACAGCTGTATAGGGTGAGGTGAAAATGACAACATAATTCTGCACCTGATATATCTGCTGAATATACAAAATCCATTGAATGGAGACTCTTAGCTACCAGGCAAGGCATTGTATTAGGATATACATTGAAAGGCACATGATACTGAGTACATAGGTGGTCCCTGTCATGTTACTGACATTGATCGAATTATCAATTGCTCTTCAGGAGCTGATTCATTGTGTTTTTGGTAAAATACTTTAAAAAGCAGAGATTACAGTAATCAATTGATTTCTGTATGTGCAGCACGCAAACCTGCAGCAAACATTCTGGCAGCAGATCACAATATTTACACAGCGTATTTGGAGGTGATGTCTTAAATGTAAAGTACACATTCTTCAGCCACATGGGAACACCTGGGCAATCTGTGAAATTCATATTTTGTCTTCTTTTGTTGCAAGTTTAGTTATTTTCCCGCTCCATTTTTTCGTGATATTAAGAATAGAAGATGGAATTTAATATGGGTGGAGAGGGCCTAGACTTCTGAAAGAAGGTACCGGGGTCACCACTGCTGAGCTAACCCCTGGGAACCCTGCTGGAGTGAGGGACCTTGGTGTCAGGGCTGTTAGGGGTATTAAGTTAGTGCTCTGGCTCTGAGAATTGCCTGCCAATAGACGCTAGCAACACTCTTGTACCAATAGCACCACTGGGAGCAGTAGCCACTATTAGTAATGCAAGAGGGCTGGTGACAAAGCCGCGGGTGTAAATTAAGTGAGGTGGGTCTAGGAGTGATAGGACTAGTATTTAGGACATGTGCAAATCTTAACCCATGTCTCTGGTGGGTCCTTCCATTGGGCATTTGATGCCAAAGTACAAGGACATTACTCCATCCTCGCTTACGCAAGCTGCATGATATCTACCAGGCTATACCTTAAAGTTACCAAAAGAGAATGGCCCTCACCTGCCACTGGTGGAATATAAGGGATGAGGCCTGGTAAACAGCCACTTTTTCCACATACTTCAAGCTATAGCAAATGTGACAATCTGTCTCCTATTTCATATCAGAGGTTTTTAGCAACTTGGCCACTCTTGTATGTCAGTGCATCTCTATACCTAATTTAAAGAAATGTCCTGGCTCATTTTAAACGTGTTTTCTTTGAAATAAGAGTTCCAGTTATTAAATCGGTTGATTTTAATTAAATAAATTAAAGATGATAATTCATATAAACAAACTTCATGACTGTATTCCGAGATGAAACTATAAGTAACATTTTTTTCAAACATTTTAAAAAATAAACCTTTCCTGAAAAGATTAAAAATGTGGGGGACAAAAAACACCTTGTTCTTAACATTCTTCATACTAAAATTGAAATTTGGAAATAAAAGTCTGGATGAAAACTTAGACTAGATTCCTTCCAAGAGTGTACTTAAAGAATACAAGATATACACACAAGACTTTAAAACAACAGCCAGGATTTTGTTAGGTCACAATGTCTAGTCCACTGGTTGGAGAAATGGTAGAACATCCATGTCAGATCTGTGGGCAAAGCCTGCCAGATTCAAACGTGCTTCAGATACGTAAGTGGCTACATTTGTCATTCTACTGATTGAGTCTCCTGGCAGTGGACATCTGCCCACTGAGAGCTGCCATTCTTGAAGCTGGTGATTTGGCAGTGCCACAAGTGTCAGCATGAGGCGTAGATGAAATTAGCACTTGATCTAGCCATGACCCAGGATTGCTAGGGAATCCTAGGCTATAGTTGAGTGAATGTGTAGAGAGCGCTGGGTAGGGAGCTCAGGGCTTGGGATGTCTGAGGCAAGGGCAGTGGCTCTCAGAAGCCAACTCCCTACTCTACCAGATCTGGGCCCTCTGAAAGTTAATTGGTGAAAGTAAAAGGTTATGCTAAGTGACCTTCTGAGAGTGTGGGAGATTTATGTGGACCCCATTAAATCCTTGACCCATCAATAAATCTCCCAATACCCTGAAGGAAAAAGCAGTAAAACATGTGAATGATGCATATGTATCCAACTCATCTGCACACCTCAAAATGGAGGTTCAGTATGTTCATTTTCATTTACAACTCTTTTCTTCTGCTTTTCTCTCTTGAAATTAGCTCATTAATGAATCTAATTGATATCCCAAGGAAGGTGACTGGGAATTCCACATCAATGCCTTCTGCCCTCTAACTTAGTCCCACTTTTTTTTCAGTTTGCCCACTGCTGGGATGTGGCCTCAGTGGCCATGTTTCCCATCACCATTGGAATCCAATAATACTTTGGCTGAGGCTGAAGCAAAGAAAAAAATGGATTCTGTGAACAAAACAAAACCTGTTGTTTTTGCACTGTAAAATATTTATTTTTATTCATTCATGGGATGCAGGCATCACTGGCCAGCATTTATTGCCCACCCCAAATTGCACAGAGGAAGTTTAGAGTCAATCACATTGGTTTGGGTCTAGAGTTACACTTCGGCCAGATTTCCTTCCTGAAGTACAGTAAAACAAAAACCAGATGGGTTTTTATGACATCTGACAGTGGTAACATGGTCATCATCTGCTATGGTGGGACTCACGCCCCTGTCCTCAGAACATTAGCCTGGAATTCTGGATTACTAGTCCAGCGACATTATCACTGCACCACCAACTCCTCAGTATAATAGGAGACAGACTGCTACAAACAAACTCCTTGAGAAAGGAGTTGAGAATAGAAACCTTGAAAAGAAAACTTGGACAACAGTCAAAATCAAAACATGCAACAAAATGGGCTTATTCACTGCAGTTCATGATAACATTTTATGAGCCACATCTGACAATTTGACAAGGACCATTTATTTCAGTTGAGACAAATAACTGCTACCCAGGTTGCAGTGGAAATAGAGACTCATGCGTGTACACACAGACACACACACACAAAATCAATGACCAGGTACTTCTTTGATCTTGCATGTGCTATATATAAAAGATGGTAGTAATGATTGAAATAATGTGCATCATTCTTTCTTTAAGTATTCGTGTTATTTAATCATAAGCCAGTCCTGTATTCTGTTATTATGAGGTTGTTTTTGGTCCAGATTTGAAACAGTTCATGTCAGTTTGACATGGCATACACGCAGTTCAAACAACCTGTCACCTCACAGCTTGCCATATTCAAGAGCATGACCTGCACATGTCACAGGTCACAGGTCATAAAGAGCCACATTGCCTTCTCCAGGAAGTAGATAAAATATACAAGGGGGAAGAAGTAAATTCTCTAGTCGGAATGAGAAACAAAAGCAAAAAATAGTAGATACTTCTTCTGTTTGGTTTGCGTCAGAGGAATGATTGTTTATGATTTCACAAGAAATGCTAAATAAAGAAAATATTCCCATTTAAAATGTTTTAACCTGAGACATTCCAGTCCTATGTTTATATGAAAGAACCTGTATTTTATTAAATCTAAGTATTGGCTATGTTAAGCGCCTGAAACCTATTTGAAGGGTTTTGATAGCATTTGTAAAGCTGTGTGGAAATGTTCATGATTAGTTTATGTTAGCTGGTTGATGTCTTTGAAAGTGGGTGGCGCTGGGGTGCAGAAGTGAGAAAGGCACATGTACCACTGAAAGGACTTGTTGCGGGGATGGGGGGGCACGTGGAGGGGGGTGTTGGGTGGGAGAAAACATTTAGAAGTGCTCAGTTACAATGCGGTACATGTTTCAAGGTTGGTTTCTGGGAAATTTGAGCTATTTCAAAATGTGTGCATGAGCACTCAATACTCGTGGGTCAGAAATCCTTTGAGTCTGAATCCAGTGATTACACTGGGATCATAGTTAACCTGATTACAGTGCACTCCAGCACTGACCCCATTGAGGTTTGTGTGGTCAGTAGATGGATATGTCATTAGAATGAGTCAAATGGGTACAATACGATATGCTCATCAGCTCCTGCCTTTACCTTTGCCACCATTTCCCTCACTACCACATCATAAAGCTGCCAGGAATCTCATTCTACAACCAGATCTCTGCCATTTTCCGAGAGTGTGTGTGTACATAAAGATACATCAATGTAAGTAACAGCATGGAATCCAGTCAAACACTCATACAGCTTGTATGGAGAATAATGAAAACTTGAATGATTTACAGGCTGAATTTAAACAAATGGTTTCCTGTTTAATAAATGGAATGATGGATACAGGGACTGGAAGGTTTGAGTTATAAGGAGAGGTTGAATAGGCTGGGACATTTTTCCCCTGGAGCACAGGAGGCTGAGGGGTGACCTTATAGAGTTTTATAAAAATTGAGGGGCACAGATGAGATGAATAGCTAAGGACTGTTCCCTACAGTTAGGGGAGTCCGGTACTAGAGGGCATAGGTTTAACATGAGAGGGGAAAGATTTTAAAAGGGACCTGAGGGGCAACTTTTTCAGATTGAGGATGATGTGTGTATGAAACGAGCCAGAAGAAGTGGTAAAGGCGGGTACAATTATGACATTTTAAAAGACGTTTGGACAGGTACGTGGATAGGAAATGTTTAGAGGGTTTTGGGCCAAGCGCAGAAAATGGGACTAGTTCAGTTTAAGAAACTGGGTGAGCATGGACTAGTTGGACTGAAAGGCCTCTTTCTGTGCTGTATATCTCTATGACTGAGTTAGGTTCAACCTTAAAACAGAGGTAATGGAGTTTCATACATAGAATAATAGATACAGAACAGTAATGGATTAGCTAGAATCTAATCAAGGCATTCAGATTATATGCATGTGTATCTATATTACATAAATGATAAATAACTCAAGCTTTATCTGCTCCTACATATGTATTTGTGTACAGGTAAAGCTTGAATTATTTAGTTTCCTATCTTGCAAGTGACAGCATTTGAAAGAAATCTCACTAGCCATAAAGCGCTCTGGAAAATCTTGAGATCATGAAAAACAATATGAACACACTTGAACATCACAAAATCACTTTCAGTTTGTTTATGCCTCCCCACACCACCTGTTAAAGGTCGTGTGAGAAAGAAGCAAACATTGACATCTCCTGTCATGTTTTCCCTTTGAGGAGTGTTACTGATACATGGGAATTTAGTGAACAATACTTTGCATTTGATGATTTCAAAATTCAATGGCCAATGTATATTAGAGACCTTAATGATTTCATTCTGTGAAAAGTGTTTCATGTACTAAATTACTCTTCTAACCAGGTAAATGGACAAAACAGTGAATGCTGAAGGTGTTATGGGAGTGGGACTGGACTTTGGCATGAATGTACTTTTAAGAAATCTTCTTATAAATAGGCTTCATTGTGCTCGTGTGTCTTACTTTGGTGAAAAGCCAGGAGTGATTTTGTACTGTAACAAACTTAAAATTCCAAACATTCTTTTCTCTGTTAAAGAGACAATCTCAGTTTATGTAGAGAGTTTTCAGATATTGTGAATGCTGGAAATCTGAAATTAAAAGAAAGAGAAAGTGGAGAAACTCAGCAGGTCTGGCAGCGTCTGTGGAAACAGAAACACAATTAAAATTTAAAGACTGGCATTACTCTTCATTGGAAATGAAGTTATTTCAGTTTTTGCCTGCCATTCCATGCTCTGAATTTGCCCTCAGTTCCCAACCCCGTGCCAATCTAATGTAAGTGTTCCCAACAGTAAAAGGATTCTTCCTTCCCATTGAAGGCTCAAATCACCCCGAGGATTTTTGGCTCAGCTTTTTAACTATTAAAAGAAGCATTCAAATCTAGTTAGAGTTTTTGAGCTACATCATTTCCAGTGAAGGGGGTAGTCTTGTGCTACGGAGGAGATTTTCCATTTTTGGATACAGGCGAGTGTATTCAGTGTTGTTCCTCAGGAGAGTGTATCCAGAGCCAAGTCAGTGACACCATAGCAGCTTAGCCATACAGAAGGACAGGAAGAAAATTGGAAGAGCAATAGTAATAGTGATTCATTGTCAGGGGATCAGGCAGACATTTCTGCAGCCATTAATGAGGCTTCAGAATGGTGCCTCACTGGATGTTACAGAGCAATTACAGGACATTCCTTTGGGATAGGGTGATCAGTCAGAGGTCACGGTCCACATTGGTTTCAATGACTTGGGTTGGAATGGGGACAGGTTCCTGAAGGCAGATTTCAGGGATCTAAATAGGAGATTGAAAAGCAGGATCTCAGAAGCAGTTGTCTCAGGACTACTCCTGGTCGCAAGTGCTAGTGAACATGGTTCTGGAGAAGGTGGGACATGTACAAGTCAGACAGTCTACACCTGAACAGGACCAGAATAAATAACCCTGCAGGAAGATTTGCTAGTACTGTTGGGGAACACTTCCATTCGATTGGCAGGCCTTGGGCCCTGAGGGCAAATTCAGAGCAGGAAACTGGACGCAAAAGCTGAAAGAACTTCTTCAGTTCCAAAGAAGAGACATACTGGACTTGATGTTAATTCTGTCTCTCTTTCCACAGACACTGTCAGACCTGCTGAGTTTCTCCAGCACTTACTCTTTCTTTTTAAATTTCAGATTTCCAGCATTCACAGCGCTTTGCTTTTTTCAAACAAAACTTGCCTGGGTAGTCGGTCCTACCTGGCTCGAGCACAGCTGATAGTTTTGGGTGGCACAGTTGCTCAGTGGTTAGCACTGCTGCCTCACAACGCCAGGGACCTGGGTTCAATTCCACCCTCCGGTGACTGTCTGTGTGGAGTTTGCACATTCTCCCCGTGTCTGTGTGGGTTTTCTCCAGGTGCTCCGGTTTCCTCCCACAGTCCAAAGATGTGCAGGCTAGGTGGATTGGCCGTGCTAAATTGCCCCTAGTGTTTGGTGATGGGCCTGGGTGAGATACTCTGAGGGTCAGTGTGAACTTGTTGGGCCTAAGGGCCTGTTTCCATACTGTAGGGATTCTATGATCTACGAGGATGACAGCTGTCAACATTTTCAGATTTCCTTCAATGAAGGACATTAGTGAGTCAAATGGATTTTTCCAACAATCAGCAATGGCTTCATGGTCAACAGTAGATTCTTAATTCCAAACTCTTTTTTTTGCGGAATTCAAATTGCACCATCTGCTGTGGCAGGATTTGAACATTAGCTGAGTTTCTGGATTAGTGGTCTACTGATAATCCCACTAGGCCGTCACTTCCCCAGTGATATCAATGGGCCCAGCAGTGCACACTTGAGTGAGTCCAACAGTGCAGACTCGTGCTGGCAATTTGAGTTCCCAGCAGTTTCTGCATCATTGAGCTGATCCTAGTGCCAAATCTTGGCTGTTGCTGTGGGGGCGAGTTTCGGTTCCCGGTGGCATTTACTTCCAGCACAGATTCATAGAGGTAATGGTGGAGGCGGGTTTGGGCTCAGTACGAGATCCTGCAGCATCAGTAGCAGCTGCATCGACGAGATGAGCATGAAGCGGTCTCATGGCAATGGCGGAGTCACGCTTGAGCCCGTGTGGTACCCAGCAGCATCGATGGCAGCTGCATTGGCGAAGTCCAGTGAGGACTGATAGTGGTGAGGGCATCGGTGGAGGTGAGAGGAAGCCAAAAAGTGGCAACTTTCTTTCCAGCAGCAAAGAGGACTCATGCCCAGCCACCAGGCCCATCGCTCTTGGTGGAACACTTGACAAAAAGAACTGTAAAGCTGGGCACTTTCTATTTCTTCATTTTTCTGCCTCAGTATTCTATGTTCTGGTTTATTTTTCTGCATTTTAGGATGGTGTCAGAGAATGACGACACCATACAACACATTTCACTGTATTTTATGACAAGGTACACGTGACAATAAATAAATCAATGCAGGGTGATATCAGTAGTTTGGTTTAGTGGGCTGAGAAACAACAAATGGAAATCAACCCTGACACTTGTGAAGGTATGCATTTGGGGAAGGCAATCAAAGTAAGGGAAAACACAATCCAAATAATAATAAATGGTGGAGCAGCGTCGAAGGGCTGAATAGCCTATTCCTGCTCCTTTTATTTCCGAGTCTCTAAGGGAATATATAATAGGTAGGGATGTATTGAGCAAGATAATGGAAGCAAAATACCTTGAAATACATGTGTACAGGCCTCTGAAAGTGGCATGACAGGTAGATGAGGTGTTAAAAGAAGGTATATGGGATGTTTTCCTATAGTGGTGCAAGTTATTGAATGCAAAAGTAATGATGTAATGCTAGGACTATATAAGACACTGGTTAGAGCACAGCTGGAGATGTCTGTATAGTTCTGGTCACCACATTACAGGAAGGATATAATTGCTCTCAAGAGCGAGAGTGCAAAAAAGATTTACAAGAATGTTGCTAGGGCTTGAAAATTGCAGGCATGAGGCAAGATTGGATATGCTAGGGTTGCTTTTATTAAAACAGATGAAGCTGAGGGGTGACTTAATCGAGATATACAAAATAATGAGGGTTTTGGATAGAATGGACAGGGAAGACCTGTTTCCCCTAGTGGAGAGGTCACAGATTTCCAGGGTACAGACTTAAGGTGAAATGATTAGAGGGGACATGAGGAAAAGCTTTTTTACCTGGGGTGTGGAGCATGCCTGGAATTCGCTGAGCAGTTTGGGGCTTAAGGCAGAAACCTTCAGCTCATTTACAAGGAACCTGGAACAGCACCTGAACACTATAACCTACAAGGCTATAGGTCAAGTTCTGGTGAGTGTGATTAGAATGGGCAGCTAGTTTATTCAGCTGGCAGAGACACACATGGCTGAATAGCCTCTTTGTGTTGTAATCTTTCTGTGGTCCTATTTTGGGTAAGGTGTTTGGATAAAAAAATGCAATCCCCTTCTGTTGGGAGAGTTTTCTGGTCGTTTACAAGTTCAGGTCAGTTAAGAGTATAGTGTAGCGTGATTAGGATTTTGATTTCAAATTTGTTTAGCTAGCAACTGCACTTATTCTGCATTTCTACGGAAAATTCCCTCGAGGAAGACTATGAGGTAAAACTTACAAAGTCCCAAGCACCTGCAAAAGAGCAATATACCTCATGGGAATTGTTCAAAGTAAATCAAAAACTCAAATCACCTAACTAAGACTATTTTGAATGTGCTGAGTTTCTGGGATAGCCATCAGCATAATCTATGAAAAAATCTTTACAACGTCTGCCTAATTCCACGCCAGAAGCTTACACCACCCACTTCAGTGCAATCTTTCTCCTGCGTCTTCGTCAAAAAGACAGAATGCCCGAAAATCCAACACCTTCAGTACAGCAGTGGCCTCAATTTGCTCATGTTCTGGTTTCGAGTTTGAAAACAAAACCTCTCGATTCTGGTGGTTTAAGCATGAAAGTTTCGTTTTCGAATTATGTGCAAAGCCAGTCTATTCGAAAGCACCACATGTCAGAACTAAAGGCCTTTATTTTACGGTCAGGGGCGAAGTGGCAGAATTCACCATTGATCCTGTTGGAACATTTGTAGCTGCCCAGTTCATGGGCTACAGCATGACCTACTGACAGTAAGGCCCTGCAATAAAGTATATTCTGATGATCTAATGAGCTGGAGACACTCCCTTTAAGACCATGCTTCAGCTGAAAGGCAGCTGAGTGCCTGGAGGGGAAAATCAGCAATACTTGGAAATGAACGTATTAGAGCTCCGTCTTGAATTACACAAGATGAGTCAGACCAACATGCATCATTCACAAATTTTACTGCTTTCCTTCTAAGTTCTAAAAGCTTTTAAACACTTGCAAAAACATTGACATAATTTAATGATTTTTTGAAAACATTTAATAGCTTTAAAAAACTTTAAAATAAATGTGAAAAAATGCATCGAGCATATTTAAAAAGATGAGCTAAGTAAAATTGTTTTTGAAAGCCACTTATTTTACTCACCCGCAGAAAATAAAATAGCAACATGAAAGACAGCTGAAAGAAACAGGTATCAACTTTAGTGAATAAGATTTCAATGATATGGAACCTCCAATTTTTGTACACTATATTCCATCAGTGATTCTGCAGATTCACTTTACCTATCCCTTTGCAGAGTCCTTAAGTCTTCCTCACAATTTACTTGCATAACTATTTTTGTTAACTTCCAAATTTGGCTACAAAAGAAAATGGCCCCTTTAGTCAAACATGACTTCATTGTAAGTAGCTGATGTCCCAGCACTGATCAATGTGATACCACATTAATTATGGTTTGCCAACAAGAAAATGACACAAATATTCTCAGCTATCCTCAGAGATAGTAAGAACTGCCGATGCTGGTGTCAGAGATAACAGTGTGGAGCTGGAGTAACACAGTAGGCCAGGCAGCATCAAAATCTCCCAACCCCGGGCCTCATCCCATGACCAACCCTCCCTCTCATCCCCACCTCCTTGACCCTGTCCACCTTCTCTCTCATCTATTCGCTCCTTCCACCTCACTGACCAATCCCCACCGCTGCCTACCTACATTCACCTATCACCATCCCACCTACCTTCCCCAGCCCCACCCCTCCTCTCTCTATTTATTTCAGAGCTCCCTTCCCCCTCCCCCATTTCTGAAGAAGGATCTTGACCTGAAACATCAGCTTTCCTGCTGCGTTCCTCCAGCTCCACACTATTTTCTTGGCTATCCTGTTGGGTAGAGATAGCAAGAACTGCAGATGCTGCAGTCAGAGACAACAGGAAAGCTGACGTTTCGGGTTGGCACCCTTGTTTCTGAAGAAGAGTCCTGACCTGAATGTCAACTTTCCTTCTCCTCTGATGCTGCCTGGCCTGCTGTGTTCCTCCAGCTCCACACTGTGTTATCTTGTTGAGCAGGTTGTTCCTGTTTCAGCCTTGACGTCAGACCTCCGCTGAGACTGGCTGTCTCCCTGTATCATCACTTCATATTCAGGGAGACTCTGGCTGCAAGTAACTGACTCACCTGGTGGCCAGCTGAGTATTTTTCTGCATTGTTATCACTGCACTAGAGTTTCTATAACTCAATCATTATTTCTCCCAGAGAAAGTGTGGCAAAGGAGATCATTTGGTTATGTTTTTGTGGAAAATATTGCTGCCTGTGTTTTCCAATGTGATGATAGTCACTTCAACAGTAATTCATTGGCTTGAAAAAGTTTGACATGTCTTAGTGTATATGATAAAGTAATATATAACTTATACATATCTTTCTATCATTTGGTTTCAAAGCCCTTGGTCAATTTCAAAGAAAATCAGCGAAGGGGAAAATCACCAGGAAAACCCCAGTCTGCCCAGATAAATAAAAGCCAAATGAAAATTACTTCATTTGGTAATTCAATGTTTGTCAATGAGTAGGCATGCTATCACTCCAACCCACTGGGAAAATTACTTTGGAGAGGGTCGGGGACAGGGTACTGCTATCTTAGTTGGCAGTGCTATTTTTAGCAACTGCCCAACTCCTAGTTCTAATGGGGCCTAAAAATCCTGTCCGAGGTATGCACTGAGTTCGTTAATCTCAGCTGAGGAGACAACTGACATACTAAATTGATTTTAGAATCTGTTTAATCAAAAAGGGAAAGGTTAATCCTGAATGTCACCTTGGTACCCCTGCTGGAACATAACTTGAACTACTGAAATGAAGACTTGATCAGGCTCAGCTCTGGCAATCATCTTGATGAACTAACCTAACAGCTCTGTTGTTTGGGCTTACAGAATAACAAAACATCCAAGACTCATGAAATAGACCTCAGCAAAGCCACGCATTAAACAGAAAAGAATTTAAAAAATCCTTTTGAAGGGTAATCTTCCTGCATGGACTCTGACAGTTAATTTCCACCATTCTCTGCAGCACAAGCCTTATCAGTTTAGGGTCATGTAGGAATCTCCTACTTTCCCAGAAAGAGGCATAGAACAATGGAACAAAAACAAAGTTGCTGGAAAAGCTCAGCAGATCTGGCAGCATCTGTGGAGGAAAAAACAGAGTTAACGTTTCAGGTCCGGTGACCCTTCCTCAGAACTCAGAACAATGGAAGATGACTTGCAACTTCTGATTCTTGTATACTTCTCAGGTGATGGTTTTATAGATAGGGTCAGGAGAGAACTGAAACCCTTGTAACATTTCTGTTATTGTACAATATCATTGCATGGGATATTTTTTGTGAAAGGAACATGATTGTATTTCTAACCCCCTGCATGTGTGCGGTAAATTTAAAGAACAGCTACAAGCTTTTGTGGATTCATGGGGATTATTTATTCATACGTCCACGTCTGAATTTGAAGCACCATGTCCTTCATGCTCGCACATAGCCACAATTCAAGAGAATATTGCACTTCTACAAGTAGTCAAAAGCGTAGTTCATATTTAATTGCTTTCCTATGTTGAGGCAAACACATCATTACAGATGCAAAGCAATTAACCAAATGGATGCTTGGAAGATTTCAAATAATTGACGTTATATATATAACCACTATTAGATTTCTTCAAAGAAATGGTGATATTCAGCAAGCTATGATGTTAGTCATTTGTAGACTTTTTTTCAAAAGGAAGTCCAGTTTCTTGACAGTTGGACTTGGAATAGCAATCAGACTGGGAGGCTTTTAAGTTGTAGCAGTCTCAAAGTTTATAAAGGCAAAGGTGTTATTGCCTTGAACGTGACCATGGATCATAACTTTCGATCATCTATGGAAATATTAAACTTTGAGGTTGGTTGGCTCGCCGAGCTGGTTTGTTGTTCCGCAATCGAGTTCTATGTGTTTATTGATGGACTCGACCCCACATACACTCCACTGCGAAGGAAAAATGGAAGTCAGGCAATCCAGCTCAACAGACCCCAGAGTTTAAAAACCAGGCGGGAAAACACACCGACGTTTCATCGGAGGCTGCACTGAGGATGTTACCAAGTATGGTAACGAAACGTCTGTGGAACAACAGACCAGCTCGGCGAGCCAACCAACCTCAACACCCACAACCTGAGCTACATATCTACTCCAAAACCTTAATATTAAACTTTCAATGACAACATCATTTTTTTTTAAAAGCAATGAGATATGCCAAAAGGGAACTGTGGATGTAAATTCAATGGACTGTCTAGAAAGGGACACTGGGATATCATATCTGCTGATGTCAAAAAAACTTCAAAGCATGAAATGCACTTCAATGATCAAAGAAAAGAAAGCATTCTTGATGAGACATGTTTGCATCCTTTTACTTCAAGAATATACAGGAGAAGAGTTAAAAGCAGCTGCAACCCTAATCTGTGCATACTAGTGAGCTGCAGTGCTAGCCTGGGTTTAAGTGCTAGTGTGCTATGAAAGTCACAATCGATTAACAATCCATTAGTCACCTCAGCATTGCAGGTAAATGACTATCCTGCTCATAATGCTGGAAACCAGTTAGTAAGGTAGTTCAAAAGGGAAACAGAACAAAAAAATTTCAGCTAACCTGTAAAGTCAAGAAGCTCAACAAACTGATCAATGTTCAACATTTTCAAAGGCTGGTGTGTATTTTTAAAATTTAATCTTTTTTTTACACTGACTTTTATTCCTAATCTGTCTCTGTGTGTTGCATTATTATTTCTCGCCAATGTATAGCAACTAGTAAACGTGTTCATTTTTTAAGAAAGCCTGGTTACATTGGTTCTTTTTAAAACATAAATTCAAGAGGTCTACAAAATTGAGAGGCATAGCTAGGGTGGAGAGTCAGAGACATCTTCCCAGGATGGAAAGGTCAACTATAAGAATGCTCAGGTTCAAAGTGAGATGGGGAAAGTTTAAGGGATAAATGCAGGGAAAAGTTTACACACAGAGACTCGTGAGTGCTTGGAATGTACTGCCAATGGAGGTGGTGGAAGCAGGCCTGTTAGCAATGTTTAAGGCATATCTTGATAGACACATGAACGTTAGGTGAACAAAGGGATAGATAATAAGTACTAAATAAGACTAAATAAGGACTAGGAATTGGCACAGGCTTGGTGGGCCAAAGTGCCTGTTCCTGTGCTGTATTGTATCTACTCTAAGAGAAATATATCAACAAGGGAGGGTATGCTTTTTAATTGAGATTGGTGCTACCAACCAAGAGAACAGGCCAATAAAGTAGGGGAGACAGTTCCTCCCTCCTCATCTGGAAGCCTGAGAATTAGGTGTATCCTGCCTGAGCTGTAACGACTTTATCTCACCCAGCAAAAGGTCATAACATTTATACTGCACCATGGTATTCGGAACGGATGTTCTTTTCTATCTGTCTTTGTCTTTTGTAGATGGATTAACTTCTCTCTGGTTCTTGGATAATAAAGCACATTTATTATCAGCTGATGGTTTCATTCACATGGTCAACTATACATAAAATGATAAGATTATAAGAAATAGCAACAGGACTAAACTGTTCAGCTTCTCGAGCCTACTTCGCCATTCAACAGGATCATGGCTGATCCAATATCCTTCATGTTCATTTTCCTGCATTTTCTCCACAACCTTTGATTTCCCCAAGTGATCAAGAATTTATTTATCTCAGCCTTAAATGTACACAACAACACTTCCCCCACAGCCCTCTGTGGCAAAGAGTTCCAAAGACACTCAACGCTCAGAAAAAAATTCCTCCTCTTTTCAGTCTTAAATTGGTGCCCCTTAATTCTGAGACTATACCCTCTAGTTCTAGATTCTCCCATGAGGGGAAATATCCTCTCTGCATTTACCGTGTCAAGCTCCTTATGTTTCAATGAGATCACCTCTCATTCTTCTAAGCTGCAGGGAGTACAGTCCCAACTGTTTAACTTTTGCTCATAAGACAATTCTTCCATAACAGGGATCAACCAAGTGAATCTTCTCTGAACTGCCTCCAATGAAATGATATCTTTCCTTAGGTAAGGGGTCAGAAACTGTCACAGTACTCCAGACGTGGTCTCACCCACAATGTTTAAAGCAGTAGATGCTGTTACACAATGGAGAATGATATGGTGGTGGAGGGGACTGGAGTGGTTAGTGTTGAAATGGTGTCCTGTTCACACCTTACTGCTTAAGATAAGGGCTTTTGCGGCTTTCTTTGTGGCATTTCAAATTGGAGATATGTGGTTTGGAAGTCCATTGATTTTGAGTTTGGATTGTTGAAGAATAAGAATTGTATATTCTAGAGATGGGTTCTGTCTGAGTATGTCCATTCAAGGAATAGACTCCCCCCCAAAAGCTATTCAATTAGGAACTCTCCAGAGGCTTAAAAATCTTCTGAGTTTGTACAGAAATTGTAACAATCACTATACCCTTGACAGTTGTCTTAGCCACCCCGTTAGTGTCCAATGTGTAAAGTAAAAGATAATTCCAGAAAATTATGCACTAAGAAGTATGAATAAACTTCGAAGTATGAATAAAACATGCCTTCACTGGGCATGACAGTACCAAAGGCTTCCCTAACTTCCCTATGTGTTAAGATCCACAACACAAAAATGTATCAACTAGAACACAAAAGTTAAACTAAATTATTAAAGTGAAAGCAAAACACTATGGGTGCTGAAAATCTGAAATAAAAGCAAAAAATGAAGGAAATACTCAGCAAGTCAATTAAAATCTATGGAGAAAAACAAAGTTTACCAGGTTAATATTTGGGGTCAACATATTGTCTTATGAAGATAAACTGAACAAGCTAGCCTGCATCTTTTGGAGGTTGGATGAGTAAGAGGCAACTTGATTGAAACACACAGATACTGAGGGGTCTTGACAAGGTAGATGTTTCCTGTTATCAGAGAATCAACAACCAGGGGTCACTAAAAATTAGGCATTGCCCATTTAAAACTGAAATGAGGCAAAAGATTTCTGAGGGTCATGAGTCTTTGGAAGTCTTCCTCAGAATAGTTGGTGAGAGCAGAGCCTTTGAATATTTTTTTAAAGCAGATGTGGATAGATTCTTGTTGAGCAAGAAGGTGAAAGGTTATCAAGGGTAGGTGACAATGGAGATTTGAGGTTATGATCTGCTCGGCCATGATCTTATTCAATGGCAAGATATAACCTGAAGGGCTACCCTTCATCTTGTTTGTAATGTGAATATTTCATGGCAGGATGACGTTTTATTAGCATTTCATTGTTTTTGTGCACATACTTCAGTATTTTGCCAAATGCCGATCCTACATTGCTACCCTTCATCACTGGGTATGAAGTATTTCGATCATAGGTTCCTATACTGTCACATGTGATCTGCTGATGAAATTCTGTGCTAGCACTGTCAGATTCATCAAGCTACCTCCAAAAATAACATTTATCTGTAGAAGCTTAAGACTGGGGGCCTTGTTATCACTAACAGTCCTCCTTCCTCCCATAGTCTACAAGCATTAAAAAAGACCCAAATTTTACATAATTTAATTTTGTCTCATTCTCTCTCCTACTTTTTTCATCCTTGGTGGTATCCTGCACTCGGTGCCTTCACTCTCTCTCTCTCAAGGTTCCTTAATTCTTAAAAAAAAGGAGTCTATCGCCACCAAAGTAGTATTCAAGGAAGTCACACTCCATTAGAATTTTAAGCCAAGTCTCCAATAGTCTCTCTAAAATGCAGCTGTTATATTATTGTTGTTGTTTCATCTGGCTCATGGAGTAACTGGTATCATCTACTTGTACGCTTATAAACTGGTCTAAAAATATTGTAATCCTGTCCTTCCCTTGCCCCAGCTTGCACAAACCTCCTTTCTTTGCCCTGGCCTTCGGTTTCAGCTTGTAATCAAAGTGGTGAGGATAGCAACTTTTCAGAGGATATCTAGAATGACATCTGCTAGGGAAGTCAATTGAAGAATGGGTTTGACAACACAGGCAGAGCTAGGACAGATGATATGGCAGACTTTAAAATGTTCCTCGCTGACAACTGTATATGCATACCCCGAGACAAACGCAAAATATGTGGAATGCTGGAAATCCGAAATAAAAACCAAAATTCTGGAAAGATTCATCGTCTTTGCTGTATGGAGAGGAATGCACGTAAATTGCTGCTTCATGTGGACGGAGTAATTGGGACCTTCAACAGTGAGTAGAGGGGGCTATAAAACAGCAGTGTTACATCTCTTCTGCTTTATATGAATGATACTATGTGAATGAAGGAACTATTGGTGTGATGAAGCGTGTTGTGCAGGGAATAAGCCCTTTGGAATGCTGAAAGAGCAGAGGAAAACAGCTTTAGTGAAGGGCTGAACAAAATTCAAACAGACTGAACTGGGATCTCTCATGGCTACAAGGATAATGAGGGGCTAATGATCCCTTATCAACAGCATGCCATCCCATGCAAATTATATCCCAGACTGCAGACATGTTTTGTGTTTTTTCTCTCTGAGGAATACATAAGGACAGGCAATAAAAACCAGTTCCAACTTGACAGGGGTGTGCTTGTGGGACTGAGTGCTCCTGTATGTGCCAGCCTGGGTTTCAAGTGTTAGTTTGTTGTGAAGTTCACAGTCAAAGAACTATTCCCTAGTCACTCCTGTGTTGCAAAGTCATTATTTTACTCCGAGTGTTAGATGTCAACTGGTTAGCAACCAGACAAAGGGGAAACCAGATAACAAAACAATTATTTTTTTCTTCCTGAATACTGGAATTTAAGTATGGTCGAAAGGGATCAGTACTACAGAATCTCAAACAATCTGCAAAACCAAGGATTGTGAAACAACCAAGAATGTCAATGCTACGTGTAATCTCCACTGCAATGACCACAATATTTAACTATCTTCTCTCCATGAACAATTCAGAGACTGATTGGTAAATCGAACTTTTATCTTTTTGGACTTCCAACATCTTTCCAATCCATGTGTATGTGTGTGGTATTGGTATTTTGTTCCACATGTAGTCATTAATAAACTCACTCTTTTTTGTTAATTCAAGAAAGCCTGGTTAAATTTGGCACCTTTTAAAACACAAGTATATTTGGGTCTGGCAGACACGTATCCAGAAGGGAGACAACCTTTTTAAATTAGTCTGTGTCAATCATCAAAAAGAGTGGGTGAATATAGAAGGGAAATCAGTTTATCCCTATTCACCTGGGAGCTTAGCAGTTTGGCGTATCCAGTCTGGAATTGAAACAAACAGGGGAATCTTGCCCAGAATCAGGTTAATAAATGCACAACTAGTTTGCATTGAAAATGCAGAGCTCACTGCATGCTTCAGGAGTGGAGCTTTTCCTTTAAGATTCAGGTCAAATGGGAATTAGAAGCCTGCACTATGAGGGTAAAAGTCACTTGGTACTAATGTTGGCCAATTATCAGCCAAAGGGTATTCAATTAGAGTCACAGAGTCATAGAGTAATTCAGCAGGGAAACAGGCCCTTCAGTCCAAACTGTTCCATGCTGACCATGGTGCCCACTCAGCTAGTTCCAATTGCCTGCATTTGGTCCATATCCCTCTAAGCCCTTCCTATCCTGGTACCTATCCAAATATTTTTTAAATGTTGCTATTGTACTTGCCTCAACTACTTTCTCTGGCAGCCCATTCCATATACGCACCACTCTCTGTGTGAAGAAGTTGCTCCACAGGTCCTTCGTAAATCTTTCCCCTCTCACCTTAAACCTATGCCCTCTAGTTTTCAATTCCCTATCCCTGGGAAAAAGACTACATGCCCCTATCATCCTATCTATGCCCCTCAATAAGGTCAGTCCTCATTTTCCTACATTCCGAGGAATAAAGTCCTATCCTGGCCAACCTCTCCCTATAACTCAGGCCTACTAGACCTGGCACCATCCTTGTAAATCTTCTTTGCACACTTTCCAGTTTAACTATGTCCTTCCTATAACAGGGTGACCAAAACTGTACACAATACTCCAAGTGCGGCCTCACCAACAACTCATAAAACTGCAAGATAACATCCCACTCCTATACTCAATGCGTTAACCAATGAAGACCAGCATACTAAATGCCTTCTTCACCACACTCTCCACCTGTGACGCCGCTTTCAACAAACTATGTACTTGTACTCCTAGATCCCTCTGTTCCACAACACCCTTCAGGACCTTACCATTTACTATATAAGTCCTACCTTGGTTTGAATTTCCAAAGTGCAACACCTCACACTTATCTGTATTGAATAGCTTTTGCCAATCCTCATGCCCACTTCCCCATCTGATCAACACCCCTCTGTAATTTTTGATAACCTTCTTTGCTATCGATACTTCCTAATTTTGTATCATCCACAAACTTCTAATCATGCTTTGTACATTCACACCCAGATCATTTATGTAAATAACAAATAACAAAGGTCCCAGCACCGACCCCTGTGGCACACCACAAGTCACAGGCCTCCAGTCTGAAAAACAACCTTCAACCATCACCCTTTGCTTCCTACCATTGAGCCAATTTTGAATCCAATTAGCTAGCTCTCCCTGGATCCCATTATACCTAACTTTCATGACTAGCCTGCTGTGCAGGACCTTGTCAAAGGCCTTACTGAAGATCATATAGTCAACATCCACTGCCCTATCCTCATCCATCCTCTTGGTTCCCCCTTCTAAAAACTCTAAAAGATTTGTCAGACATGACTTCACATGCACAAATTCATACTGACTATCCCTAATCAGACCTTAACTATCCAAATGTGGGTTGATCCTATCCCTCAGTATCCTCTCCGATAAATTGCCTACCACTGATGTCAGACTCACTGGCCTGTAGTTCCCTGGCTTGTCTTTGTTACCTTTCTTAAACAATGGAACAACATTAATCACCCTCCATCTTATGGGACTTCACCAGTGACTAAAGATGAAGCAAAAACCGCTGCAATTTCTTCCCTAGCCTTGCATGACATCTGAATATGGACTTGATCAGACCCAGGGGATTTAATCCACCTTAATGTGCTTTAAGGCTGCAAACACCTCCTCTCTGGTAACGCGTATGTGGTCCAAAACATCCCCACTTTTTTCCCTTATATCCTTCGCATCCATGATTCTCTCCTCAGTAAACACTGAGGAGAAATATTCATTGAAAATCTCCCCCATCTCCTTTGGCTCCACACATAGATGGCCATGCTGATCTTTAAGGGGACCTATTATCTCTATAGCCACCCTTTTACTCTTAATATAGCAATAGAACCTATAAAACTACAGAATTAAGATGGGTGGACAGACTAGTGGAGCTACATGAGATTCTCTAGTACTGAAAAAGTGACAGTTCACCTATTCAGGCAATTGAGAAAGAAGGTGCCTTCCCTTTTGATGTGTGCACTCTCCACAACATTTTGAAAGTAAAAGAAAATGGTTTTGGTAGTGAGCCCAACATTGCCCTTCCATAAGATAACCGGAGGCAGAGAGGATCTCAGAGTCTGCAGGGGAAGTTCACTGAATCATAGCTCATACAATACAGAAGAGGCCTTTCCAACCCAGTGGGTCTGCATTGACAAAAGCAAAACACTCTAAATCTACACTTTGCAGCACTTGGCCCATGGCCTTGCTTGCTATGGCATTTCAAATGCTCATCCAAATTTTTTTTTAAATTTGAGATTTCCTGTTTTAGGAAGCAGATTCCAGATTCCCACCACCCTCTGGGTAAAAAGATTTTTTTCTCAAGTCCCTTTTAAACCTCCTGCCTTTCACCTTAAAATTTTGCCCCTTGTTACTGATCCTTCAACTAAGGGGAAAAGCTGCTTTCTAGTCAACAACAACAACAAAAACAGAAGTTGCTGGAACAGCTCAGCAGGTCTGGCAGCATCTGTGAAGAAAAAGATCAGAGTTAATGTTTCGGGTCCAGTGACCCTTCCTCAGAACTGATGGTAGCTGGGAAAACGTCAGTTTATATGCAGAAGGTAGGGAGGGGGACAGGGTAGGGAGTAAATGATTGGATAGAGCCCGAAGAGAGAGAAGAGCAGTTGAACAGACAAAGGAGTTGATAACGATCTGGCTAGGAGGGTGAATAGCTTTTAATGGAGACTGTTAGTGACTAAAAATAGGTAGTGTGTAATGGCAGGCTGTGTAATAACAAGGCCTGGTGTGTGGGGTAGGGGGCTAGGACATGGGAGAGATTAGGCCCTAAAATTATTGAACTTGATATTAAATCCAGAGGGCTGCAGGTCTCCAAGTGGAAAATGAGGTGTTGTTCTTCCAGTTTGCATTGAGCTTCACTGGAACACTGCAGCAAGCTAGAGACAGAGATGTTGGCCAGGAAACAGAGTGGTGTGTTAAAGTGGCAGGCAACAGGTTGCTCAGGGTCTTTTTTGTGAGCAGAACGTAGATGTTCTGCGAAGCGGTCACCCAATCTACACAGTTTCCCCAATGTAGAGGAGACCACATTGTGAGCAGTGAATACAGTAGACTAGATTCTGGGAAGTGCAGGTGAAGTGTTGCATCACCTGGAAGGTATGTTGGATAGTGGGGAGGGAGGAGATAAATGGGTGGGTGTTGAACCTTCACTGATTGCAGGGGAAGTTGCTGTGGGGCTTTGGGAGGGTGTGTTGGGAGTGAAGGAAGAGTGGACCAGGGTGTACTGGAGGGAAGGGTCCCTGCAGAAGGCAGACAAGGGAGGGGAGGGGAATATGTGTCCGGTGATGGCATCTTGCTGGAGGTGACGGAAATGGCGTCTGATGATCTTCTGGATGTGGATGCCAGTGGGATGGTAGGTAAAGACAAAGGGAACCCTATTGCTGTTGCGGGAGGGAAGAGAAGGGGCGAGAGTGGAAGTGTGGGAGATGGGTTGGACTTGCTTGAGGGTCCTGTCGACAACGGAGCTGGGGAATCCTCGGTTTAGGAAGCAGGTGGACATTTCGGAGGCTCCCTTGTCGAAGTTGGCCTCATCTGAACATATACGACAGAGACGGAGGAACTGAGAGAATGGTATAGCGTCTTTACAGGAAGCAGGGTGTGAGGATGTATTGTCCAGGTAGCTGTGGGAGTCATTGGGTTTATAGTGGATATTAGTGGCCAGTCTATCCCCAGAAATGGAAACAGAGATATTGAGAAAGGGAATGGAGGAGTCAGAGATAGACCAGGTGAATGTGAGGGCAGGGTGGAAATTGGAAGCGAAATCGACGAACTTTTCCAATTCCAGACGAGAGAGGGAAGCAGCACCGACGATATCATCGATATATCGGAGAAAGAGTTGTGGGCGGGGACCGGAACAGGGCTGGAACAAGGAATGTTCCACGTACCCCACGAAGAGACAGACATAACTGGGGCCCATGCAGATACCCATGGCCACCCTTCTGACCTGAAGAAAATGAGAAAATGCTTTCTCGTCACTCTGTCCATGCCCCACGCAATCTTATACATCTCAATCAGGTCCCCCCTCAAACTTCTCTGCTCCAAAGAAAACAATTTGAGTTTATCCAGCTTCTCTTCATAGCTAAACTGCTCCATCCCAGTCAGCATCCTGGTGAAGACACCCCCTCCAGTGCATTCACATTCTTCCTAAGGTGCGGTGACCAGAACTACACTACCTTGACCAACCCCCCCCCCCCCCCCATCTGAAAACCGCCTCGAGGCAGCTGGCCTAGTCTCCTTGGAGACTCAGACCAACTGGAAAACTGCAGCTAGCTGCTAACAATGAGACAATAGGCTTTCAAAGAGCCGGAACTGTCTCACCTCTACCTACAGGCATGTAATTCTGCCCCTTTCTCCCCACCTTGCCCATTCAACTAATGGCAAGATGATCCGAGAGTGGCATGGTAGTGACAAACTGTAAAGCCGATGGTGGGGTGTCACTTTCTGTGTCTACCTCCAACGTCACCTAAAAGTTCCATTATAAACCCACTGACTCCCACAGCTAACTGGGCTATACATCCTCGTGCCCTGCTTCCTGTAAAGACTCCATCCCATTCTCTCAGTTCCTCCGCCTCCGTCAATCTTGACAAGGGAGCCTCCGAAATGTCCACCTTCTTACTCAATCGAGGATTCCCCGGCTCCGTGGTCGACAGGGCCCTCAACGATGTCTGACCCATCTCCCGCACTTCCGCCCTCACCCCTACCCTTCCCTCCCGCAACAGCAATAGGGTTCCCCTTGTCCTTACCTACCTTCAGCTTACTACCCTGCAGCCTTCTGGACTCAATATCGAGTTCAATACTTTTAGGGACTCAACTATCCTATGTCCCAGCCCCCTACCCCACACACCAGGCCTTGTTATCACATAATAAAAACCAAAAGAACAGCCGATGCTGTAAATCAGGAACAAAAACAAAGTTGCTGGAAAAGCTCAGCAGGTCTGGCAGCATCTGTGAAAGAGAAAACAGATTTAACGTTTGGGGTCCGGGGACCCTTCCTTGTTATCACATAGTCTGCCATTACACATCACCTGTTGTTAGTCACTAATAGTCTCCATTAACAACTATTCACACACCCAGCCAGATCATTATCAACTTCTTTGTCTGTCCAACCGCTCTTCTCTCTCTTCGGGCTCTATCCTATCGTTTAATCCCTACCCATCCCCCTCCCTATCTTCTGCATATAAACCGACGTTTTCCTAGCTACCATCAGTTCTGAGGAAGGGTCACTGGACCCGAAACGTTAACTCCGAATTTTTTCTTCACAGATGCTGCCAGACTTGCTGAGCTTTTCCGGCAACTTCTGTTTTTGTACCTAATAATCTAGCCCTGGGTCTTTAATTCCGTTACTTATTCGATGTCTGTGGCATGTCCTGCTGCAGACTCTGTTTCTTGTCATTACCATTCATTGTATCATCTATTGGGTTTCCAACACCGAGTCTGAAATACACACTAAATGTGGATGGGCAGGTTTTGGCATTGGTTCAGATTCACTTCTACGTAGCAACCCTACCTTATTGTAAATTTTTAAATAGAGGAAAATTTCCATTGGGAAACCCGTTTTCGCAATAACGTCCTTTAAAGTTTACTAATGTCCTGTAGAGAAGGAAACTGCCATCCTTACCTGGTTTGGCCAACATGTGACTCCAGACCCACAGCAATGTGGTTCACTCTTAACTGCCCTCTGGGCAATTGGGGATGGGCAAATAAATGCTGCTTAGCCAGTGATGCCCTTGAAGAATAAAAAAAATTGGATGTAACAAAAAGAAATATTTCTGTCAGAACACTTTTACACCACATTTTCTGAACCAGCATACGTTGAACCAGGAAACCAGAGGAGAAATAGTACAAAAGGTGAAAACTGTCAGGGGAAATTTCTGTTGATTCAACCATATTTACATAATGGGCCAAGGATTAATATTACTGTTTTTCAAAGGAATTTAAAGATTTCCCTGCTCTGTCTCACTTGTCCTAACAGTGTAATTTAAAAATAATAAATACTCCTTTTTTTTAGAAAGAATCTACAAAAAAACAGGGTAAGCCTGCAGGCATGCAGTGAAGGAAAGAAACATGACTCCAGATTATACCATGTCTGTCTCAGTGATCCTGCAGGCTGATAAGGCTAACGTTCTTACTGAAATCAACGTGTGGAGAGACAGACACTAGTCTGGTTGATTGGTGACCCTGTATTATAATCTCTGCTTGACTCTCAAACACACCTCCCCCATCCAGAGCAATTTATATCTAATGAACCCTTGCTATCCTGACTGCAGGCGTCAGGGTAAGGAATAGAATTACAAGAGACCCCATCAGTTGTATATGGCATCCAGGTTGGGAAGGTGTCATTGATGTGGAAAACCTCATTATACATTGTAAATCAGACCCTCCACACCCCCAGCCCTCGTTTGCCAAGGAATAATCCAACATGTCAGCAAAAAAGAATTATCATTATTTTTCGGTTTGAATAACTGTCATCCTGCCGTGATAACTATATTATCCGGTGTTGTTGGACTACTGGGAAGGGTTATGGCACTTTTGCACGTGTGCAGCTTTCAAAGGAGAAAACATTGTGTGTTACTTTTCCAAAGGAAGGAAAGCTGGAAATAGTTTATCTGACAGAGTCGAGGTGTCTCTCCTCACAACTTCGAGGCAGGTAGAGGGGCCAACTTCACCAGATTGTTAGAAGTCAGATTTATTATTTAAAGAACAAAAAAAAATCACAGACCCATTTAAACACTTAAATCTCTGCAGGAGCTTTTACATTTAGTGCTTCTGTAGTCGAATCATGTGCGATTGACGTCAATCCTCCAGCTTCCCATGTTTTTATTGGCAAAAGCTGAGTCCTTAGTCCAACAGCAGAGTGTGGGTCTACGATTTTGCCATTAGAATAAGGGAAACTGTGTTGGTCCTACAAAAGCAGGGCACTGATCCACAGATGTCAGTCTCCTGCAAGCCAAACTATGCACTCTCTAAATAGTACCTGGTTTCTTTTCAGGAGCAAAACAACTCAAAATAAGTTTGAATTGCAACCGAGATGAATGGACTTCACGCAAAACAAGTGTATACCACAGTATGAGCCCATTTGGCCTGGCCTTTCCTGAGTATTTGAAAGAACTATCTAATTGGACCACCCAGCAGTCTTTCACCATAGCTTTGCAAATGTCTCCTTTCTGAGAATATATTCATTTCCCTTTCAAATGTTACAGTTGAATCTGCTTCCACTGCTTTTCCAAACGATGCATACCAGATCACAACGACAAATTGCATAACAAAATTTTCATCTTCTTGCCCCTCACCCCGATTTGATTGAGAGTTGATAGCTTTAAAAGCAAGCAATCGTTACAGTGTCCGAAGGTTAAGTTTGACGGAGTGAAATTAGATCTGGTTTTCTTTGTCTCCAATATTAGGTGGAATGTGGTATACCGCCTGGGATTTTTTTCAATCTTTCTCCCTTTCCTTTAAGAAGGTCACATGGCCTGTGTGGATTTGGTTAAAGGGAGGGGAACGATACAATCCGTGTTAGCAGTACTGAATGAGAAACACATGCAGCATGAGGGAGTGTGGAGTTACTGAGCTTGTCTGATTGTGGGGTTGTACAGAAAGAGAGGGAGAGAGCGCTGGAGGAATTAACATTGCAGATTGCACAACAAATCAAACAGGAAAACTTCACCCAACAAGAGGAGTTTTTCACTGAATATATTTGAAAAAAAAAACTGCAGAGGTTTGGTTCAAGAGAAGACACATCCAGTCCTGAGCAAGAACTAGGGAGAAGCTTTTTCCTTTGTTTTGTGTTTGTATGATTTACTCTGAAGGACATGACTAGTGCAGTCTTTAGGAGAGGATCCAGCAAAGAGGGTTTGAAAAACCTCTTGCGGTAAGTGAAAAATACGCCTGAGGGAATCATTGCTTTCTGTCCTGCAAAGAATTGTGAATGGAGCTTAAGCTATATACTGAACACAGAACAAATGGTAAATCAGAAAATTTACTTATACAAGCCTAGAAATTTAAATTTTCTTTGCACATAAGATTTGAATTCAGTTTTGCTGCCAATATCAGAGAATCTGACATGATCAACTTAACTGTGGTCTGTTTTATTTTACACTTGTACATGAAAATTAAAACTGCTTGAAATGATTAGTATTTTTTAAAGAGAGTTGTATCTGACTCTCATGGCTTTTGACTTTTCTTGTTGCTTGGCAGCTAACAGTGCAGAGTCAAAGGCTCTTTTGCTGAGCCCATAGTTGTTTTAATTCAGCTTTTCAACTGCAGGGCATTTACTGAGACTAATTGATCTCCATCACTTATGCTTTGAACAGTTTTTAGAATGCTCAATTGTAAAGAGCCACCAGCTTCTTCAATGTGGTTACATATTTTCATTTATTCATTTGTAAATTATATTGAAATGTATCATGATCACATGGAATCGCCAGAACTGAAGTAACAGCATCCCTCTGTGAAACAAATATTTTCCCCCATCCCTTTTAATAGAAAACTTGTTCTTGTTGGCTACAGCCCTTGTTTTATTAAAAGCATAGAATATGTAAACTGAACATGCTGAATATTGAATGAAAGCATGTTAATTAACTTTTTTTTTACTTTTCCAATTTTGCTGCTCTATCATCTGAGTACTGCATGAGATATAGTATTGAAAATTGGGCTTTGTCATAGACACTAAATACCTGGAATTGAGTTCCATATTGGAATCTAATTAATTAACTATATTTGGATAGTAAAATGTGGCTAAGTGATTTTTGGGAACAAGTTACAAGCTAGATTCTAACCCTGAGGAAGAGATGCATTATATGCTGAGTAATGAATATTTGGGAATGGGAATGAAATGTAATCAGTTGTGCGTAGATAGTTTATTATATAGATATCATTATATCTGGTGCTTAACAGGGTGGGATCTAATCAAGCTTTGAGATGAGGTGCTAAATTGTATGTGTTGAGTACAGTTTACTCTTCTTTCCAAGAATTTTGTTTGTAACTTTGTCCTAATAGTTCTCTGTGTAATTGGATCAAGGATGATACTTTGCCATTCAGATCAAGTTGGGTCTCTATGTTGAGTTGGTTGATCTTACCTTCAGTAAGAATGTCACTTTTTTAGCTGTTAGCATATTTTGAACTGTAGACTTACAATCACAATGATCTGTTATGATTAATAGAATGTCGTCTCCACAACCATGGGCAGTACAGTGGGTCAGTGATTAGCATGGCTGCCTGACAGCGCCAGGGACCTGGGTTTGATTCCACCCTCTGGTGACTGTCTGCGTGGCGTTTTCATATTCTCCCTGTGTCTGCGTTGGTTTCCTCTGGTTTGCTCGCACAGTCCAAAGATGTGCAGGTTAGGTGGATTGACCATGCTAAATTGCCCATAGGTTTACAGCAGGCATCTCAAGGTGCTGGAGCAGTACCATCAATGCCGCCTACCTGAGGTCTTGCAAATCTGCTGGGGAAAGAAAGACGCATCAACACCAGCATCCTCAACCAGGCCAACATCCCCAGTATCGAGGCACTGACCACCTTGATCGGCTACAGTGGGCTGGACATGGTCACGAGGTCGACAACACGAGACTCCCCAAGCAGGTGCTCTACTCCCAGCTTCAAAATGGCAGGCTGGCCCCATGTGGACGAACAAAGGGCTTCAGTAATACCCTCAAGGTCTAGTGAGTAAAGTGCAGCATTCCCACAGACACTGGGATTCACTGGCCCAAAACCCTCCAAAGTGGAGGAGGAACATCTCGAGACTTGCCATTGAGGGGGAGATGTTAGCCAGCTGAAAACAGTGAAAGGAGCGTGCTGCCATGCCAATGCCCCACACACTTGGCGCAGAAGGTAGTAGTTGGTAACAGCCTGCGGTTATTGCCAGCTGTCTGTACAGCCACTTGCAGACACATCCTGAGAGTGTGAGAGAGTCATACTCATCAGTGAGGGAGCACCAATGATGAGGGATGTGCAGAGTAGGTTGATTTTTCGCCATGGGGAAATACAGGGTTACAGGGACAGGGTAGGGGGATGGGTCTGGGTGGGATCCTCTTCGGAGGGTCGATGTGGACTCGGCTGAATGGCCTGCTTCCCCACTGTAGGGATTCTGTGATTCAACATAATTCTATGATCCAACGTGAGTCTTGGGGAAAATGCACGTTACAAAGTATGTTCCTTGTCACTTCGACATAATAGTTCTCTGTGTAAGTGGATCAAGGATGATACTTTGTCATTCAGATCAAGTTGGATCTCTACATGGAGTTGGTTGATCTTGCTTTCAGTTGCAATTGGGAGAAACAATTACTCTTCTTTTCAGGTAGGAAGGATGGGCATATTTCTGTTCCTGATTTGTGAATTGACTTTTTTTAAAAAAAGTCTTAATCTTGTGTACAACTCTGACTGACTGGAATGGAAAATAGACAACTGTTATGTCGGTAAAGAGGGGTCTGCTTTTCTGAGATTTAGAACTAAGGTACAGTATGAGATAGGGTAGAACACATCATCACAGGAGGAGCTTCAGTTTGGATCTAACAATGCCAGATGTGATTTTAAAATGAAGAAAAGGTCTTTTGTGGAACAAAATAGTTTATGCCAATGAAGCTGCTTGTGAATCAAAAGGGCACTTTGTTAATTAGTTGAATTACAGAACATGTGTTTTTTACATTGATCCAAATCAGAGTCCTTAGATATAGAAGCAAATGATGACCCATACATTGATTTCAAAGTATTCTTTTCCACTGATAACGATGAGTACAAGCAAAGCTCTAGACGTAGATGAAGTAACAACAAACATCTAAAAGCTCTTGGAAAAATACCATTAGAAGTGATAACAGAAATTTGTGATTAAGTATATACTAGGGAATGCATTGCACATGGCTTAAGACATTAATTATTTGTTGTTACCTGAGAACCTAAAGGAATGGTGTACAGGAGTTTTTTTTAAAAGCGCTAACGCGGTGAGTGAAAAATAAAAATCATAACAAAAATAACACATTTGAAGCAGAGATGGTGAAATAGATTTAGATCTGGAGTAGAAACAAGGGAGGGAATATTTAAATCAACAAATGTCTAGAAGTAAAAAAAAACAAATTTTAGACTATGCAATTGTGCTTGAGTTTATCACTAAAAGTTAATAATGTGTTGTTGAAAGTAACACTTGCCAATAAAGATGTGAGATTTATCCAAAATCTATATTGGGACCAAACAGAGCATTAGGTTACAAGAGGGAAAATCTGGTAGGGTCAAAATGAGAAGAGGAACATGACAAACTGTATACAGTCATCAAAATTATTCAATCTGTACATACAACAAATATTCAGATTTCAATATACTTGCAGGTTAAAGAGTGGAGACAAGAATGTAACAAATTTGCAGTGTGCTGACAACATCATACCATTTTCAGAATCCGGAGAATTCCTACAAAATAGTGCGGATCAAATAAAGCCTAAATGTTTTGAATATGGATTGAGTACAAACACCAAAATAGACAGACATACAAAAGTATTTTAGAAAGAACGTATGAGAATAAACTCGAAGGTTGAAGAGTAGATAAGTTTGACTATTTTTATGCCAAAGGATGTCAGAAAATGGCAGATGTAACGAAGAACGATCAAGATAGCCTGAAATAATTTTGTGAAGAGGAAGAATATGCAAACAACAACAAAACCCAAACCAAAGTACTAAAGGTTTTATAAGACTTGTAGTTTCAAAACATCCTCTTAAAAAGAGGACTGCCAATCTTGGAATGGCTGCAGATAAAATTTCAATACTCTTTTTTTTTGGTGAGTTCCTGTGTGGGTCCCACAGCATGTTGTACCTGTAGAGTGTCAGCGAAACATCCGACAGGAAGAGATAACGGGAGGGCTGACGATCTTCGACATGCCCCAACCCACCCCCGCTGCTAGCTCACCACTGTCAAAAACATTACGACAATCCTGAAATTACTGTTCAACTATCCACATTCCACTGTCTACTCTTTGCGGACTACCCAGTGAGGCTGGTCTGTTTATTCATTTTCATTTTTATTTTGGCTTCCCGAAACTATAAGTTTTTTAATCCATTCATGGAATTCAGGCTTAGCTAGCTGGGCCGGCGCTTACTGCCCATCCATAACCATCCTTGAGAATGTGGTGGTGAATGTCTTTTGAATTGAGAATGCGTTGGTGAACTGCTCTTTGAATTGCTGCAGTCCATTTGTTGAAGGTACCTCCTTCATGCCATTGAGAAATGAGTTCCATGATTTTGACCCAATATGTGTGTTGCATGATTAGTCCTTTTTTTTTGCACTTAGTAATGAATAAACTCCCACTGCTGACTCAGTCTTGTTAATTGTCTCCTTTTTTAAAACATCAATTTATTTGACCTGAGAGAAGGGAGGGATTTTTTTAAATTAACTTGGTTACAACGAAGGCGGTGAGTGAATAAAGGAGAGTTGGTTCATCTCTCTGTACCTAGGAGATTGGCTGCAACATGAACGATATAAAGACCTTTGAAATGTAGATGCAAAGATGTAAACTTAAAAAAAAATGTATAAGACAAATGAAAGACATACATGAAATTGCTAGAAAAATAACTCTTAAAATGGCAACATCCAGAAGAGGTCATTTATAAAGGGTACAGTGGAGGACAGCAGACAGCGATGGTCTAAGGTGTAGTTGGATGCCACATGTCACAAAGTGGTTGCAGACCTACAGCGAATATGAGAATCAAACAAGACACCAATGATAGCAGATCTGCTCCTGGCATCCTCAAGCCACAACCAACAATTCTATTAAATTGGCACTTATTCTCACTTAAACAATCAAGATGCTCAAACTGCAGTGGTGCAGTATGACTTTCTGTTATGGGATTGGGTCAGTTTATCTGGGCAGACAAATAAGCTTATGAACCGTACTGTCTTATGGCTGCCGGTGGATAGCAGAATTGGGAAGCATTCCATTTTCATTGAGGTCTCATTCCGATGTGGAGGTCTTGTATTCCAGCCTGGAGCAGCGGTCTCCTATTGTGATGGCCTTGTTCTGAGTGGTGGTCTTGGCTTGACCATCTCCAGGTTTGTCAGTCTTGTCCCAGTGTGAAGGCCATCCTCCGCTCCTGGGTATTCCAGCATTTGTCATGTTGATCAAATTCCCCCGAAATTAAATTGATTTGAGATGAACTCTATCTTAATTTTTACCTCTTATCTATGACATCTGTCATTAATGTAGGTGCTGAGATATGCGAATTAAAACTTTCACTGTCCTTTTTTTCGTAAAAATACATGACAGTAAATTGCTATTCCATTCTGTTTTCACCACAAATGTCCCTCACCATTATGAAACTCAGTTTTCCAAAAGGCACTGTGGTGTTATGAGCTGTTCTGTCATATCAGGCTTTCATGAGGGGAAAATACAAGGCTATTTTCGTACCTAATTATCACTAATATAGTCCATTAAATTGCATTTTTGACACCTTTTTAATATAGAAAAATCCCATAGTTTCACAGAAGTGTAAACTGATTCCCTGAGTGTGATATTTGGCTTGTTGGCATCAAATGCTGTTTCATAGTGTTGAATAAATGCTAATCAGACTGTTTTTAGAAGCACTTGACACATGGATTTCACGGGGATAATAGGACAAAGGGCTCCTGGGTAATGAATGGAAAAGAAAATGGTAATTGCTGCTCAATGAAAACTGCAGGGGAGCAAGCCTGTCAGAAAAGGCCTGAAGTAAATAACACTTTTCAAACTCTATCCATTTAATGAAAGTGATATTCTGCTGCACCAAATCTATAAGTCCATCTGCAGAATGAGAATTTTTTTTTTGATAAATCTGATCTGAGAGAGTGTGTTGAAATGGAGTTGACCCTAAATGTGCAAGACATTCCTTTATTTGACTTTTAGGGTTTTTTAAATTCAAACTAAGCTAGATATTTTAAAGGTATTGGATTGTATCAAAAACAGTTAAAGCAATCGATTGTGTATGATTCCGAAAGGGTTAAGATTGGTTGGTTGTTTTTTTGTTTGTTTCGTAAGCACCACCTACTGTGCTGGGTTCTTGAGGACTGGTAGGGAGAACAAATAAGGATCGGGAAGGAGTCAGACTGAAGACCAAGTTCACCAAACAGTCCCTGTAATAATCATAGAATCCTTAGTGAAAGCAGGTCATTCAACCCATCAAGTCTATACTAGCCCTCTGAAGAGTGTCCCACTCAGATCCACCCCT
>NC_063348.1:21697622-21705343 GCF_021869965.1 Rhincodon typus | reverse complement strand
CCCCCCCCCCCCCCCCCCCCCAATCCTATCCTGTAACCCTGCATTTCTCATCGCTAATCCACCTAGCCTGTACATCCCCAGATATCATGGACAATTCACCATAGCCAGTCCACCTAACCCTGCACATCTTTGGACTATGGGACGAAACCAGAGCACCTGTAGGAAACCCACACAGACATGGGGAGAATGTGCAAACTCCACACAGTTATTTGAGGTGGAATCGAACCCAGGTCCCTTGTGCTGTGAGGCAGCAGCACTAACCACAGAGGTGCCCAAAGATGTGTTCCATATCTTGTAGCCTGTAGCCAGTTGCAGAGCTGTAGCTATGATCTTGTTCACTACAAGTGATTCTTCTAGTTAGGCCAGAAAATGGCTATCTTCAGCCACTTTGAATACTCAGACCCTGGAGAAACATAGAGAAATGTGTAATCAGAGATTGCTGAGTAAGGGACGTTGCAGGCAGTAGTTAAAGATTGATAAATGTTGGACAAATTAAAGGCATGAGCACTTCTGGTCTAATTCTGGAAACTTTTTTGAAGACTCCATCTAGGTTGTGAAAGGCAGGAGATTCTTCATTAAAGCTGTGCAATGTAGGAATCCTCCATTTTGTCTGAAACTCATGGGAAAACCATTCCTGTACAGGAAAGCACAGGAGAACTGGCATTACTGCAAAATAAAAATCTTTAAAGGAGATAAAATATCTAAGCATGTGATGAAGCCATAGCATCAGAAGTAGTACTGCCAGGAAGATGTTTCAGATGGATCAAGTAGATCACCCAATTGGACGTCCTGAAGAAAACAGTTCTTGAGGTACAGAATCATTTCTAAATTGGATACCAAACTGGATGATGAAGTAGTAGATATACTTGTGTATACAGCTGGTAGTACTACGGATGACATTTCCTGGGGAGGTAGAACATTTGAAATGGTATTGAAAGCCTATTCAACCTAAACTAATAAACTGCCTGGAACAGCACCCGTAAGATCAATATATGATTTAATTAGTGATCTCTACAGATTATTGGAGAGATGAGACCATGGTAATTTAAATTCAGAACTCGTGCAAGATTCAATTGTGATGTTATATATGGTAATAGTTTTGAAAAGTTGAATTACTTCATTAGGCTCAATGGTGACTTCGTTATTCTCCGGGAACTGGGTGACCTCAGATTGGGTTCCTTGATTCTTTACTATGGCCAATGTCTGACTCCAGCTCCATTGAAGTCCAACATTTCATCCAAGTCTCATACTAAGACTATGATAGCAATATGTATTAGTCACATATTATAAATCTATATTGCATTCATGTAAATATGTCTTGTCAAGACTCCCCTAGATGTTCATCCTCTTACCACTTTTAAGTGAACAGGTTCTTGGGCACAGTACAACCCCACTTGGGGCTATTAACCATATATTTTCCCCTGGGCAGGGGGGCAGGGGGAAGGGGGAGGGGGGAGAAAACAGTCAAATGATGAATGAAACAGATGTCTGGAAGTTACACTGATAAATGGGGAGGGGGAAGGCTAAACCTGCTAAAGGAGATCATAAGTACATTTAATCCTGGAGGTACAGAGCCACAAAAAATACATGTGATATGCCTAGGCTTTTTATTCAAACCAAGCAAAAAGTCTAATAGGCAATGCTATGTACAGTGGATATGGCAGACATCACTTTCAGAAAATATGTTGTAGGAAGACACAGCCACAGGAGAGCAAAAGGCTAAAGAACTATCCACGCACGAGTAAATGAAGTAGCACAGTCTTCTTCTGCAGAAGACATATCCAGTGTTTTCCTTGGGAGAAAAAATGGTTGACCTAGATGTAGTGTTTTTGCAAGATATGTAAGTGAACTCACAAATTTCAAACTGGAAAAACTGCCACATTATCAGATAGTGGGGCTTGGTGGCGGAGAGGAAAAATGTGTCTTCAGCTGACCAAAGAGTGGCAACGTGGTCTGGGTGCTGAAGCACTTAATGTTGAAGTTATGTGACGAGTGCGGCCCTCTGATATCAGGAACACCAAGTGATGGAAGATTCAAAAGTTGGAAGAGGTTAAATTGCAAAATTTCAAAAACAACTGGTTGTAGATTTGGGATTTTGTAAACTTAACTAACCTCTAGGAATTTCTTTTTTGATATGTTGGAATAAAATTTTGTCTTGTACCATCTACAAGATTGTAAACTGTAACTCGTGTGATAGCTGTTGAAAATGTTTCTATCAATGACAGAAGAGTTCAAACTCCGAGAGCTGGAAACACTTACGAGGAAACATGGGCAAAGAGGCAGCCAATAAATGCTATACTCCACTTGAGATAATTAAAGATTTGCAACTGAATTGAGTCAGATTACAACATAGCTTAGTGAACAACTGGTGATGACAGATTCAAGACTGACACTAAATACAGAGCTGATGTGGAAGAGACAAGTTGCAGTGGAATTTCTGCTATACTTTATCCCCCAGGGAGAATCCCCAACAACAATAGTGGAGGTCACATACAAGAAGGAATCTTCAAGCAACACAGTTGAGGAAGTTAAATGATTTGATTTTATAAACAGTTGATCACTGAGGGCAAAAGAAATAGGTTGCAGTAAAATATCCACCCACCTACAGGCAGATGGAGAATAGAAATCCATTGAGACAGACATGTGACACGTAACCCCATAGAAGCCACCTCTACTTATGCTATGAAGTAATGCTTAACTTTTTAAACTCTTTCTCTTAATACTTTGTACCTTTTGTTTTTGTACCTGGGTACTGAAGATAGTGCTTTGTCAGGTGACATTATACATTTTTACTGCACTTCTGTACTTGAGTGCACATGATAAAAATCTAAAATAAATGAAACCAGCAATAACCAAAGCTTCAGGACACTGAAAAAGAGATTGCCTGCTCTAGCTGGGATGACATCCTTGAAAGAAATCAAAGAGTTTGAATCCTCCAGTTCAGCGGAAACCACAGACCTCAGTGGAAGGAAGACAGTTCAAGTCAACTACCCAACACTCTACCATTCATCCAAGTCTGAGGAGAGCACAGTTGGGGTGGGGAGGGAATGATGAAACCTCCAAATTATTTGAGTTTGTAAAGTAAAAGACTTCTGTGGGGGAGATCGGGTAGTGCCAAATGCAATTACACTATATTATTGTAACACATAAGGGGGGGAAGAAACTTTGGGGAGAGAGAGAGAGATTGGTGTATGTGACTCTGAAAGAGTTAATACTCTTGGAATGTTGTAAAGACCATCCATTGTGATGAAGTCATGAGGACTGATGGAGAAAGTAAATAGGGATGTTGAAGGAGTTAAACCCAAGATCAAGACATCCTAACACTCTCTATTAATGTGTACATGACCTTATACCCTGTGAATTGTTGCAGAGATGTTATAAACTATACCTCTTGTTTTATTATAACAGACTACTCTACTCTACTTAGACCAGAAGGTGCCTCTATCTTCATTCACATTAAACTACTCGAGGTTCGTGGAGGAACATACTGATAAGACATTGGTGGCAGCACATATGCAATGCTATCTTGGTATAAAGATGCTGAGATCTAGGCAAACCAACTTAAACATTAGGGCTGCTTCTGTTACTGTTTCCTGACCAGAATGACACTGAGCCATTCAAGCCATGAGGTTTTCAAATCTACTCCCTGGTGTGTACTAAATTAACGAATCTCGTATTGCAATTGGCCTCAGTGCCGTGAGCTGGTAATGGAAATCTTGACTACTCTCCAGTGACCCCTTGCTAGCAAGTGTAAGTGAAGTTGCCTGATGAGGCAACTGTGCTCAGTTGCAATTACGCTCTAATGAAAAATGATGTAATTATAAAACTAAGATATCAAAGAATACTCAGTGAACCATGACCTGATGCGAATGAACAGATTTTGAGGAAACAAAGTGGAGGAAAAGACGTGGCCCTCCTCTTTAACTCTGTCATCACCAGGCTAACTTTTATTAGCAAACTGTCATTACACTTCAATTAAAACATCTTCTAATAGAAAATAAAGGAGTCAATTGTAAAAGTTTGAATGAAAGAAAGAGGAATTTTATGACCTACCAACTCCCAAAAACAACAAAATGCAACTAGTAATTTTTAAGAGGGTGAGTGGGAGGAAAAGAGTTCAGTACATACAGGAAGATAAAAACAAATGCAGTTTAATATTCTTAAAAGTCGTTGAGTTGCTAACATTAAACTAGAATGAAATTTGTACAATTTTTGATTTTGGTGAATAGATGTTTTCCCAAATTGCTTTCACATTGGCGCTGACGTTGGAACGTTGAAAGAAACTAGGAGAGGGCGAGCAACCCTTTTCTTTCAGCTTCTTTGTTGTGAATCCATTTTTTTTTTCCTTTTTCTCTGTTCTGCTAAGCAAGCTACTAAAATACAGTTTGATTGTACATTTCTAAGTTTAACTTTGTTGTCTTTCCAAGCTGAATACTCCGCAGGCAACCTTTCATCTCCCATGTGTGAATTTATTATGCAAATATGAATTAAACAGATGATGTGAACTCCTTGACACTAACATTGTTGTTCACTGTCTTTGGATGAAATTATAATTTCAGCGCTGGCGGTTCAATGTGTATTCCCAGGACTTTCCTCGATCTCTGATCAAGAGATCTCAGCGTTCATTACAGGTCAGTAGTTGACCTCTTTTTTTTTTTAAAAATCACTTCATGAAGGTCTTGGATTTTAAAATCACACAATGGAAGTTGATAATTGACATTTACTATTATCATAACACATCAAGATATATATCACTCTTTTCTTTTCACATCCATTCTCATTTATACTACATTCCTGTACCATTGAATGAGCCTGTGCTCAGTGCTCAGTCACTGATACTCTTTGTACTAAAGACCAACAGGTTTTGGGTAAAAAGTGTCACTTAGTGAATTGATGGTTCTTCAGCAGCAATTGATGTTTCCCCCGATCTGCATCTCTGAACAGCTTATACAATAACGAGATCTGCAGTACAGAACTGTTCAGGATTAATCAAGTCCAAAAAAAAACTGCACCTCTTTCCCAGGCCTGCTTTGCAAAGGCGCAGTCCAGAAGGTGGTGGTCTCTTACCCCACTGCAGTTCCCTCCAGTTCAGAATTCAGTTAGATTGAGACTCTGGGCGTGATTGAATGATTGATTTGATTTGATAGGAGGGCCCATCTCAACCCACTCAACCTGCATCTCAATACATGTTGTGGAATTCCTCTAAGTGACTGATGGTCTGCTCAGGAATCCGTCTGATCAGATATACCATCTCCATTTCCTCCAAGGCATTGAAGATGCAGGTGGAAAAAGGTGTTTTTTTTTTTTAATTTCCCATGTAAAGCATTCCAAGAGAGAGTGGCATAGCATGGTCAAACCAAAAGAAACATTGCATGGCAATGTGGCTAGACCCCCCCGACCACACTATAACTGCATATTGAGGGGTTGCGCAGAGCTCGATGAAGCCATACACAGTCGATTTATCAAGATGAGTGTGATTTGCATATGTCTTTCTCCCTCTCTCTCCTCCAAAGCTTTTATTGAAATTTGCTCACCTTGCCTCTGTAGACATGGTCCATTTTTGATCTCCAGATAAAGTGGAAGATGGATCAGGCAATCCTCCTCTGGAGTTGGGTAAGGCCTAGATCTGTACAGTACCAAAAGCACCTTACACCTGATACGCAGATCCCTTGCTTGCATGGGAGGGGGAGCGTTGCTCCCAGAAGTCATGTCTTTTGTTTGACCTTGTAAATAAGCTCTTCCCTTTTTTGTTTTGGTGTATGCCCTCACCCTCTGAACCTTATCCCCTGGATCTTCAGGGTAAACCTATCTGATTGTAAAGGAGACAAAGAACTAGTCAACCCGTTCTCTTGTCATGTTTTATGTTAGTTCCTAGTGTCACTTTCAACTGGTTGCAGATTCACACCGGTCTGTGAACCAACAACTAATCTGAGCAAAAGATTGTGACATTGTCTGTGAACAAGGACTGGAGATTTTTGCAATAAGTGCTACAGTATAAGTAGATGTGTCAGTGGGTTACTGAACCAATTGTGTTATCAGCGTGTATGTGTGTGGGCCTGACTGTTTTTAGTATGTACGCCATTACAGATACTTCTGCATTAGCGGTGTTTTGTAACGATGTGAAAGTGGCAGCACATCTCTGAAGTTGTACCCAATTTGATCTATAGCCACTGATGACAAAGGAGGCCAGCATGTATTCCTGGGTTGGAGAGTAGATATAGTGTAATTCCTGCACCTAATGCAGCCAGTTTCTAAGATGCTCAGCTGGACTTTTATGGCTGATTGGGCACTTTATAAATTTTGGTACTGAACCATTTCATTTAGATGTGAAACTGCATGTTGTTTGCCATACTTTTTTTTCTTTTTGTGGCTATTAAAACAGAAAATGTCTATAAATTTGTGAGTATTGGCTAAAGAGCCCTTCGTTTGTCAAGAACAGTATAATTCCAGTCTTATCCAGTTGGGCTTTGGATCTCTCAACGTTATTCAGTTATAACCTCATTGCGGGATCTTACTGTGTGCAGTTAGCAGCCACGTTTCCTATCGTACAGCAGTGATTAGACTTCTAAAGTGCTTTGAAAAGCCCTCAGGTCATGAAAGAGACTATAGAAATGTAAGCATTTCTTTTTGTTTAATGTATGACTACAGTCTGAGTTATTGTAGCTGCATTAGTTTGTGTCTGAGTTTGTGTGTGGGAAAAGGGAGGTGAAGGAAATCTAAGCTTTGCTAGTTTTGATGAGTTTGCTGTCATGACTAAGATTTGCTTGGAAGCTTGGCTACATTCAGTTGTATCGTTGCCAACTATGGTGCCAGAGATGACATCATCACCATTAAAGTGCTGCTTCTTTATTCTTTTCTCCCTCTAACATGGAGATATGTGATTCACAAAGACTGTCAAACAAATCCCAACATGACCTGCATGGCAGCAGCATTGTTTCCAGGGCAGTAGTTCACAAGGTCAAAAACGTCGAGGAAATTAGATTGATATTTTTTAAGAAAAGGCTTGAGCTGACTCCACTGAAAATTCAATGGTAATGCCAAAGTTGTTGCAGACAAATTTGCTCATTATGACAAATGGCTCAAATGCTTGAGGAAAATTGGCAAAAATTAGTAATTTGAGGATAACAGGAGATGCCAGGACACTTTTTTTTGTTTCAAAATCATGGAATAAATGACCAGCAGAGGCTGTTGAAAAGGCCAGGCTAAAGAGGCTTTAGGCATCTGGATATAATTATCGAGAGAAGAATGATGAGAAACTAATTATGCAGAGTTGAGAGAAATAAGATTGCACCTCCACAGGAATTCTCTCTTTTTTCTTATGGTAACTATTTTGGAAGATTTCCAGAATCACTGGATAAACAACAAGTATAGTAGTGATACCATTTATTCTGGGGTTTCCCTGGGTCTCCCACTGAAGATACAGGAGAATCCCATGAAAGTTCAACCTTACTAAATCAAGTTGGTGTAATGAACCTTTTAATATTCCTATATTCAAAAATTTAAAGCTAATTTTAAATGCTACAAATCAAGTACGGTTATTTTCTCAAAAGAGATCAGTTTAAATTAGATCAGAGATAGTAGGAACTGCAGATGCTGGAGAATCTGAGACAACAAGGTGCAGGGCTGGATGAACACAGCAGGCCAAGCAGCATCATAGGAGCGGAGAGGCTGACGTTTCGGGCCGAGACCCTTCATCAGAAAAGGGGGAGGGGAAGGGGGTT
>NC_063348.1:21682227-21697222 GCF_021869965.1 Rhincodon typus | reverse complement strand
TCTGCAATCCGACCCCACCACCAAAGACATCTTTCCCTCCCCACCCTTATCTGCTTTCCGGAGGGACAACTCTCTCCGTGACTCCCTTGTCCGCTCCACACTCCCCTCCAGCTCCACCACACCCGGCACTTTTCCCTGCAACCGCAGGAAGTGCTACACCTGCCCCCATACCTCCTCCCTCATCCCCATCCCAGGCCCCAAGAAGACTTTCCACATCAAGCAGATGTTCACCTGCACATCTGCCAATGTGGTATACTGCATCCACTGTACCCGGTGTGGCTTCCTCTACATCGGGGAAACCAAGCGGAGACTCGGGGACCGCTTTGCAGAACACCTACACTCGGTTCGCAACAAACAACTGCACCTCCCAGTCGCGAACCATTTCAACTCCCCCTCCCATTCCTCAGACGACATGTCCATCCCTGGGCCTCCTGCAGTGCCACAACGATGCCACCCGAAGGTTGCAGGAACAGCAACTCATTATTCCGCTTGGGAACCCTGCAGCCCAATGGTATCAATGTGGATTTCACAAGTTTCAAAATCTCCCCTCCCCCTACCGCATCCCAAAACCAGTCCAGCTCATCCCTGCCTCCCTAACCTGTTCTTCCTCCCACCTATCCCCTCCTCCCACCTCAAGCCACACCTCCATCTCCTACCGACCAACCTCATCCCGCCCCCTTGACCTGTCCGTCCTCCCTGGACTGACCTATCCCCTTCCTAACTCCCTACCTACACTCACCTTTACTGGCTCCGTCCCCGCCTCTTCGACCTGTTTGTTTCCTCTCCACCTATCCTCTCCTCTATCCCTCTTCTATCCGCCTCCCACTCTCTCCCTATTTATTTCAAAACCCCCTTCCCCTCCCCCTTTTCTGATGAAGGGTCTCGGCCCGAAACGTCAGCCTCTCCGCTCCTATGATGCTGCTTGGCCTGCTGTGTTCATCCAGCCCTGCACCTTGTTGTCTCAGTTTAAATTAGTCTAATTTTAGAGAGCAGGTCATCAACAGCTTTGAACAGATTTATAACTTGGTCATGGACAATTGATAGTACGATGGTGACTTTCATGTTTTCAGTGTTGTGGACTAACTGGGCTGCCTCAGAGTTGCCATAAGGCTTCAAAGACTATCCAGTTTTAATATTATGGAAAAAATGTCATCAGTAAAGCATTAGAAATTAAGTACAAAGTTAACAAACACAGAATGTAGAAATCTGCCATCCTCATGGGCCCTTTTAGGATCTGAGGATCCCATTTGCAAATGTTTATCATCTTTCCTTTTAAACCAACATAGCTGAACTGTCCTAACATGGCATTAAAGAATGCTAGCTAATTGGTCCTGGAGTAAATTCTTGCTAGAATGAAGTTAAATATTTCAGGTTGTGCAAGATGAAGTCGCACTCATTTCGAGCAAGCAGATCAACTAAACAACAATACTATAAATGTGTTAGAACAACACTTGCAGACTGTCTGCTTACTGTTGCATGACCGTTATGCCATTGTAGACTAATTTATTTCTTTTGGAGTCTGTTTTCTGGACAGTTTTCTTCAAGAGACATGCACCAAATGAATTTGGTTCAAACAAAACGTATCCTCAAGTTCTGAAGGGTCACTGGACTTAACTCTGTTTTCACTCCCAGACCTGCTGAGTTTTTCCAGCAATTTCTGTTTTTGAATGTTACAAATGAATCCTTGCCCTCTTTTTTTTTTTCTTATTATCTTGTCACATACGCAGTTGTGCATGTGAACATAAATGCAATGTACGAAAGAACTTGTAATGCATAGGTGCCCTTTTGAACAAATGAGCAATGCATCAGCGCTGCAGATGCTCAGAAATGCAGACATTGGTTACACATGTACATGCACCCATAAGCACCATGGTGGCTCAATGCTTAGCACTGCTGCCTCTCAGCATCAGGAACCCGGGTTTGATTCCTGTCTTGGGTGACTGTATGTGGTTTCCACCATGAGCTCCAGTTTCCACCTCCAGTCCAAAGATGTGCAGATTTATGGGGATTGGCTATGTTGAATGAAAGGTTATGGGGATAAGGTAGGGTCTGGGTCTTGGTGGGTTGCTCTTCAGAGGATTTGTGTGATTTGATATAGGCTGAATGGCCTCCTTCCACATTTGTAGGGATTCTATGACAGTGACAAATAGCATTATTCTATGTGGTTAGTTTTCACATGGTCCTTTTGATTTAGTTTCATGATGGCATTAGGAATTGTTTCAAGGGTGACCTATTACTGCCCTTGAAATGCAATAAAATAATTGCTGTAGAACCATTTGGGTTACTTTCTGGTATTAGCCATACACCGTCAGAAACTAGTTTTGTCACTCTCTCTCAGCATCGTTGAATATTACCATTTTCTCTGTCAACCTTGATCAATACATCCTCATTGTCCTTTTAAACTGTAAGGCAGGACCAGGATTCATTACTGAAAATTGGGAAGCCAATAATTCACAGATATCTGCAACTGAATTATGATTATTGGCAAGCAAAAATGCCAGGTTTAAACCTTTTTAATAAGGAAGAAAAGGAGTGGGTCAGCACTGAGTCATACAGCATGGAAACAGACCCTACAGCCCACTTGTCCCCACTGACCAGACATCCCGATCTGACCTCGTTCCATTTTGTCAGCATTTGGCCCATATCCCTCTTAACCCTTCCTATTCATCTACTCCTCTAGATGCCTTTTAATTGTTCCTGCCTCTAACACCTCCTCTGGCAGCTCATTCCACACATGCGCCATCCTCTGCAGAAAAAAAACTTGCCTCTCAGGTCCTTTTCTAGATTTTTTTTCCCCTCTTACCTTAAAACTATGCCCTCTAGTTTTGGACTCCCCCCACCCCAGGGAAAAGACCTTGGCTATTCACCCTATCCGTGGTCCCTCATGATTTTATAAGTCTCTACAAGGTCACCCCTCAGCCTCCACTCCAGAAGAAAATAGCCCCAGCCTATTCACTCTCCTTCTAAAGCTCAAACCCTCCAACTCCAGCAACATCCTTGTAAATCTTTTCTGCACCCTCTCCAGTTTAACAACATCCTTCCTACTGAAGGGCGATGAGAATTGCATACAGTATTCTAGAAGTGGCCTCACTAATGTCCTGTGCATCTGCAAAATGATATCCCAACTCCTATACTCAATACACTGACCAATGAAGGCAAGCATACCAAACATCACTCATCAACTGGAACTCCACTTTCAAGGAACTATGTACTTACACCCCTAGATCTTTGTTCAGCAACCTCTCCACAGAGTGGGGGCAGGTGACTTGTGAAGAGCAATGTGAAGGGTCAAGTACTATTTGGAGGATTGTATCAGAAAGCCTTGAGCTTGCAAAACGTACAAGTGAACGTGCCTGTACACAAACCACTTGACCCGGGAGCAAAAATCAGGCCCAGTATATTGTTACAATAAAGATGAAAGCGCATGTCTTGCGAATGAAATAGAGGAAATCAATCCTGAAAAAGTAAGAAAATGTTTCAGAAACAATAATTAGGTTTAATGTAAGAATAGGAAACTGAAAAGAATAGTCAACACAGTTACATGGCTCAAGCTCAGTAAATTTTTATATATTTGTGGTGTGTCCATTGCTGGCAAGCATTTGTCGCCCATCCCTAATAATCTTTTGAACTGAGTGGCTTTCTTGGCCAATTCAGAGGAAAGCTAGCAGTCAACACATAACTGATCATATGTAGGCTAAACCGGGTAAATATAGTAGATTCCCTTCTTTTAAAGGACATTAGTGAACAAACTGGATTTTTTTATGACAATAGTTATAAAGTCATGGAGATGTACAGCATGGAGCTCAGCCATGCTGACCAATTATCCTAGATAAATCTAATCCAATTTGCCAGCATTTGGCCCATATCCCTGTAAACCCTTCCTATTCATATATCCATCCAGATGCCTTTTAAATGCTGCAATGGTACCAGCCTCCTCCAGTTCCACGGCAGCCCATTTCATACACTCGCCACCCTCTGTGTTTAAAAAGATGCCCCTTAGGTCAGTTTTAAATCTTTCCCCTCTGAATTAAACCTATATTCTCTAGTTTTGGACTGCCCCCACCCCGGGGAAAAGACCTTGTCTATTTACCCTATCCATGCCCCTCATGATTTTCTGAAACCTCTATAAAGTCACCCCTCAGCCTTTGACACTCCTGGGAAAATAGCCCCAGCCTATTCAGCCTCTCCCTCCAACCCTGGCAACATTCTTGTAAATCTCTTCTGAACCCTTTCAAATTTTCAATATTCTTCCTATAGCATGGAGACCAGAATTGAGCGCTGTATTCCAAAAGTGGCCTAACCAATGTCCTGTACAGCTGCAACATGACATCACAACTCCTGTACTCAATGCACTGACCGATTAAAGGCAAGCATACCAAATGCTGTCTTCACTATTCTGTCTACTGGCGACTCCACTTTTAAGAAACTATGGACCTGTACTCCAAAGTCTCTTTGTTCAGCAACATTCCCCAGGCCCTTACCGTTAAGTGTACAAGTCCTGCCCTGATTTGCCTTTTCCAAAATGCAGCAGCACACATTTATCTAAATTAAACTCTGTCTGCCACTCCTCAGCCCATTGGGCCATTTCATTAAGATCCCACTGTACTCTGAAGTAACCTTCTTTGCTGTCCACTACATCTCCAATTTTTGTGTCGTCTGCAAACTTACTATCCGTACCTTCTATGTTCACATCCAAATCATTTATATAAATGACAAAAAGCAGTGGACCCAGCACTGATCCTTGTGGCACACCACTGGTCACAGGTCTCCAGTCTGAAAAGCAACCCTCCACCAACACCCTCTGTCTCTTACCTTTTGAGCCAGTTCTTTATCCAAATGGCTTGTCCTCCCCGAATTTCGTGTGATCTAACCTTACTAACCAGTCTACCATTGTTGAATGCCTTACCGAAGTCCATGTAGATCACTCCCACTGCTCTGTCCTCATCAATCCTCTGTTACTTCAAAAAGCTCAGTCAAGTTAGTGAGACACGATTTCTCCCACACAAAGCCATGTTGACTATCCCTAATCAGTCTTTGCCTTTCCAAATACATGGGAATCCTGTCCCTCAGGATTCCCTCCAACAACTTGCCCACCACGATGTCAGACTCACTGGTCTATCATTCCCTGGCTTTTCCTTACCACCTTTCTTAAATAGTGACACCATGTTAGCCAACTTCCAGTCTTCCAGCACCTCACCTGTGGCTATCGATGATAACAATATCTCAGCAAGGGGCCCAGCAATCACTTCCCTGGTTTCCCACAGAGTCCTAGGGTACAGCTGGTCAGGTCCCGGGGATTTATCCACCTTTGTGTTTTAAGCAGTCCAGCACCATCACCTTTGTAATATGGACATTTTTCATGATGTCACTGTATAATTCCCCACGTTCCCTATCTTCTACGTCCTTCTCCACAGTAAACTCTGATGGAAAATACTCATTTAGTAACTCCCCCATCTCCTGCAATTCCACACATAGGTGGCCTTGCTGATCTTTAAGGGGTACTATTCTCTCCCTAGTTACCCTTTAGTCCTCAATGTATTTATAAAATCCTTTTGGATTCTCCTTAACCCTATTTGCCAAGGCTATCTCATGTCCCCTCTTTGCCCTCCTGCTTTACCTTTTAAGTGTACTCCTACTGCCTTTCTCCACTTATCGGGATTCACTTGATCTCTGCTGTCTGTACCTGAAATATGCTTGCTTCTTATCCTTGACCAAAACCTTCATTCCTCTATTCATCCTGCATTCCTTACATCTATCAGTACAGTGGTTTCATAGTCACCATTACTACTAATTTTAAATTCAATTAGTCAATTAAATTGCAGATTGCTGTGGTAGGATTTGACTTCATGTCCCCGTAACCATAACTTGGACTGTAGATGACTGGGCTAGTAATTTACCAGTGCAGAACCACTACCACCTCCTATTTAATAAGATAAATTAACAAAAAGGGAGGTACGGTGGCACAGTGGTTAGCACTGCTGCCTCACAGCGCCGGGGACCCGGGTTCGATTCCAGCCTCGGGCGACTGTCTGTGTGGAGTTTGCATATTCTCCCCGTGTCTGCATGGGTTTCCTCCGGGTGCTCTGGTTTCCTCCCACAGTCCAAAGATGTGCAGGTTAGGTGGATTGGCTATGCTAAATTGCCTGTAGTGTTCAGAGAGGTGTAGATTAGGTGGGTTATAGGGGGATAGGTCTGGGTGGGATGCTCTGAGGTTCAGTGTGGACTTGTTGGGCCGAAGGGCCTGTTTCCACATTGTAGGGATTCTATGATGAAAAAAGTCACAGTAACCATAAAGAATATTTCAAAGTCACAAAAAAGTCATGTAAGCCAAAAAAATGAATAGGAAGGAAAAATACCAACATAAAGAAAGTAAGCTTTCTGAATTGACAATATACATCAGCAATAAGGAGGTAATCCTGAAAAAGAGCAGAAAATAAAGTTACATCCAAGTTTAACTATCATTAAATGGCCCAAAACAATTGATTAAATTGGCTGCTCAACATAGATCTTGTCTGTTTATGAAAAGAACAAATGCTGGAGATCACAGTGGGTCAGACAGCATCCATGAAGAGAGACCAAGCTAACATTTCGAGGCTGGATGACACTGCACTTCAGCTTTATGCTATAGTTTAGGGGGCTTGTGGCGGTGGTGGGTCTGGAGTGCTAGTGGAGGAAAAAATGTTGATCGTTTGGATTAAGTGATCGGATCACTTAATCTGAACTTTCAGCATCTTTTCTCCACCAGCACGCTACACCCCACTCCCAAATATAGCATAAATGCTGCCTCCTCCACACCACTTTGGTTCTGAAGAAGAGTCATCTAGACTCAATGTTAGCTTGCTCTCTGTCTGACCTGCTGTGATCTCCAGCATTTGTTGTTTTCAGGACAGATTCCAGCATCTACAGTAATTTGCTGCTCCTTGTTTGTTTTACCTCTTCTTTTGAGGTCAATACAATGGATAATCAGGTGATGTCTATAAAGCATGAGTGTGACTGACTGTGATCATTTTACATAATCCACTTCTGACAGAGTCATTCCCTAGTGGCAAGTGAGATAATGACAGATATATTTAAGTATTTTGACTCCACCTTCAGAAGGGGTGAATATTTAGATTGTAGAACCACAGCATGTTAGTGGAGGCTATGATAGAAGAAGAAATGTCTGAAGTTACTTGCATCACTGCAACCTTTTTATTCAAGGACCTTGAGGGAAACTAATGAAAATGTAACAGAGGCTTTTAATGACAGATTACTGAAATTCTAGAAGGAAAAATTTGCAAAGGCAGAAGTTAGTGGAATCTAAAAGAGATGAGAATGAGCTGTGAAATTGAGAATAGCTTCATTTGATAAAGCTTCATTATCAGCTGTCTTTTTGTTAGAAACAAGAAACTGATGGTCTGTGGTATTAATTGGAATAAGATGATCTTCTAAGAGACAAAAGAAGAGCAAGCGGTGAAAGGACCCCTTTTAAGATTAGATCATTGCAGTAAATCAAAAACTGGGATCTATAATGGGCCTATTCTTATTTAGCATATAGGTAAATAAATGAGATTTAGGTATATAAAGAAGAATTTGAATTTAATATCTAATTAGAGGTACAGCAAATTATAATGAGGATCAGGGGAAAATGAAGATATTTGACTGAGTTCACTTCCTGAGGACTTTTAGTTTAAATTAATCTCCTGGATTCAATTCATCCATTTCCTTTTACCACAGCTTTCTAGAAAACATGACATTTGAAAGAACACTGACTGAAAACCTTGCATTGTTCGATTGTATCTTCACCTCCATATCGTGAATGAGAGATGTTGTTGTATGCATATGCACGTCCTACTCATTCTGTATATGCTTCTCAATTAAGAGCTCATTGAAGGTAAACTTTGAAAGGTGTGATGAAAGTGACTTGTGGTACAGTGGTATGAGACTACCTTTGAGTCAGGAGGCCCGGAATCAAGTCCCACCTGCTGTAGATGTGTGTATTAATGTCTCTGAACGTGCTGATTAGAAAATATCTAAGACAGAAAAATGTTATGAGGATCTGCTACTAATTCCATCGTCTATGTTGTTCTGTGTTTCAGACCCAAACGCTGCTGTGTGTGTTAGTTTACTTGATCTACAGTTGCAAGCATTGGCAAGAAAGCCACGTGCCCGATTCTGTGCTTTTACACTTAATCGCATTTTGACCCATGGCATATGTGGCAAGTTTTCTCTGCAGCTGGAGATGGTTGTGACATCTCTAGATCCTTCACTGATGGCATATCTACACTGACATGACCTTGATTAGCAATTGCTGTGTTGCCCAGTAGATTTTTGAAATTATTGTATGAACCAACTACAGTATGAACTAGATTCATTTGTATTAGAGGTTGGAATCACCCTACCACCTTTTATGTAGAGACTTTTGGCCTTGGTATTGCTACTGCTAACCCATAGGTGGGCATCAGTGGACATGGCACTTTAACCTTTACATACTACAAGAGCAGTGAATCCCACTAGTTTTTATAGCTCTCAACTCTCTGGATTTGTGAGTGCTGAGGGTATTTAACAGTTCAGCTGTTAGATTCATGCTTGCACATTTTGGTTTTTAAGTATTTTGTACCGAATTGCTGTATGTGCAAGTAGGGAAACTCATCAGCTAAAAGCCAAGTGAACAGGGAGGTAACTAGATATCTCCTAAGCATTCAGATTGAAGAGTTGTGAAATTCAACAAGAACAACAGCTGAGAAGGAAGGGTAAATTATAATGGTGATCAGGAGCAGAAAGAAAAATAGAGGAAAGAAAGGTTGGAAAAAAAAAATGAGAAGAAAAGATGAGCGAGGAATCCAAAAAGTAAACACTTTAAAGAGGACATTTAAAAAAAAAAATTGCAATCAATTTAAACTTGATGGAAAAATACTCCAAATTTGTAACAGTCAGTTTTGGTGAGAGGGGCACTAGTCAGCAATGATTAATGTTGATCATTTTTGTTAAGAGGGTAGCTTGAGTTGAAGTGACTTTATCTAACTTTAACGGGAGTTTGATTCATGGTATACAAATTCATGCATTTGTGTTCAATAGATTTCGCTAAGAGGACAGACAGTGAGATGGCTTTTTCACAAAGGTGATCCTTTGATGCCCCATCCGTCACTTCTTTTACATGCACTCCCTTCAACTGTGTCTAATGGCAGCAGAAGGCAAGATACACATACAACTCCCTACTTCCTGTAATTTCCTCCAATTCCACAGCTGTCCACAATATCTGTGCTCCTGTAATCCTCGCAAGGTTTTAATTGTTTCACAATTGGTAGCAATTTGCAGCCGCTAAGGCCTTAAACGGAGTTTCCTCTTTTTCAAAACCATGTGGCAAAGGTCTTTTCTCTAGAGTGGGGAAGTTCAAAGCCAGAGGGCCTATTTTTAAGGTGAGAGGAGAAAGATTTAAGAGGGACCCAAGGGACAGATTTTTGACCATGTTGTTCGTATGTGGAATGAACTGCCAGAGGAAATGGTAGCTGCAGGTACAGTTATCAATCAAAAGACATTTGGACAGGTACATGCATAGGAAAGATTTAGAGGGATATGGGCCAAACACACACAAGTGGGATTAGTTTAGTTTGGGAAACTTGGTCAGCACAGACGAGTTAGATCGAAGAGTCTGTTTCCGTGCTGTACAACTCTATGATTCTATATCAATGTGGCTCTACTTCTTTCTTGTTCTTCGAGATGTTGCTTAAAGTTTCTCTGAGCAACGTTTCGTCATGTGCCCTAGAAATCTCATGTAGCTTAACATCCCATTTTGCTTTAGTAAGACTCTGTGAATTGAACCTTTTTACTGTGTTAAAGATACTAAGTAAATAAATTGTGTGATTAAAGTGTAGGAACGATGACATAACGAGTTATTATTGAACAGGCAATACACAAGGTTTTGTGGCATACCAGGGACCCTACCTTCTACCTGCTGGGACAAATCTACACTTATCTCACTGTTTAACTATCTTTGCCAACTCCCCCAGCTCGTGCGTCACCATGACAAATAGAGCCTCACATTGTGATCTCCTATGAAGGTCACTTCAAGCTGGTAAGGGGTTTTAAAGCTGCTTTTACCATTTGGTCTACTCCGATGAAAGTCATCCTATTTGGTAGAAAAGATAGAAATAGATTAATTTGCGTGAAGTATTGTTTAGGCTGCATTACAATTTTTCTTTGGCCTGGAGCTAGTTCAGCATCAGTAGCTCGGCGGTTTTGCAACTGACCATTCAGTTAAGCATTAGTTTTGCATTCCTGACTGTTTAAACAGTGAAGTTAAAAGAATTATCATTTAGTATACTCTGCTTAAACAGGAATTTCGTCCTCTTGCTGCACTGTTTTTATCAGGAGTGTATTTGACCCACCAACAAACAGTTGGCAGAGGATCAGACATTAGTAAATTTTTGAAGATTCCTCCTCCAAATTTTTGAAAAGATTCCTCTGTTCGGCATCAGGAGGAATTACGTAGTTTTACATAAGAACATAAGAACTAGGAGCAGGAGTAGGCCGTCCGGCCCTTTGAGCCTGCTCCGCCATTCAATAAGATCATGGCTGATCTATTCGTGGACTCAGATCCACTTACCCGCGTTCTCACCGTATCCCTTAATTCCTTTATTGTTCAAAAAAAATCTACCTTATCTTTAAAAACGTTTACTGAAGTAGCGTCAACTACTTCACTGGGCAAGGAATTCCATAGATTAACAACCCTCTGGGTGAAGAAGTTCCTACTCAATTCAGTCCTTTCTCAGGATATTTTCACTGAAACTGTTAATGTGCGTTCAAAATATTTTTCCCCACTTAATCATTATTCGTTTATTTACCATGATCAAAGTTAATCTATTGATTGTAATAAAATCCTTCACCATTTAAATTTGGAGGATTGGAAGATATTGCATTCACCTATGCTTAACAGTGAATGTTTGTTCGTCTCTCCTTGCATCCCATCCCATCCCCCTCCAACCTCCCACCGTAATGTTAATCTGTGTGGGATTTTATTTTGCAGTAGCTTGGTGTTGAGTAACTTAAGTATCACTTAGGAAGATTCTATCAGCTCATCACCACCACCTTCATTGTTCCAGTATGTTTGCTAGGAAAAGTAATTATGCAAAGTTTGACCAAAGAATTGAATATTGCCAGATGACAACAGTGGTTTCAATGCAGAAATTTTCACCACTGCAATTCTCCCTGATTTAAGGAGAATCAGTCACAATCCAGAGCTGGCTTTTTCTCTGTAGTTCACACATTTGTTTCAGAGCAATTTCTTCATCTTCAACTTGAGAACTCAAATTTAACCTCCGTTCTTGAGCTCAGGATGTCCAACAGTACTGTACTGCCAATGCAGGGCTTTTCGAAGTCTTGACACTGATATGTTGTGGGAAATATTGTCCTTTATGCAAAACAAGGTCCAAAATCTCTACCAGTTTCCTTTATCTGCAGATTCCCTGCCACTATACCTGACAGGGCTCTTCCCTCCCACAATATCAGTGGGATCCTCCGGTCCTCCGTTTCCACCCCACCAGGATCTATATCTAGAATGTAGAACGTAGAACAGTACAGCAGAGGAATGGGCCCTTCGGTCCACAATATTGTATCAAACATGACGCCAAATTAAACTAATCCCTTCTGCCTGCCCTTGGTCCATATCCTTCCATTCCTTGCATATTCATGTGCTTATCTAAAAGTCCCTTAAACACCCCTATCTGCCTCCACCACTAGCCCTGGCAGCACATTCCAGACTCCTGCCACTCTCTGTAAAAATTAGACATTTCAACTCTGGGGAAAAAGTTCTGACCGTCAGCCCTATCTATGCACCTCCTAATTTTATAGACTTTTATCAAGTCTCCCTCAGCCTCCACCACTCCAGAGAAAACAACCCTAGTTTATTCAGCTTCTCCTTATAGCTCAGACCCTCTAATCCAGGCAGCATCTGGTAAACGTCTTCTGCACGCTCTCAAGAGTCCACATCCTTCCCGTAACCAATACTCTGTGTGGCCTAACAAAGTCTTATAAAGCTGCAACATGAAATCCTGACTCTTGTACTCAATTCCCTGACCAATAAAGGCAAGCATGCCTTACGCCTTCTTTACCACACTATCTATTTGCGTTGCCACTTTCAGGAAGCTATGGACTTGAACCCCAATGTTGTTCAGGGTCCTGTCATGAACTGTATACTTTTCCTTAACGTTTGATCTCCGAAAGTGCAGCACCTCCCACTTACCCAGATTAAACTCCACCTGCCATTACTCTGCCCATATCTGCAACAGATCTATATCCCGCTGTATCCTTTGACAACCTTCTACTTCATAAAGGATCATTATCCACCATTTCTGCCACCACTAAACACCCATTCCCCTCCCCTCCATTTCAGCATTTCACAGGGCCCATTCCCTCCAGGACACCCTGGTCCACTGCTCCATTTCCAACACCTTCCCTCACCCTCATGGCAAATTCCAAGGCCTTCCATCTTAGGCCTTCTGTCTCTGTGTCTCTGTCTCTCTCCTTCTCCCCCACCTGCACCTATTCACTCATTTCTTTTCCCTCCCTACCCTGACTTCCATATTGGAGTGAAGAAGTTACCAGCAAAGACAATAGAGCTAGACTTGGTGTATGAGCCAAATGTATTTCTGTAATTGGCTTCGAGCGGGAAAGGCAGATAAAGCAGCATGGCTGAACATAGTAAGAATGCAGAGAGCTTCCTGGTCCCTCTATATCTCTCTCTCTCCACGCCTCTTCCACTCCCTGTATATGTGTGTGTGTGTGTCACTCTCTGGCTGTCTCACTTGCGCTCTGTGTCTTAAAAACAGCTTAAGCAGTTGGCTCAGAGATAGTAGGAACTGCAGATGCTGGAGAATCTGAGATAAAAGGTGTAGAACTGGATGAACACAGCAGGCCAAGCAGCTTCAGAGGAGCAGGAAGGCTGACGTCTCGGGCCTAGACCCTTCTTCAGAAAATGTTCTTCTTCAGTTGGCTTTCAGGTTTCACACTCGCAGCCGAAAGACGTGTTTTTTTTCTTTTTTCTTAAGAAAACGCTGTAAACTGCAAATCCTTCTGTTTCTGCTAAAAATCCCTCCTGTCCTCCATCCTGTAATGCCAATTTTGTTGTATGCTCATTACCTGTGGTTTTTTTGCGAGTTTTTGCTGTGACATTTTCATTCTTCCTCTGATTAAAATTCTGCTGTTTCACTCTAGAAAGCCTTTCCTTTCTAGCTCCTTCATTTTTGATGTGGTTAACCAAATTTAATTGAAGTGTGATAGCTGTGTGCTAAAATGGCTAAACAAAAATATCTGTTCTGTCTAATCATGAGAGGTTTTAAAAAAGCAGGAAGTGTTTACTGTTCCTTACCTTAATATAATATGGAGTATTATTCAGACTTTCTAATGAACAAATTGGAGTGTTAAAACAAATTGTGCCTTCAAAAACTGGGGTTTTAAATTTAAAAATTGCCAAAAGTTTTCCTCGAGTCTCCATGATTTAAAAGTACTGTGATGTCCAAGTTCAATGTTAAAACTTCTATAGAGTGGGATGAAGTAACAGGGAAAATGAAAAGCCTCTTCTTTCTTTGGAAGAATTAAATATGCTAAGCATTTAGATGCGGAGTTCTGCTGAAAAGCCAGGAAATCAGAAATAGAAATACTGACAGCAGAACATTTAGGGTTAGAAAGTAGGGATGTATCAAAATTGGAAAGACAAAAAGAATTCCTAAGAAAGGCAAAATGAATGAGTTTACTGTGGAGACGATTCAAGCTGGGCAGTGAGAAGGAAACCAGCTCTGGTGACAGAACCAAATTTGACTCAAACCTATGTGCTGAAGTACTCAAGTTTGCTCGTTTAATAATAACAGGCAACAAAAGAGGCTGTTTTCAGTATATACCCATTAGAGCCAAAGGCATTTGGACAAAAATTCCATACCTTCAATAAACAGCCTGACCAGGCATCCTGACATTGATTTATTATTGTCACATGTACCAAGATAGAGTGAAAATATTGTATGGTGTGCTATCCAGACAAATCATACCTTACATAAGTATATCAAGGTAATAGAATAGAGTGCAGAATATAGTGTTACAGCTACAGAGACGTTGCAGAGAACAGAGGGTGGCAGGGCCCAGACAGACTGTCATTCTGAGTTAACACAGAGCCATAAACGTTAGGAAGCTGGGGTCTGAAAGCTGTCGTAGACCAGAGATCGATAAGAGTGAGTTAAATACCCAGAAACAAACTGGAGAGAAGAGGGAGCCTGTGCAGAGAAGATAGACCTGTCTCTGACTGTTAAAAGGAGAGAATTGGGAGGATTGGGCAGGAAACTGCCTTCTAGTGTTTACAGTGTTCAAAACCCACACCATTGCTTTTAGCACTGCCTCAAAACCTGAGTTGCAAGATCAGTGCCTGTGACAGAGTGGTCAGTGTCTGTTCAGGCATTGCTGTGGACAGGATAGCTGTCAGCAGCTTGTACCAAAAGGAATGGTGACTGCTGACTGCTTTCAAGAACTCTCAGAAAATGCTGATATATTTCTAGACCCCAGATGCCGACAGTCATTACTTGCGAGGAGAAGGTGGAGGGCAATCCTTCAAGTTGGTCATAACATTGCATGCTTAAGCTGACAAAATGTTTGCGCCGCCATTTTACCGAAATGGTGAGCTGATCAATGGCACAGTGTGTTTGAAGGGGATAACTAAGATCGTGTTGAATGAAGGGATTTAGTCATTTCCTTAAGTAAAGGATTCAAGTACAGAGAGGAAAAGAGACAGTATCGCAGTTATTTACATCCCAGAATGAACCCAGTTGGCCCACTGAGATAGGGCAACTTGAAAGCAAGTTAGATATTTCAATGTGAGGGAAAGGGGAAAAAGTGGTTGAAGAGAGTGATAAATACAGCTGAATGGAGGGGGGGGGATAAAGTAAGGAATTTTCTTTTTGAATTTGACCCACACAAGAGGCCTTGCCTGGTTATGTAATTTCTCTCCAATTACCTGTAATTCAGATTTAATTGT
>NC_063348.1:21670396-21681727 GCF_021869965.1 Rhincodon typus | reverse complement strand
TTATTTTGCATGTGGAGTATTTCAATTAAAGGCTCAAGTGGTCATGATACCATCAAATGAAGGAACAAATAATTTATTAGATCCAACCAGTATGAGGGAGTTGAATTAAAACACTTGTTGCTAAGAAAGGGGTGCTTTAACAATTGTGCCACACTGTCAATTCAACCAGATCCCTCCCAATACCATTACTGCTATCTAGAACTCAGTCAGGTCTTCACATGTTTTGTTAAATGATTCTAAAATAAATCAAACACAATGTTAATGATGTTTTAACTAAGTAATCTTAATGACTTAAATGTTAAAAGAATGCAAAATGATGAAACTGACTTTCTTAACACTGTCATTAAACAAGTCCCTGGGTGGAAAAGTACATATTCTTCATGTATTAATTATGAGTAGTTAAAAGGGCCACAACAACAAACTTTCTGATTTTGTAGGTTACAATCTTAACCTGAAGCTGGTGAGTGAGATTTCCCCAGAAGCTAATAATGTCCATCTTTAAATATGCAGCTTGGTCTTCCCCACCTGACTGCCTTGCTAAGTACCCAATGAGTCTGTCACCTGATTGTCTAAGAGTGCATTTCTGGTACTTGTGACTGAGATTTCTGGTCTCCTAAGATCTTGCTCTATCCCACCTGCTACAGCCTCCTACTAAATTAGGTAGGAGACTGATAGAGACCAAGAGATCGGCCCAGGGATTGAAATCTCCTGAGCCATACATCGTTTCCTAACCATTTTGTTCCATCCCTACAGGACTGTCCAGGAGGTAACACTGGGGAATTCTAGCACTGCCACCAGCACAAATGGCACGCAAAATGTCTGGGCACTTTAGTAAGGTTAAACCACAAAATAATCTAAGGGAATTGAGAGATTCAAAAGATTAATTTAAATAGTGCAATTGGTCTCATTAAGATGAAGAATAATTGAAATGCTGCATAAAAATGTAAATTGAATGCTGCAGAGGTGCAATATTGCATTTGGGAATTATACCTATTGACATACACGTCAAGAACTGGTATCAGAAATATGAGAAGAAAACAGAAGTAAATTTATGAAAGATGGGAGGAGAATTTTTGTTGGAATTTGAACATTATTCCATAAGGTTACTTAGGCATTATACACCAAGCAGTGACGAACGCCAATCTAGTTGAACTTTCCTGTCTTTTGAGGTGTTCCATTATGTACCAGCACTGGAATTTGCAGATAGGTTGCTATTGGTCAGAAGCTCAATAAAACATGGTCACAAAAGAACTGGAAACTCGAGGGTCTGATTTCTGATCTGCACTAAGTGCATTGGTCTGAGCCAAAGGAGCAACAGCAAGTTACCTCAATCTACTTAGACTAGGAAAGAAAAATAAATCAGTCAATGATATGCTGAGTTAATCAAGTGCTGTAGGCCAGAAATGTCCCAGTAATCATTTATATTCTGTGTTGGTTTAGCTGTTCTGAGTCAGAACTGTGGAGGTGGTCATGGAATCACACTCAGCATAACTGAAGGAAGTATGAAATGAACCCTGTCAACCTTGGAAAATTAGTCAATTTAATTAGCTGCCATTCAAAAATTGGCTGATTTATTGAGTTTACAAAGTAATTAAACGCCATTTAATAAATTGGTCTAAGATGGTGAATTGGATTTACATAGATGATGGCAAAGGCATCAATGGCAGATTAAGTTCCTTTCACCCACTATGTGTTCACTGAAACTTTGAGCAAATTGGGAAGAAGAAATGAAGTAATTACAGAGGAGGTTAAGCGGAATTGTTGGTTTACTGCTTCATTCATATTTAGTTTGACTCACCAAGCAAGTTGTTTCTGGCGTCATCCCCTCGTCATACTCTTTCTGAAATTACAGACACAGGCAATAGGAGATAGGAAGGCCATGACAAAAAAGGTAGAAAAATAGTCTGGTTAGTGCTTTTGGCAAAGAGTTACAAGAGACTCATCACAGAGAATTCAGTATTATAATGGCTTATGTCCTTTTGTGATCTGGAAAAGCACAGAGAGATACAGCAACTTGGAATAACTATCATCTGGCAAGACGATCTGTTTCAAATTGAGGCATTTTTCACTGTGGTGCCTGAAGATTCAGGGTTGTCATGCTTTATGTATTTGAGCAGCTTTCAAACAGATACTTGCAAAAATGAAGATAAGTTGTTTTTTTCCTGACTGCATTCAGATGAAGCTGGATAAATCTTCATAGACACTGGCTACAAAGGGTGGGTCCTATTCTCAACTCTCTTTGAAATCTCAACCCATGAAACAAGTACAGACTACAGAGCATTCTGCACTCAGATGATAATGATTTTGAATCATGAAACATGTAAATGGATGCAAACACAGTTTGGGTGTGGTAACAGTGCTGTGTATCAATCTGAAATTGGATACAATTTTGTGTACTGAACTGCTCAGTTCCTCATTTGAGTCACATTGAGTTGGGAGGCTTGGGTGAAAACTGCCGCAGTCAAACGGAAAGGAAATTAAAGTTTTGAGTCATGCATGAGTGACCTCTGACATTTCCAAAGCAGTTAACTAATAGTTTTGGCAACAGCCTGAAATAAGAGTGACACTCACCATACTCTTATACTATATATGTGCTGCTGCAGCAAGTAAAAGCTAGGGGACTAAATGACAGGATGGTAGGAGAAATTTACTCAAAAATATTGCAGTGAAAAAAGTAGGAATAAGTTACTGAATACACAAGTTACTTAACTGGTGGTTGGGTTTGCTGCAATAGCAGTGCGCTTTATAAAAATAACGGGTCATTGCTGTTTGAGCAACTAATGTATTGCCAGTTTTTTTTTTCACTCCTTTAATGAATGATTCTCAGCTAGTACATCATACAGTCACATGTTACTATATTTCATTGCATCTAAAGAAACCTCAAAACCCCACATGCCCACAGCTGATACAGTGCTCAATGAGCAGAAAACCTCCAACATTATGTTATGTTGGCAGATCTGGACTGAACGAGGTGTTAAAATCAGTTATGCCTAGGCTTAATAATCCTTGAATTGGTTTCCATCGGGTAGTGATTCTTTACCTCCTGTCTAATTTGTTTCCACCTTGCTTTTGCCATAAATCAACTTTCTTGTTCTTTGGCTTAATTCTAGCAATCCACCTACCAAGCAGGGAGAGGAGGGAGAAGTAGATGATATGCTCTTCAGGTTCTGCTTTTCAGCCCCCAGACCAAGAACCCTTTGCCATACACACACTGAGGTGATTAATAACAAGCTCCTTCTTGGTTAGGATGAGTGCTCTCCAAAATTAATGTATGTCCACTTCCCACCACATTACACAAGTCTCAGAAGTAAACATTCAGCCTCCCTTCTGCCTATTATAGACACCCTTCATTGCTGCAAACAGATTCTCCCATTCCCAAATTCTCTGCTCACCCAAAGAGCTACAGACATTTGGAAATATTAGCACTTAGGACTTGGAAGCAAGAGAAGGCTATTCTACCCTTCAAACTGGTTCTATCATTTATTATTGATTGATCGGATTGTGATCTGGGCTCCGCATTCCTGTATGTGCACTTTAAGGTTAATCCTTACCACAGCTCACCGTGGTGTAAGACCCATTTGCTAATTTGTTGCCACCATTCTCTTTCCTGGCAGGGATCTACAGGGCCTGTTTGGTCTGATGCGGTCAGGGAAAACCGTTTGGCAGTCTAATAGGAAGAGGTTCTTGTTTTAAACAAGTTAGTTAACAGATAGAAACACAGAAGATAGGAGCAGGAGGAGGCCATTCGGCCCTTCAAGCCTGCTCCACCATTCTTCACAATCATGGCTGATCATCCAACTCAATTGCCTAAACCTGCTTTCTCCCCGTAACCCTTGACCTCATTCGCCCCAAGTGCTATATCTAGTCACCTCTTTAATACATACAATGTTTTGGCATCAACTACTTCTTTTGGTAATGAATTCCACAGGCTCACCACTCTGTGGGTGAAAAAATGTCTCCTCACCTCCGTCCTAAATGGTCTGCCCCGGATCCTCACACAGTGATCCCTGGTTCTGAACACATCCACCATTGGGAACATCCTCCCTGCATCTGCCCTGTCCAGTCCTGTTGGAATTTTAAAAGTCTCTATGAAATCCCCCCTCATTCGCCTGAACACCAGCAAAAGCAATCCCAACCTAGTCAATCTCCCTCATACGTCAGACCTGCCATCCCCATGATAGCAAATTGGTGTGATAGACATTGCTGCTAAGAACATGAAGGAGACCTCTACTTTAGGTCTTACTTCTTCCAGATCCATCCATCCGTGCATAAGTGACATCATCATATTGGGCAGTGCTTAAAGTATTAATACTTTTGGCCTCTTACACCCTTGTACAACACCCACTAAAGCCCTTGATTCTTCTACTTATCAAGAATCTATATAACTCTGCCTTGAAGAAATTCAAGACCTGATCTCCACATCCAATCTCAAGTTTATCCTGCAACCTCTCCTCTATGTCCTCACCTCAAGCTCTGCCAATCTTTCCTTTGCAAATAAGCAGACTTTGGCTGCACAACATTCTGCTGCCCCACACGCTGAACCCAACAGGCTGTAATATCTCAGGCATCCTGCTGCTGGCTTTTGTACCCAGAAGCCAGTTATCTATCAATCAAGCTGGCTGCCAGGCAGGAAATTCATTTTTTTTTAAAAACAAGAACAAAGTTTTGCCATTAGTATCAATAAAATTTGGCTTCTTTGGGTTCCTGTGGCACTTTGTTCCCCATTCCTTCTCTCTATAAGAAATGGGAATAATTTATCAAAGAGAATTCAGTGTGCCACAAGCAAGATGATTTCTTTTGCTTCTTCTGATTGGACACAATACATAGGACCAAACTACATGCTCACTCCAAAAGACTGCCTACAGGCTGCAACCACATTGGATCCTGTTGAAATCCTATATTAAAGCTGTAACAGGAATAATGATAACTTCACAACATCCTGTTTCACAATTTGTCAAGGCCTCAGTTGGTTTGTGATCAATTGTTTTTCTTTTAAAAAGAGTTATGATGAAACCATAATATTAAGCAAATAATAACATGGAGAAATGCAGGTCTATTTTGTGCTATAATTTTACTTTAAGGTGCCCTTCTGATTAAGATATTCCACCACTGTTTTAAGATACTTGGCATGTCCTTATGGTAAAGCGGCCTTATGTTTCCTTGCTCTAAGTAATACTTGTTTCTCCCTGAAGCAATAATGAACGTTATGCATAAAATCATGGGAATGAGTTGCATGCTGAAATCAAATTAAGGATCTACATTGGATTATTTGCACAATTAAGGTTGAATTCAATCAAGATTTTCAAGTGGTTTAGAAAGAGAATAACTGACGGGAGTAAATATCAAGGGGACCCTAGCAACATTTGAGTCAATGGGAATCAGGGAGAAAACCCTGCTTGTTGGAGTCATACCTGTAACTAAAGAGAATTGTTATGGTTGTTGAAGTTCAGATATCTCAGTTCCAGAATGCCTTTGCAGGAGTTTCTCGGGGTAGTGTCCTAGGCCCAACCCCTTTCAGCTGCTTCATCAATGACCTTCCCTCCATCATAAGGTGAGAAGTGGGGATCCTTCAGCACCATTCGTGACTCCTCAAATACTGAAACAGTCCAAATGCAGCAAGACCAGGCCAACGTCCAGGCTCAGGCTGACAAGTGGCAACAAACATTCACACCATTTATCTCTGAGGAAATAATGATCTCCAATAGACAGAATCTGACCATCATCCCTTGACATTCAATAACTTTACTGTCAGTGACACTCCCACCATCAACATCCTGGGGGCTTACCAGAAACTGAATCAGACTACACATATAAATATTGTGATTACAAATGCTGGTCAGACGATAGGATGTCTAAAGCAAGTAACTCACCTTCTGACTCTCCAAAGTATATCCACCATCCAAAAGGCACAAGTCAAGAATGTGATGGAATACATCCCGCTTGCCTAGATGGGTGCAGCTCCAATGACACTCGAAGCTTGACGCCATCCATAATAAAGGAGCCACTTGTTTGGTACCACATCAACTCCCTTCAACATTAACACCAGGTAGCAGCAATGTGTACTATCTAGCTACCCACAACCCATGTATCAATAAAGAAGACCTGCTAATTATCTATATGATATATAATTTTCCTTTTTTATATTAATAAACTTTCCTTTAATATTTATCTCTATGTCATTTAATAGCCCAAGTTCCTTTGACTTTTGCAAAATTGAGAAATAGAAAATTTAATCCTCTTGTTATTAATTTTTCAACTTGCGGAAATTATTCACTCTGTCAAAGATATCGTAATTTCAAAAACATCCATTAGATCCCTCATTAAAATTCTCTGAAGGGAAATGTTTCTTGCCAGCTTTTTGTAGTTGCGGTTCCTCACTTTTGGCACGAATACCCGTCCAATTATCAGATGGCTAAAATCGCAGTCAATGTTCTCAGATGTAGCCTCAGCAAAATCCTGTACAAATCCAAAATCACTTACTCATTTTTAATACTTTGTGTACAGAATGCAGAATCTCATTTTTATCTTGTTTAAGAATTTTCCTTCTACCAGCACGTCTAAACTGTTAAGATAGTCACAGCCAAGGGCGATGATACAGGGTAAAACAGCACAACCAAAATAGTTCCAGCCCAGAGCCAGCTCACATGTTAATCTACCCCAAGTGACTAGAAGTGAGAAATTGCGTCATAAATCATTAATTCAAAATTCCCGATAGCAAAAAGTTGTCCCCCACTTCCAACAATCTTTATCAAACAAAATGAGCTGCTGACCAGTCATTAGCTAATACACAGGATTAACATTGGAACGTATTAGTGCTTTGCAGCCATTTTAATGCTACCACTTTGCTGGGCAATTTTCTTCTTGACTGAGTCATTTTGCAGTTGTTTAGTCATCTCGATTTGAGTAAAATCCCTACTTACACATTGGACTGTACAAAATGTTTCAGCCTAGTAACTTCAATGGTGCACTCGTATTAATTCCACTTGGAACAACAAAAAATGCTCCTTAAAAAAATTGTTAATTATTTGCAGTTTGAAACTGACTTACAGTCTGAAAATTGCTCGGTGTGCACTGATCTGTTAAGATAATCTTGTGCTTGAAGCTAATGCTACACCTGATATTGTGCAGACATGCTTAGTACAGCAGCAAGCTATCAGAGCTCTCCATTTAAATATCAGATTTGATAATGTCACCAGTTCATATATTTTGATAAAGGATTGACAACAATCAATGGGAAATTTGATTGTGCGTCCACATTTTTGCAGTTGTATCTTTTTCATACTGACATGTTTCATTTCCTTTCACTTCACTGATAGCCCAAAACAAGCATAAACTGCTGAAAAACATGACCCATCTTCTGCAGTGTGTGCATTTATGTTAACTTTTACAAAACAGTGGAGAACTGGAGGGGCAAAAAGCAGGTGATCAGACAGAGATCAGATAATTCATACCAAGTGACCTTGCAGTGTTAATGGTTTAAAAATGAATCTGTACCCATTAAATAAATGGGAGGTAATTTTTATTAGGCTCCAGACATTACAGTGCCTAGTGGATAAAAGTGCAGATTTTCTGCTCTGTGGCATGGCCTGTTGGATGATCTGCACTCAGAATACACACAAAGAAAATTAAGCAGGATTCAGTGTAGATCCTTAAAAAAATAGTCATGATTTTTCGCATTTAATAAAATGCACTCCAAAAAAATCGAGTGCAGACACACGGAATAAGGTTTGGCTGCTCCAACCCTGTGTGCCATTCATCTGTACCTTGACATATTTAAGTACTACATTCCTAGGTACAACCTTCCCACCTAATCTTATTTTATGTGCTGAGCCAAGGAAATCCGATACACTCAGATGAAACAAGGGGAAAGTCTACACCAGCTATCTTTAAGGAAGACTAATGGAGGGCTTAAAGAGACAAATACTGGACTGTCGTGATGTTTATTATTGCAAAGAATAACCAATTAAGTATTTATAAAGATTTTTGTAAAAGTATTTGAACGTTTGATTCAATACATTATATTCTCTGCAGTGTCATGTTACAGAACTTTAGGTATGACAACTGAGGAAATCGACTATTTTCGCAAATGACTTTGTCCATATGGTGAATGGAAAGTGGAGTCAGGAAGCAGGAAACAGGTGTTCGCTGCTGTCCAGGCAACCCACAAAACAAACAATCTCTTCCTTAAAACAGGAACACAGCTCTCAAACTGAATGTAACTTTTATTTGTTCAAGCTGTGCATCGAAATATGGCAAAGTACATCCGGAACATTGTTAAATTGAGCTGAAAATACTTGAGCTTAAAGGGCTAAACCATGTTATTGAAAGGAAGGGCTGATTTTCTAACTGTCACTTATATTGGTGCAACACAACTGCAACGTTTCATAGCTTTGGATGAGGTCACCAGACCCAACCGAATCCAAATTGTAAATCCTAAAAACCTACAATATCTAATTCAAGTTGGAGTAAAATTTTCATGGTACAGTCAGACTTCAAAAGGTCATAGAGGGCAAAATTTGGTCTGGTAGCCCAATAAATTGATCCGTATGACAGATTCAGTGCAAATCTTACCTGTAGGTCACACATGTTGACTTCCTGACCTCCATCATGTCAACTGCTGGAAAAATACAAACGACTATTCTCACAATGAGGGAAAATGGAAAGTTAACTGAACCATTTCTACTGGGCACCCTTGTGTAGTAATCGGCAGATCGGTGACACTTTTGACTGAACAGCAAAACTGCTCTTATATCATGTCATGTGCACTTTCCACCCATCAATATAAATGAGCGTTTATTTCGTCATTGATTCTGATGTCTCCAAAATGCCTGCTGTTGAGACCATGCATCAGCAAAGCCATACAGTTTTAAAGTAGGCTATAGAACTGTGGCCCTAAACAATAGTGGAAAATTCCACAAATTAAAGACAAATTCTATTAAGCGAACGAATCATAATTCACCACAAGCAGGAAGCAAGTTATAATAATATCCATCTTTGCAAATGGAGGTCACTTTGGAAAAAGCAATAGCTTGGATTTTTATTTGCAAGTCGGTGCGCCGAGTTGAGAAAACGCCTGGACCCGTGAATCTAACTTTTAACCTGACGTCACATTTTCAGTCTGTGCATGCTGCATTAGAAATTAGAAGTCAGGCTGCTGACCCAGACTGAGAGCTGAGACGCCAGCTGCTGAGGTAGACCATGTGGAGGGCTTGACCCAGTGTTCCAGTGCTAAATTCAAAATTTTAGAATAAAAAATACAACATAAATCATCTCTCCAAGTCCTCACGATCCTCCAACTCTCTCAGCTGCTCCCAGTGTCCTGTTTATGCTAGCCTATTCCACACACCCACACTCCCTCTAGCCACTCACACCCTCCAGGAAAATTTATGTCCCACTACCCACCACAAAAGTCCTTTACAGCCCTTATACTAACAGTGCCAACTCAGATCAACATTTTCCCCACCACTTATTATTTTTTCCTTTACCCCTACCATGCCAACTCACCTAATATCCGTCACAGACAGACCTCACATAGTGATAAAGTTCGATTCAATAACATTCTAAGTGTGTATTGCACGTTGGAAATAAAGTGTTGTTCACAAAAATAATTCACCACATTTACGTTCCTTCAACTACGTAATGTCTCATAAGGACAAACATTTCAAATGCAGAATTCCTTATAACAACAAGCATTGGAATTCACTTATTGTCCCATTTACCTATCAATTAAAGTGTGAAATGGTAGACATCCTAGAATGATAATAGGTGGTTGTAGAATCAATCATGTAGCAGTAATGAAGGAATGGAAACTTTTGTGGTTTATTTCAACAGGCAGTGTAAAATAGCAAGCAATTACATTTTTCTCCCAAAGATTAAGGGGGAAGAACTTTTAAATGCTTTGACAGCTTAACAGGTTCTCTTCACAATTCTGTTGACAGTTTCAATTAGCAATTTTTCTGCACATTGATGTTTACTTCTATTTTTTTCCAAAAGACACCTAACATTGAAAAAAGGAAAACTACTTCCTCAAAATCGTTCTCGGTCAAGGCAAAATCCACACAATGACAACTTGCACTCCACTTATATCACATATTCTTCTTCACTTCTCTCCTCTCCCAAAGACAGACTTGCATTCTGGTATATTAATGATAACTACAATTGTAACTTAAGTTCCTAAACAGCATGACCACCTGACATCGACCTAGGCACCGGAAAAGACAACGGCAGAAACAGCCCTGTTAACACTAAATTTGTGACTCCTCAGATACTGAAGCAGTGTATGTCCAAATGTTCATCATCTACAAGTCAGGAGTGTGATGGAATACTCCCCACTTGCCTGGATGACTGCAGACCCAAGATCACTCAAGACACTTGACACCATCCAGGGCAAAGCAGCCCACTTGATTGGCACCACATCACAACCATCCACTCCCTCCACCACCAACGCTCAGTAGCAGCAGTGTGTACTATCTACAAAATGCACTGCAGAAATTCACCAAAGATCCTCAGACAGCACCTTCCAAACCCAGGGAATACTTCCGCATGGTCGATGCCTTTTCCGTAGGATAGGCGATTTCAAGACCAAGGGGCCTATTTTTAAGCTGAGACGAGAGAGATTTAAAGACATGAGGGGCAATTTGTCTTTACAGAGGATGGTTCACGTTTGGAATGAACTTCCTGGGGAAGTGTTGGATGTGGGTACAATTATAATGTCCAAAAGACATCTTGATTAGCATGTGAACAGGAAAGACTTGGAGGGATTTTGGCCAGGAGCAGTCAGGTGAGACTAGTTTAGTTTGGGATTATGCCTGGCATGTACTGATTGATCCGAAGGGTCTGTTTCTGCGCTGTACAACTCTCTGACCAAGACGCTATGACAAGGACAGCAAATATATGGAAACACCACCACCTGCAAGTTCCCCTGCAAGCCACTCACCATCCTGACTTGGAAATATACCGCCATTCCCTCACTGCCTTTGGGTCAAAATCCTGGAATTCCCTCCCTAATGGCATTCTGAGTCAACCCACAGCACATAAACTGCAGCAGTTCAAGAAGGCAGCTCACCATCACTTTCTCAATTGGAACTCGAGATGGGAAATAAATATTGGCCCAGCCAGCAATGCTCAGGTCCCACAAATGAATTAAAAAACAGGTGCAGTTTGCTACTTGATTCATAAATTTGTACAGTGTAACATTTTATAATCTCTAGATTCCTTCTCCCTTTCAAATGTCTTACTACTAAATTGGTGACTCCAGATTGAGTCACCTACCCAAGAAGTTAAAGTTGTGTTAAACAACATGGCAAATCAAACCAAATTCCTGTGACTGCT